>NW_016813389.1:1950597-2012244 GCF_001698545.2 Rhinopithecus bieti
GTTTGCCAGGATGGTCTCGATCTCCTGACCTTGTGATCCACCCGTCTCGGCCTCCCAAAGTGCTGGGATTACAGGCTTGAACCACCGCGCCCGGCCCTGATTTTTTCTTTTCTTTGCTCAGTTTAATGTTTCTCTAAATCCAACTCATGATTTAGAGCAAGACTCTGCACCACATAGATCTGATCAGGGTCACACCTGTTACAAACTAGCCAGGTAAGCCGAGCATGATGGCTCATGCCTGTAATCCCAGCACTTTGGGAGGCTGAGGCAGGTGGATCACCTGAGGTCAGGAGTTTGAGACCAGCCTGACCAACATGGAGAAACCCTGTCTCTAGTAAAAATATAAAATTAGCTGGGCATAGTGGCGCATGCCTGTAATCCCAGCTACTCAGGAGTCTGAGGCAAGAGAATTGCTTGAACCTGGGAGGCAGAGATTGCTGTGAGCTGAGATCGCACCATTGCACTCCAGCCTGGGCAACAAGAGTGAAACTCCATCTCAAACAAAACAAAACAAAAACTAGCCAAATGATTGACCTCCCCCAAGTTCCTGAGTTACTTAAGTTCCAATTCTGTTTCTTCATCAGTAAAAGGGGAGTAGTGAGAATATATTGAGGGCTGTTAGCCACAGGGCTGATTTTTCTCTCTGAAGTTGCAGGAATGTAAGTCCAATTGCACTTGCAAATCAAGAGTGGACCTGTTAAATCAGCCAGGCATGGTGGCACACTCCTGTAATCCCAGCTACTCGGGAGGCTAAGGCAGGAGAATCACACGAACCCAGGAGGCAGAGGTTGCAGTGAGCCAAGATCATGCCACTGCACTCCAGCCTGAGCAGCAGAGTGAGACTGTCTCAAAATAAATAAATAAATAATAGGCCAAGTTATAACCTGCCCCCTCCCTCCCCAGCCACCCAACTAGAGAGATTATCGTATACCAAAGATGCTAGCAAAACCCACACCACTGCAGCTTAAAATAGTGCAGGACTAGTGCCAACTCAGGGCATATGGCCTCAGCAGAAACAATGAAGAAAACTAAAAAACCTGACTTCAACTGAGGAGGTTTGGAATTTGGAATCTTGAAGCTGTCATTGTCATGTGACTCTTTTAAATGGTAGCTTCTAATTGCCTCTCCCTCTTTGAGCTGTCCACATCTAGGAGACTGTGACTTGCCAGTGAAGTGTGGGTAGTGGCAATGTGTGGATGAGCATGGTTGTGCCTGCAGCCTGGGCCTGCTGAACACTTAAGGGTCAGGGGTTCTCAGGGAATCCCTGAGAGCTCAAAGGATGACCTGAGGGGCCTGGTGGCATGTGTGGAAGGGGCCAGGCCTTCCTGTCCAGAGGGTTGATGGGCTGTGGCAGCCTGATGGGACAATAGGAGAGGCCCTGCAGATCCCTCCATCAGACCTGTGCAGGATTCCTCCTGGGGATCACCAAGTTAATGCCCCAGCAGTGACTAGTGAAGGCCAGCGCTCCCTAGGAGGGGCTGCCCCTGTGTGCCAGCTCTGCCTGGGCCTTGGGCAGCTGGCCCAGGAGTGATGTGGTGGTACTGTTCTCTGGATGCACAGGGAGTAGTCCAGCCTGCGGACATCCCCAATATCCCGAAATTCGTTCCTCCCGAATGAATGCTGGGAGGAATGCTGGGCCCTTTTTAGCTTCTAGTTGGTGCTAAGAATGATTTTAAAATAACAGAACTGTCTGGGCACAGTGGCTCAGGCCTGTAATCTCAGCATTTTGGGAGACCCAAGGTGGGAGGATTACTTGAGCCCAGGAGTTCAAGACCAGCCTGGACAACAAAGCAACACCCTGTCTCTATAAGAAATTTTAAAGAAATTAGCTGGGTGTGGTGGTGCATACCTATAGTCCCAACTACCTGGGAAGTTGAGGTGGGAGGATCGCTTGAGCCTGGAAGATCAAGCTGTGATCACGCCACTGCTCTCCAGCCTGGGCAAGCGAGCAAGACCCTGTCTCAAAAATAGTAACAGAACTGTGTGAAATGCCCTGGTTCATCCCCCAGACTCCTTGCCAGAGGCCTCTGCTCACTCCAGACCACTGCAGCCCATTGCTGTCAGCTGTCAACGAAGGATGCGAATGCTGGCCGCTTCCTGCGGACTTCGTGTCACCCAGAGGTAAGCCCATGGCCTCCTCTCAGGTGGGTCCCTTCAACACATACTGAGGAGGATACATGGATTTTTCTCTGTCGGTGAAAGAATGGAATTGTGATTATAGGGGTTGTTTTTTTTTTTCAAGTCCTTATCTCTTAGAAAAATACAGATGGAATGTGATCGCCTGTGTGTCTGGGATTTGCTACAAAAGCAAGAGGAAGCAGGAGATTGAGATGAAGCAGGATTGGCCATGAGTTGTTGATTGAGGAGTCTAGGTACATGGAAATAGGGAAGTGTGTTATACAGTTCAGTCTACTTTGTTTTTTCCTTTTTTTCTTTATGCTCATCTTCAATGTGACAGTAAGTTCTGCCCGCTTTTGCACATTTACGTTTTATACAAGTTAGAAAGCGACTGAGTGGGCCTTTAGGATCTGACCAACTTGAGCCTCAGCTCTAGCACCAACATTCCTGTGAGGCCTTAGACAAGAAGGAGCCTCTGTTCCTTAGTCTGTGAAATGGGGCTAATCACAGCTGCCTCAATGATTGCTGGGATAGTTTTTCATAAACGAATGCACAAAAAGCTCTTACCTTAGTATCTGACACCTCATGAGTGCTAGTTACTCATGTTCTGAATGGGAATCTGGCCAGTTGACCCTGGCTGACCATTTGGGACAGGGAGGGGCACGTAAGGAGGAGTCTGGGGGTCCACCTCTCAGATCAGGGGGCACACATGCAGCTTCTGCTTTTGTTTTTTGTTTTTTGTTTTTTGAGGTGGAGTTTTGCTCTTGTTGCCCAGGCTGCAGTTCAATGGCACGATCTTGGCCCACTGCAACCTCTGCCTCCTGGGTTCAAGTGATTCTCCTGCCTCAGCCTCCTGAGTAGCTGGGATTATAGACATGTGCACCACGCCTGGCTAATTTTGTATTTTTAGTAGAGATGGGGTTTCTCCATGTTAGTCAGGTTGGTCTTGATCTCCTGACCTCAGGTGACCTGCCCACCTCGGCCTTCCAAAGTGCTGGGATTACAGGCATGAGCCACCACACCCAGTCTTTTGTTTTTTAGACCCCTGCAGACGTAGAGGCTTCTACCTTTGGTTAAAGCAATCTTGGCTCCAGTGACATCTTTGGTTGGTTTGGACCTTATTTGGCAACAGTTTGAAGCTATAATCAGCAGTCAGATTCCTGGATTTGCTTCTGCTAAAATACCGTATGTGAAGCATTTCTTTAGTTATTCATTTTTTAATGTTTTCTTTTGAAATAATTATAGATTCACAGGCAGTTGCAAAAAGTGTACCCTAAGGTACTTTGTACCTTCACCCAGTTTCCCTTGATGGTAAGAGTAACACATACTTTTTTTTTTTTTTTTTTGAGACGAGGTCTTGCTCTGTCACCCAGGCTGGAGTGCAGTGGCATGGTCACAGCTCACTGCAGCCTTGAACTCCTGGGCTCACATGATCTCCTACCTGAGCCTCTTGGTAGCTGGGACTACAGGCATGTACCAGCATCCCGACTAATAATACATCTTTGTATGTCTTTAGTACAATCAGTAGAGTGACGTTGGCATAATCCATGGAGCTTATTCAGATTTCACTAGTTCTGTAGGCACTCGTGTGTGTTCAGTTCTTTGCACTTTTAACACACGTGTAGATCCATGTAAGCACCCCATAATCAAGATACAGAGCTGTTTATCATCACCCAGATGCTCCCTTGAGGGCAGCATTTATTTTCTAGGACAGATATATTTTTATCCCCTGATTTAAAAGAGAAGGAAATGCAGAAGAATGTTGGGAAAGATGTTTGCTACTTGTTCTCAGTGATTTATTTTACTTTGTGCTTTCTTGTTTGAGTTTTGTTTTTATAATGAACATGTGTCAGTTAAACAAAAGCAACAGAGCTTTTTTTTTTCTTCATTGCTTGAAACCCATCACCCAGATGCACCACTATTGATGTTTCGGCAAACACAGTTCCAGACTGCTTTCTAGGTTGTTCTCTTGCCTTTCTGACTTTCTCCCTACTCTCAGAAGACATTATCTGGAGGCCATGCTGCATGGCCTGCTCCCATGGTGGTCTGGTGTTCAAACCCCACTCCCTGGGGGGGACTCCCACGAGAAGTGGGATAAGTGGTCTGCCAGCCCTTGGCCTCCCAGAGGCTCTTGAGAAGACCAGTGTCAGCATCTGCTGCTTGCCTTTTTGAAACCCAGCCTTTCTACACTGCCCCCTCCTCTTCCTGAATCCTTGGATGAACATGGATTTGGCCTCCTTCTAACGAAACATCTGTGGTTTTAGATTGTCTGGTGTGCAGTTCCCTGAATGCAGACAGGACTCCTGTGTCTTCCCTACCAATAATTCTGATCACGATACCTGCCACCTGCCATGGGCTTTCTCTGCATCAGGGATTACGCCAGGCATTTGACAGACGTTGTCTCCGTGACCTAGGAACGACCCATTGGGGTAACTGTTATCTTCTTAGACAAGGAAAGTAATGCTCAAAAAGGTTAAGCAACTTCCCCAGGTTACCAGCTGGTTTGTGGCAGACCAGGACTCAAGGCTAAAGTCATGTACTTAACCACTCACCTCCCTACCTCCTGCCAGCACTGGCTGCCATTAACCCAGGATTGCTTGTGTCTTCTCATAGGTGAGCCCAGGCCAGGATGGGGGACTCCAGGGACCTTTGCCCTCACCTCGACTCCATAGGGGAGGTGACCAAAGAGGACTTGCTGCTCAAATCTAAGGTAAAGGGTCAGACCTTATGGGGCCAGGGCCCACATCCAGGGCTACCTCTTTCCTGGGGTGTGGACATTTCTGAAGCGGTGGAAAAACTGGTTCCTTGAGCGTCTTTGCTCAGCCTTCTGTGTAAATGGAAATGCTGGCGTCTGCTTGGGAGACCACCTTCCAGAGGCTGTGTCCTAATAGCCATTAATTATAGTTTAGACCAGGCCATTTGGGAACCACAATGCTCACTGTCCATTAGCTGTTGGGGCGGGTGCACAGAGCCTCTCCAAGGCAGGGAATGAACGCTGCTTTCCAAGTCCAGGAGTGTTATTACAAATGAGGCCCGAGGAGGGCTCAGGGAGGCCTGAGCAGGAAGCCAGCTGGGCCTCTTCTCAAAGTAGGGGAATGCATTGCCATCCTTTTGGTGGTGGTAAGTGAAAATTTTTGAAAAGGTAATACTCGACATGGTTACAAATGAAACAGTATAAAACGATAAATGTCAAGAAGTCCTTCTCTCACCCCTGTGCCCACCCTCCCCGGCCCACCCTCGGGTAAGCACTTACTCTCTTTTGTATCTTTTCAGTTTCTTTATGTGAATACAAGCAGATAAACTCATTTTAAGTTTTGCCCTTTCTTACATAAAAGATGGTATACAATCCTCTCTGTTTTGTAACTTGCTTTATTCACATGACAATGTATCTTGGAGCTCTTTGGACATCAGTGCATAGAGACAGCTTTCTCATTTGTTACCTTGAAGCTGCATCATATTTCATCGTGTGGCCACAGTGACGATGCTCTGTGGGTAGACACCTGGACCCTTTGCAACCTCTTGCCAATAACAAATGATGCTGCGATGAACGGCCTTGTAGAAAAGTCACTGCATCCATGGGCAGAGCTGCATGCAGGCATGTTCCCAGGAGTGGGATTCCTGGGCATATTGGCACCTAATGCTGGTCGCCTGGCCTCACCGCACCAGCAGGTTCTTGGTGGCCTTTGGCCTGAGCTGGTTTTGTCATGAGGCCTGGCATGTGAGTGGTTCTTCATAGTGTTTATAGCTGCTTTTGAAGTGACTTCGCCTCTTGCAGTGTAAAGTGGGGCAGAGTGAGGCCCGGATGTGTTTGCACTGTCTGAAGCTGTGTTTCTCTCTGCTTCTTAGGGAATCTGAGAGCAGGGAGGGGATGAAGCAGGTGGGAGAAGAGAGGTGGAGCACAGGAATGTTTGTGCTGGGACTGGCAGCCGTTCAGAAGCCTGTTAGTGCCTCTAGAGTAGAGACTGGGCGTGTCTGGGGTGCTCCGGGCCTGTGTGTCAGAGATCATAACTTCAGGTCCTCTCTGGGTATCCAGAAAGTTACAAAATAAAACCAGCGCCGTTCTAAAATACTCAGAAAGAGCAGGGATATGAGCAGGTCCTTACCAGTGAAAGAGGTAGAAATGACAAGAAAGTTTCGGAAAAAGACGGCTGACTTTACTCTCGTGCTTATGGATATTGCTAACGAAATAGGATGATACCATTTTGCAGATGGGTGGAAAGAGATTGATCCATTCGTAGCTGACAGTTAACGGAGAAAATGGGCCATTCACATTGTGGTAGGGCTGGGAATTACTGTAACTTTTAGAGAAGCAATTCTGCTTCTGGGAATTTATCCCATAGAAATGTAATCACCAGTTATAAACATATGATACAGCAGTATTTATTGAGCATTATTTGTAAAAGGGAAAAACTGGTGGCACCTGAATAATCCTCAGAAAGGGGATGGGTGAATCAGTTATGGTGTGTCCAGAGTGTGCAGTTACCACAGAGGAGATGCAGTCTTCATGTACAGACTTGAGTGACCCTCAAAGGAGACACAGGCACGTTATAGATAAATATGTATTGCGTGATCTTATTTTTACTAAAAATCACCCCCTCAAGATCTAGGCATACATGTTTTGTGTAAGAAGAATGTACAGAGGGAAATATTTCATATCATACACAACATATAGATGTCATCTGAATTGTTATAGCAAGCATACAATACTTTTATAAATCAAATAACTGAAATGGAAAAAAAATGGGAAGAGGAGGGTGAATTGTGAACTCAAAAAATCACAAGAGAGATGACAAATTCAGGAAGGTTTGGGGCTGCGGCTTTGAGTCTGCTAAGCAGACTGATCTCCTGGCACCCACAGCATCCTCCGTGAGAGACCCTAAACCACAGAATGCAGATCTCAGCTTCATGGTATGTGACAAGCTGCTTCACTTCAACCCCATGTTCAGGCTTTTTACAAACATGGCTGGAATCTGGGTGCAGTGAGAATGAGAAGGAGGCCATGGAGGCCTGGGAGCTGACATGGCCACCCTGGGGGAAGCCAGGCTTTCTTGGTGGGAGCTTTGTGACCTTGCTGCACTGGGCTCCAGGCTTACTGGCTTTACCTGCTGTCCAGGCTCATTGGCTTCACCTGCTGACCTTGCTCTGTGACAAGGTTGTGACCTCAGCGAAAGGGTGATGTTGCTGGGCCCTGCTACAGAGACTGGAAGGGATTCTGTAAGTAGTGTGTAAAAAACTCAGCAGGCTGGGCATGGTGGCTCACAACTGTAATCCGAGCACTTTGGGAGGCCGAGGCGGGCAGATTACAGGTCAGGAGATCGAGACCATCCTAGCTAACACGGTGAAAACCAGTTTCTACTAAAAATACAAAAAATTAGCCAGGTGAGGTGGCGAGCACCTGTAGTCCCAGCTACTCGGGAGGCTGAGAGGCAGGAGAATAGCATGAACCCAGGAGGCGGAGCTTGCAGTGAGCTGACATCACACCACTGCACTCCAGCCTGGGAACTCAGCTGGAGGCCAGGTGCGGTGGCTCATGCCTATGATCCCAGCCCTTTGGGAGGCCAAGGGGGGGTGGATTACCTAAGGTCAGGAGTTTGAGACCAGCCTGGCCAAAATGATGAAACCCTGTCTCTACTACAAATACAAAAATTAGCCAGGTGTGGTGACTGGCACCTGTAATCCCAGCTACTCGGGAGGCTGAGGCAGGAGAATCACTTGAACCCAGGAAGAAGAGGTTGTATCTCACCACTGCGCTTCAGCTTGGGAGACAGAGCAAGACTCCATCTCAAGAAAAAAAAAAAAAGAACTCAGCTGGAGACTGGGATTGTCCTCTCCAAGGGTCTGCTCCCACTGTGGTGGAGCCTGATACTGTAGCTGCTGTCGAAGACCAACACTCAGAGTTCCTCTCACAACTGATGGAAGCACAACAGATGTTGTAGGGCCTCGGCTGGGAATTGCTGTTTTAGAAATGCACAGATACAGTTATTTGGGGCACAAATTAAGTTGCTGTAATAAAGAGTCCCTAAAATAGAGTGGCGTAAATAAGATAGAAGTTTCCTTTCTCTCACAGAGCAGACCACAGGTAGGGAGGACTGGTAGGGTGGCTCTACCATTCTCAACATGTGGCTCTACCATTCTCAACATGTGGCTCTCTTCCTGAGTCCAAGGTGGTTGCTTCAGCTCCTGCCATTACATCCCCATTCCAGCCAATGGTAAGAGGAGAAAGAGCAAGGGTAGCACACAGCGCAGAAGTGGCACACATGGTTTTTGCTGTCTTCTCATTGACTAGAACTGAGCCCACACGATCATGGTGGAAGTTGGGAAATATCGTCTGCAGCAAGCTAGCTGTGTGCTCAGCTAAAATCCATGCATCCCATTATTAAAGCAAGGAGGAGAGAAAGGATAGCGATAGACACAGAGCAGCCTCTGATGCCCAGACCACCAGAAACCTGGGCATTTCCTGGGGTTTGCCAGGTCTAGTGAACTCTTCATTTATACCAGGCCCTGTGAACTCCCAGGGGTAGGCAAAACAGACCATCCCTCTTTCATGGAGCCCTCATCTAATGGGTAGAAAGGCTGAAATAATTCAGTGCAAGAAAAGGAAGAGTAGAAGGGGTGGTAAGAGAGCATGTTAACGAGTCTCTTACATGATTTTATTTTCCAAGATTAGGTTATAGACACTAAAATCATAAAATGTTGGTTTGAAAATGTTTTTAGAGGCACAGGATAGAATTCAAACAGTAAAGTTTAAAGTGCTCCCCTGGGAGCCTAATTTGGACAGGTAGTCTGGCGAAGGCCTTTCTGGGGCCAGGGCTCGAAGCTGAGACCTTCTGAGTGCATGTCAGCCAGGTGGGGCCCTCCAGGCAGGACCAGCCCCAGCGCTCAGCCCCGCAACGGGCTCCTCACACCTGCTGTTTCTCTCTCCTCTCAACCCACACAGGGAACCTGTCAGTCATGTGGGGTCACCGGACCAAACCTTTGGGCCTGTCTCCAGGTAAAAGACCCTTGTGGCCATTGGGGGCATGGAACTGCTTCCACCTGTTGTCAGCACTGCACAGGCTGGTGCAGTGGGCTAGACTCTGGGCTGGGAACTTCCATCCCTGGTGGGCAGTGCCAGAAACCTTGGGCAGGGGCACAGGGGCACAGGGCTCCAGAGTCAGCGAATCCTGGGCTGGCCATTCTGGCAGCAATTAAAAATGACAGGAGAAAAAAATAGGTTGGAGAAGGCTCTGGACCGAAGGCTCCCTTCTTCATAGGACAGAATTCTAGCTTGGCATGTTTATGTGTGAGTCGACGTGGGTGTCTTGGCTTTGAGGCCTGGCACTGCTGCTCAGCAGCGTCTCTCCCCGGGCCAGTCTCATTTTTTCTCTGAACCTTCATTACCCGTCTATAAGAAAGAGGATGCGACGCTGACAACTGACAACTGTCCCCGCCTCATGGGGTTAGGGTAGAACTGGACAAGACGGATGCCTGTGACTAGCCATGAGATGGTGTCCGGGAGAAGCTGGAAGGGTTTGGATGATTACTGGTTACTAAAAAGAGTAAAAGTAGAGGTATGAAAACATGACAGTTTTCCCCGAGTGGTAGGATAATTTTCTTTTTTTTCTCTGTAGTGTTTAAAAAATGTTTCCAAGCATGTATTTTATAGTCATACTAAAATGACTGTTACTTAAAATTTCTTTAAAAAAAAAAACCCACAAGTAAAACAACAAAGACAGCAGCAGTGAGTGAAGACAGCCAGTCAGTCTTTGCAGAAGCGCAGGGGCCCCCAGTGGAATTCTGGCCTCTTCTGCTCAGCCCTGTCACTCAGCACAAAGTAGACAGCAAGACACTGTGTATCCAGGGGAAGCAAGAAGGGCCAGATGTTATCTCCTGGGCTGTTACAAGTGTAGGACATAGTCCTACCTCATAGGAGCCACAGTCCCCTCAGACAGATGTGGGAGCCTGATGCAGAAAATGGCACCTGCTGATCACAGGTGGCAGTGACAGCAGGCACTCCTGTAGGAGTGTGGCATTGCCCATTGGCTACTGGCTGGCATGGAGGCTCACAGTGGAGGCACTGAGTGGGCCTTGGAGGATGGGTAGATTTGGGATAGGAGAGTGCGAGGGCCCTTTCAAGGCAGCATCATCAGGGGCATGCGGGCCCTGCTGTGGGGTACTGGGTCCATACTGGGCTCCCACTATCTGTGCCCCTTGTTTCAAACACCTGGTCCCCATTCAGCATCCCCCATTAGAAAATGGCTGTGAGGCCTAGGATCCCCACCAAAAACATAGGTCTCAATAACTGACCCCACTTCACATGGGGTTTTCGTGGAGGGGGAGGGTCTGGGTCCCGAGCAGCCAGGCCCCAGCCGGGACCCCACCTGGTCTTGCTGGAGAGCAGCAGCCCAGGGCATACTGCTTGTCTCACTCAGAGGGCAGGGACAGTGTTTACCATCCATCACTGCCCAACAGAATTTCAGGTGTATGGACCTGCAGACCTGTGTTCCTTTGAGATGGTGGAGCCTCAGTCACTTGTAGTCCCTGTTCAGGAGAGGTGGGGGCACTGACTTTGGGATGGAACCAGAGACACTGTGTTGACACCATCCTTTTGGCAAGCTCCAGTCCATTCTCCTCCCCTCTCTTCCCAGGTCTCCTGCTCCTATGTTGGCTGTGGAGAATCCTTCGCTGACCACAGCACCATTCATGCACAGGTGAGTGTGGTGGCTGAGAGTATGGGCCCTGCAGTTAGATGGCCTGGGGTTTAAACCCCAGCTCCACCTTCCTGCTCTGGGCCTAAATGGCTGGGGCAATAAATGGTGTCATCCTAGCATGGCTCCTGCAAAGAAGGGGGGATGCAGGTAAAAACATTTTGCATCTGCACCTTTTGATAAGCAGCAGCCCTCAGGGTCCTGACTGGGGGGGTAAGCAAAATTTGAGCTTCTGGTCTCTGTCCTGACAGGGCCTGTTACTGAGAGGCTAGGGAGCAGAGTAGCCATCACAGGTTGGGGCACTTGTTAGGCCAGAATACCTTGGACCTCGTTTTGGATATCACCCTCTAGGCAAAAAAGCACAACTTGACCGTGAACCTGACCACATTCCGGCTATGGTGTTACGCCTGTGAGAAGGAGGTGTTCCTGGAGCAGCGGCTGGCAGCCCCTCTGCCGGGCTCCTCCTCCAAGTTCTCTGAACAGGTAACCTGTGTGGTGGGCTCTGTTTGGTTGTTGGCAACACTGTGTTGAGGATGAGGCAGTGCGACCTGAGCATCCGTGGAACATGGGTCAGTAGGTCCCAGAGGTGTCTGTTCCTGGGTCAATATGTTTTCAGGTGACTTTGAGGAGCTCACATCAGCACATGCTCACTGAGCCCAACTCTGTGCCAAGGCATGTGTGAGGCCATGAGGGTGCAGAGGTGACTGAGAGTAGGGCCTCCCTTGAGGGGCTTGGAGACCATGGGGTGGCCATGCAGAGTGTAGTTGTTGGGGTGGGCTCAGGGCCATGAGGTGAGTGTAGACCCAGACCTTATGGAGAGGGTTGACGAGGTCACAGATGGCCTCTGGCCATCCCAGATCTGAAACCGTTCCTAAGGGAATTCCAGGTAGTTGCTACAGCACACTTCTCCATGGGAAATGCCCAGAAACCACCTTGTAATGTCAACCAGAGAATGGTCCTTTGATCAAGAGTGTGTGCTGTGCAACCTTAGAGACGGCGGGTCAGCAAGCCCATGACCTGGAGGGCCCAGCCCCGGGCCTGTCCTCAGGGAATGGTCAGTAATCCTGGATGGCAGAGCTGCCTGCTAGAGGAGAAGCCAGGACATGTGTGTGGCATTGCATGGCTGTCTCCTCCATTTATTTTAATTTAATTTTTTGAGACCGAGTCTTGCTCTGTTGCCCAGACTAGAGTGCAGTGGTGCAATCTCAGCTCACTGCAACCTCTGCCTCCTGGGTTCAACTGATTTCCTGCCTCAACTTCCTGAGTAGCTAGGATTACAGGCACCCGCCACCACACCTGACTGATTTTCATATTTTTAGTAGAGTCAGGGTTTTGCCATGTTGACCAGGCTGGTCTTGAACTCCTGACCTCAAGTAATCCACCTGCCTTGGCCTCCCAAAGTGCTGGGATTACAGGCAGGAGCCACCACACCTGGCCTCTCCTTCTGTTCAGACAGTCACATGATAGGGCTTGATAAGTGCTTATTGAATGCATTTGTGAACTTGGTAGATGTTTATGAATTTTTATAGAAAAGGCTATAAAACAGTATATGCAATATCTTGTTTTTGTTGTGCATGTGTATTAACAGTTAAAAGTCTATATAATATAGGCTGGGCGCCGTGGCTCACGCCTGTAATCTCAGCCCTTTGCTGGGCCAAGGCAGGAGGATCGCTTGAGCCCAGGAATTTGAGACCACCCTGGGCAACAGAGTGAGACCCCATCTCAACAAAAAATAAAATTAGTCAGGCATGGTAGCGCATGCTTGTAGTCTCAGCTACTTGGGAGGCTGAGGTGGGAGGATCACTTGAGCCCAGGAGTTCAAGATTGCAATGAGCTACTGCACTCCAGCCTGGGCGACAGAGCAAGACTATCTCTTAAACAAAGTCTACATAATATACATACAGACTATTAACAGTAGTTCTCTCAGGAAAATGGGTTTGCATGTTTATTTATGTTTCTATTTTTCCCAAATTTATTATAAATAAAATATTTTTTATTATTGTCAATAAAAAAATAAAAGTCAAAAGCTGGGCATGGTGGCTTATGTTATCCTAACACTTTGGGAGGATCGCTGGAGCCCAGGAATTTGAGACCAGCCTGGGCAATATAAAAAGGTTAGCTGGGTGCTGTGGCATGCGCCTGTAGTCTGAACTACTGAGAAGGGTGAGGTGGAAGGACCCCTCGAGCTCAGAAGTTGGAGTCATCAGTGAGCTCTGATTGTGCCACTGCACTCCAGGCTGGGTGACAAAGCAAGACTCCATCTCTAAAAAAACACAGGCACAAACAAATCAAGGAGTTCCCAGGGCAAGGCCACCAAATCTCTCTCTTTTCATAGTGCCTGCTGCTCAAATTGACTGGCTCAGCCCAGTGGGGGCTTCCAGGCAGTGGGGCTGGACTTCCAGCCCTTGGGAGACACCTGGGCCTCTGACTCCAGCCCCTCTGTTCCCTGTTTTCCTCACTTGGGGTCTTTAACACAGGACTCCCCGCCACCCTCCCACCCTCTGAAAGCTGTTCCTATTGCTGTGGCTGATGAAGGAGAGTCTGAGTCAGAGGACGATGACCTGAAACCTCGAGGTAATGGCCCCCACAGCAGGGGAAGCTGATGGACTGGGCTGGGGGCCTCACCTGGAGGCTGGAAACCACCAGAGTCTTGGTCTTTATTTGCACCTGCTATATGGACAAGGAAGGATAGGGTGACGGATAAGCTGCATAGCATGGTGGCTTCCCTCCAGAAGCTGGCTGGCCTAGCTAAGCTTCTGGAGAGCCGGCTATCTTGTCCCCTCTCCCAGCTGGATGACCCTGGGCAGGCCAGCCCCTCTGCTGTATGGTGTGGACAGTGGGCCTGGCTGGGCGGAGGGGCAAAGGAGTTCATCTGTTTAAAACACTCAGGTAACCACAGCTGTTGTGAGCAGGAACCTTGTTGATTTCTTGGGAAGATCCCTGGGGTGGAACACTTCCACCATGTCCTCTTCTTGGGTCCTGGGCAGTTGAGAGCCACAGCTTTGTGCCAGTTGTGACTTGCAAGGTCTCCTCAGCAGGGCAGGGCGCTCACCTGCTCCCCCCCATTGTGTTTATTTCCCAGGCCTCACAGGCATGAAGAACCTCGGGAACTCCTGCTACATGAACGCTGCCCTGCAGGCCCTGTCCAATTGGTAGGTCGATGCTTTGTCTGAGAGCTGAGAGCTGTCCCTGGCAAAGCCCCGGAAACAGCAGCGGTAGCAGCTCCCAGCCTGTTGCCCATAAACACATGTATAGGAAAATCCTATAAAACATGCATGCCCTTTGACCCAGCAATCTCCCCAGTCGGAATGTATCCTGAGGAGATAACTGGAAATGCTGGGGAAGTTGTACATGCAAGGAGGCTTACTGCTCTGTTGTTTATTGGAAATGATTTAAAGGCCCATCTGCAAGGGAGTATAAATTCTCATAGCCCTTGCAGCAAGTGCAGGAAAAATGGCACAAGACAGCATGCATTGAAACAAAACAGGGTTCAGAATCTGGTGAGTGGGGAAAAAGGAGGTTGTAAAGCATTGTATGGTAAAATCTCGTTTTACGAGAGAAACGCGATTTTCCATTAAGGAAAGGCTATCGGCTCCATGAGGCCGAGGATGTCTCCTGTGTCTGACATGCTTCTCCTACCCAGTGGAGATTAGAGATGCAGTATATGTATGCAGGAAGGAGAGAGGGAATGGGTACAAATGTGTAGAAAAGTCTGGGAGACTATGTCCTAAAATGTTCCTAGTAACTATCCTCAGGTAGCAGGATGCAGGTCAATTATTATTATTGTTAATAATTGACCGCACCCAGGCCGGGTGCAGTGGCTCACACCTCTAATCTCAGCACTTTGGGAGGCCGAGGCAGGTGGATCACGAGGTCAGGAGATCAAGACCATCCTGGCTAACACGGTGAAACCCTGTCTCTACTAAAAATACAAAAAAATTAGCCAGGTGTGGTGGCATATGCCTGTAATCCCAGCTACTTGGGAGGCTAAGGCAGGAGAAGCACTTGAACCTGGGAGGCAGAGGCTGCAGTGAACCAAGACTGCACCACTGCACTCCAGCCTGGGCAACAGAGTGAGACTCTGTTTCAACATAATAAAAATAATAATAAAATAAGATGAGATAAAATAAAATAAAAATACGCTGTCTCTAGATATGGTCACACTCTCAGGTACTGGGGATTAGGGCTTCACAGATGAATTTTGGAGGATACAATTTTCTCATATCTGGTAGGAGCCTTCTAGTCACCTTTAGGCGTTTCTAGGTCCAGGGTCACTGTGCTCCCTGCGTGAGCACTCAGGGCTCCCCGCTACACAGTCCTTTCTAAATCGTGCCACCTGCCTCGTTTGCTTTCCTGACCTGGCTCTCTCTCTCCCTTGCACCCAGCCCACCGCTGACTCAGTTCTTCCTGGAGTGCGGAGGCCTGGTGCGCACAGACAAAAAGCCAGCCCTATGCAAGAGCTACCAGAAGCTGGTCTCTGAGGTCTGGCACAAGAAACGGTGAGCAGCTGCATCCCTAGCCTCGGGCGGTGTGTGGGGACTGGGGTTTCCTGTCAGCACCCATGATTGAGCTCTTCCTATGGATTCAGCCCCCAGCGAGGACCTGCCTCACTTTGTCCCGGGTAATGCTTGTAGCAAGCCTGCGGGGTGGAAATTGCATCCAGTCCTGTTTTACAAATAGGGAAACTGAGGTGCAGAGAACTTTAAGTATCTTGCTCAAGGTCATGGAACCTGCAAAAGGTGAGCTAGAATTTGACCTGCTGTTGACCCTAGCCAGCAGCCACTGGGTAGATGTCTTTGCCAAGAGACATGGTGACCCGGCCTCAGCCACAGCTGCGTGTGTAGGAGGAGGTGTGGGTCAGGGGGGCACAGACTGGATGGAGCTTCTGGCACAGTATGAAATGAATTTAAAGACCAGAGTCTGTGATTAGATCTATTTCTCCAGGAAAAGTCAAAGTTGAGAATAATTTAAAATGAGCACATAGAAATATGTATTATGTGTAGAAGCAGATGAAAAACCAGCGTAGGGCCAGGCGCAGTGGCTCATGCCTGTAATCCCAGCACTTTGAGAAGCTGAGGCAGGCAGATCACGAGGTCAAGAGATTGAGACCATCCTGGCCAACATGGTGAAACCCCGTGTTTAATAAAAATGCAAAAATTAGCTGGGCATGGTGGTATGCACTTGTAGTCCCAGCTACTCGGGAGGCTGAGGCAGGAGAATCACTTGAACCCGGGAGGCGGAGGTGGCAGTGAGCCGAGATTGCGCCACTGTACTCCAACCTGGCAACAGAGCCAGACTCTGTCTCAAAAAAAAACCAAAAACAACAACAAAAAAACCCAGCATGGGAGAAATATGTATTATGTGTAGAAGCAGATTAAAAACCAGCGTGGGGCCAGATGCAGTCACTGACACCTGTAAATCCAGCACTTTGAGAGGCCAAGGCAAGAGAATCATTTGAGCCTGGGAGTTTGAGACCAGCCTGGACAACATAGCAAGACCCCACCTCTACAAAAACTACAAAATTAGCTGAGTGTGGTGTGTACACTTGTGGTCCCAGCTACTCAGGAGGCTGAGGTGGGAGGATTGCTTGAGCCCAGGAGGTTGAGGCAGGCTGCAGTCAGTCTTGATCATGCCATTGCACTTCAGCCTGGGTGACAGAGTGAGACCCTGTCTCAAAAAAAAAAAAAAGTCTGCGTGCAGTGGATCACTCCTGTAATCCCAGCACTTTGGGAGGCCGAGGCGGGTGGATCACAAGGTCAGGACTTCGAGACAAGCCTGGCCAATATGGTGAAACCCCGTCTCTACTAAAAATACAAAAATTAGCTGGGCATGGTGGCGCACACCTGTAGTCCCTGCACTTTGGGAGGCTGAGACAGGAGAACCACTTGAACCTGGGAGGCGGAGGTTGCAGCGAGCCAAGATCGCGCCACTGCACTCCAGCCTGGGAAGCAGAGCAAGACTGTCTCAAAACAAAACAAAACAAAACAAAACAAATAAACAAGAAAACCAGTGTGGTGCAGTATAATTCTGCTGTGTAAGAAGCCAAGTTTAAGTGTATATCTGTATGTATTTTTGTATATGCATCTGTAGTTTCACAGAAAAATCCAGAAATCTAATGGTAAGTATCTGGTGCCATTAGTGGTGGTGTTTTTCTCCTGTACTTTTCTGAAATTTTAGATTTGTCAATAATGAACATGTCTTTTGAAATGAGAAAACCACAGTAAGGGTTTCAGAACAAAAACAAATCATGTTTAGGCGAGTTTGTTGTGCACCAGCAGGAAATGATGCCACTTTATTTGAGCTCTTTGCTTAATTGAGGCAGCTATGACTTGACATTTTCTTCTTGTCTGTAGAGATGTGTGAGCCTCTGGGGCTCCTGGCTGAGTAGGCCCCTCCCCAAATGTCAGGAAATGCCTCACTCTGATCTAACTTGACTAGCTGGCTGCCTGCCTCTCTCGGGAGTGAGCAGCTCAAGGCAGGCTACAGCACTGTACTAATGGGTTTGGACTTCCTACAGGCCAAGCTACGTGGTCCCCACCAGTCTGTCTCATGGGATCAAGTTGGTCAACCCAATGTTCCGAGGCTATGCCCAGCAGGTAAGCCATCTGAGCTGCCCAGGGGACACTCAAGGCCATGACCCACCAGGCCTGACTTTGATGCTAAAACCAGAGTGGAAACTCGCAGTGGCAGCTGAGCACTGGTTGGCAGGTCTCAGGGACCAGGCTCTCACTCCTAAGCCCTTCACACATGTGAGGACAGTGGCACCTCCCAGCAACCTGCTGACATTTAACCCCACTTCACAGATGGGCAGACTGAGGTTCAGGGGGCTGAGCCACTTGCACAGGCCACACAGCTAGTAAATGGTGGAGGGGAATTCTTTCTTTTAGCGAGGTGGGTATAGGGTCTCACTCTGTCATCCAGGGTGGGGTGCAGTGGTACAGTCATGGCTTATTGCAGCCCTGACCTCCCGGACTCAAGCAGTCGTCCCACCTCAGGCTCCCAAAGTGCTGTGATTATAGGCATGAGCCACTACACCCAGCAGAGGGGAGATTTGAACCTGGGCAACCTTGCTTCAGGGCCTGTGCTGTGCCCCTCTGCATTGCACTCAAAATGGCACAGGGTTTCACTTCCCCAAACCACAGGCGAAATTTCACTTTTACTAAAGTAAAAATTTTGGTTAAGAATTTTTTTTTTTTTAATCTAGAGAACCCCTTTGAAACCAACCACATTTTTCTGTTTGATAAAATAATGAGACCAAGACAGTGCAGCCATGCACACGCCTCAGCCCTGGGCTGATGGCTCCTGCCCTCCAGCCTCCTGCCCCAGATGGCCCCCGGCCTGGGCTTTCACGCCAGGCCTGCAGGCAGAGCTGGACCAGGCTGGGTCGCCTCTTGTGCTGCCTGAATGAGCGCCATGGATGGAGTGGCAGTCATGTAAGGACGCCTTCCACCCTCCTTTACCCGCTGCCTGCTGTCCTGTCCCAGAATGAGGGCTGCCTGGCCTTTGGCTCCTGCTTGAGAAGCTCAGCACTGCCTGGACGCCTCTCTTTTTGGGGAGTGATAACATCCACAATGACTAAAATTCACTGTGCACCATTTAAGTGGTCACAACTTAGTCCCCATAGAACTCTCACGAAGTGGGCACTCTTGTCACCCCCATATTACAGGTAAAGAGCTGAGGCTCAGAGAGGTTCTACCACTCACCCAGGTCACACAGCACATCCTGGCAGAGATGGCACTCAGGCCTACCTGAGCCCATCCCTCAGCACAGCGCCGCCCCGCCTCTGTGCAAGGTGCCCTACCGGCTCTCAGCTCTGAGTCAGGATGCCGTTACGGAGGGCCGTGCACTGCTGCAGGACTCCATCTGAACTCCAGCAGAAGCATCCCTTTCTCTGGTTCTAGGACATGATGCGGGGACGCTTCTGAGGCTGAACTGTAGACACAGCTGCAGGTGCCTCTAAAGGGCCAAAAGACGCGTTCGTGCTTCCGCGTGGATTGAGATTTTGGCAAGGAACACATAGTACTTTTGTTGAAAGGAAGAACCAGAAGGAGAACTAGATGGCAGATTGAAAGCCTCTTCTTGAAAGGGCCTTTGATCGTGCCTGCCACAGGACACATGTCCCCTCCCTGATGCAACAGAACCTAGTGGTTCATTCATCTGATCTTAGAGTCTGACACTTCGCCTTGGGTAGTCACTCCCGATCCCTCCCTTCCCTGAGTGTGAGTGGAGAGAGCCGGATTCCTCTTTCCAGATGTGTGACATGAGGGCTGGCTGTGACTGCTTCGTGACCCCTGCTTCCCGGGGATCAGAGCCTGGGCTGTGGGCTACTTCTAACATCCAGGTCAGGGACTGCTGGGGCTGATTTGGGCTTGGAACCCAAGTCCTCCAATGCCCAGCACCACCCGAGCACCCCCACGGCTGCTGGGGTCTGCTTCTGCCACCATGTTCTGACCTCCCAGTGCACCTCCTGTATGAGCACACAGATCTCAGTGGGGCTCACTGGGCGCCTCTGCCCAAGCCCCTGCTGCCTTGACTTCTTGCTGTGCTGGTGGCCCAGTCACAGAGTGGTCAGGACAAAGTGGTCATTGCTGGGATTTGAAACCCAGGCAGCCTGCAGGGGCAGCTTAGTCTGAGTCGTGCCCCAGTCTGTGGGAAGGTGAGAGCAGGCAGTGAGGGACATGGGGGCTGGCATAGGGACTGAGGGAGCAGGGGGAGCCAAAGGAAGGGTGGAGCACGCAGACGGCCTGGCCTGTGGGTGGCGTGGCTTGGGGCAGGACTCAGGTGAGCCCTCCCTTTTGGCATCACACTCTCTTATCCTTCCGCCACCTCCCTGCCCACCTCCACTGGCTTCTTCTGTAGAGAGAAAGGTGGCTCAGGCCCAATGTGATCCTGCCTCCCTGTCCTTCCCGTACTGAGCTTGCAGCAGAGGCAGGCGATTCAGAGCCGGAGCCGGGGAGTTGCATGGACTCAGGTGCATACCTGGCTCTGCCACTTTATAGCTGTGTGTCCTGGTAGGAGTCCTTTAGCCTCTCCAGTCCTCACTGTCATCCTCAGAAGAATGGGGTTAGGACAGACTGCCTGGGAGGCTGCTGTGGGGGTGAGCAGCTCGTCTGCAGGGGTCGCCCATGAGGCGCTCCCAGATGGAGGCTGGTGCTCTCATCAGCCACAGGGCGCTGGAGGCTGGTTCCTCCTGCCTCCAGGAGAACCCTGTTGATGCAGCCCCTGGTTCTAGGACACCCAGGAGTTCCTTCGCTGCTTGATGGACCAGCTACACGAGGAGCTCAAGGAGCCGGTGGTGGCCACAGTGGCGCTGACAGAGGCTCGGGACTCAGACTCGAGTGACACAGATGAGAAACGGGAGGGTGACCGGAGCCCGTCAGAAGATGAGTTCTTGTCCTGCGACTCGAGCAGTGACCGGGGTGAGGGTGATGGGCAGGGGCGTGGCGGGGGCAGCTCGCAGGCCGAGACGGAGCTGCTGATCCCAGATGAGGCAGGCAGAGCCATCTCTGAGAAGGAGCGGATGAAGGACCGCAAGTTCTCCTGGGGCCAGCAGCGCACAAACTCGGAGCAAGTGGACGAGGATGCTGATGTGGACACCGCCATGGCTGCCCTTGACGACCAGCCCGTGGAGGCCCAGCCCCCATCACCACGGTCCGCCAGCCCCTGCCGGACGCCAGGTATCATCTGGCTGGGGGCTGCGGGAGGAACCTCAGCCTGTGGCCCAGTACCTACCGGGTGCTGAGCGCCGACCTGCAGTGGCCCCAGGGGATGGGTTCTTCACTAGACCCGAATGACAGAGGGGAAGTCAGCCTCTGGGGGGGTCAGTGATGTGCCCAGGGTCCCCTAGCTCATAACGCTGGAGCTCAATTCAGAGCCCTCTCCCAGAGCCTTGAGCCTTCAGCCGGAAGTGGAATGGACAGCTCTGCTCCGGCCTGTGTGCTGGGGCCAGGAGTGGGCACGTGACAGATGAGACACATTGGGATCAGGCCTTCGTCCCTTTAGGAGGGGCTGGCAGGTCATCTTCCTGCCTACTGCGGAGCCAGCCTGGCTGCCCTGGCCCAGCATGGTGCCCTCTCTGCCCCCAGAGCCGGACAACGATGCCCACCTACGCAGCTCCTCTCGCCCCTGCAGCCCCGTCCACCACCATGAGGGCCATGCCAAGCTGTCTAGCAGTCCCCCTCGTGCAAGCCCCGTGAGGATGGCACCGTCGTATGTGCTCAAGAAAGGTTCGGGGGGCACAGGGGAGGGTGGGTCAACTTGGGGCTGGGAGTGCAGACTGCACCCGTGGCTGCCTTTCTCATGGTCCCGTGTGGCGGAGGGCTGGGCTATGGGCTCCTCTCAGGTACACCCCTGAGACACCAGTGTGGGAGCCACGTTTTGCAGAGGATGACACAGAGGCGCGAGATGGTGAATTGCTTGCCCAGTCACATGACTCGCATATGTCAATCCATATCCTGTCAAAGGAAGCCCCAGGGCCCGCACCTCGCCCCGGCCAGGCAGGTGGAGGCTGGGCTAGTCCTGTGCTGTGTCCCCAGCCCAGGTATTGAGTGCCGGCAGCCGGAGGCGGAAGGAGCAGCGGTACCGCAGCGTCATCTCAGACATCTTTGATGGCTCTATCCTCAGCCTCGTGCAGTGTCTCACCTGTGACCGGGTGGGTGCCCCAGGGATGGGGGGAGCTGGGCCAGGCTGCCAGTGGCCTCAGCAGATCTTGCCCTAACTGGGTGCAGGGTGGGCTCTCCACAGGTGCTCCCTGCTTTTCTCCAGGGGAGGGCCCTGCCTGCGTAGATCCCGTGTCTATGGCCCGGGGAGCAGACCCTCTGCCCCTCACCTGCTGGTTGGGATTTGGGGTGCAGATATTGCCAGAGGACGGGCAGCAGACTGATGTTTAACCCCACAGGTATCCACCACAGTGGAGACGTTCCAGGACCTATCGCTGCCCATTCCTGGCAAGGAGGACCTGGCCAAGCTCCACTCAGCCATCTACCAGAATGTGCCGGCCAAGCCAGGCGCCTGTGGGGACGGCTATGCCGCCCAGGGCTGGCTGGCCTTCATTGTGGAGTACATCCGACGGTGCGCCCACCTTGCCACTACTGGACGACACGGGCTGGGCCTTGTCCTGGTTTTCCTGGGCGGGAGACACTACACAGTGAAGTCCACACATTTGGGGGACCAGGGAGGTCCTGGGAGGATCTGGGGGCTGCAGAGGAGTTGGCTTAATAAGCAGGGGATTTCTTGGCTACTTTGGAGTGGACAGGATTGGATGGTCCCTTGGAGCTGGAGGGCAGTGACAGCAGGGAGGTGACCATGTGGCAGGTTGAAGGGAGGGCAGCAGCAGGACATAGGCCTTGTGGGCAGGAAGGGCAGCAGCTTTCCCAGGGCTGCCTCACCTGCCTGAGGCCAGAGACCCGCACGGCCCCAGGGAGGGGGCAGCATGATCATGGCCACAANTGTGGAGTACATCCGACGGTGCGCCCACCTTGCCACTACTGGACGACACGGGCTGGGCCTTGTCCTGGTTTTCCTGGGCGGGAGACACTACACAGTGAAGTCCACACATTTGGGGACCAGGGAGGTCCTGGGAGGATCTGGGGCTGCAGAGGAGTTGGCTTAATAAGCAGGGGATTTCTTGGCTACTTTGGAGTGGACAGGATTGGATGGTCCCTTGGAGCTGGAGGGCAGTGACAGCAGGGAGGTGACCATGTGGCAGGTTGAAGGGAGGGCAGCAGCAGGACATAGGCCTTGTGGGCAGGAAGGGCAGCAGCTTTCCCAGGGCTGCCTCACCTGCCTGAGGCCAGAGACCCGCACGGCCCCAGGGAGGGGGCAGCATGATCATGGCCACAACACAGATGAAGGAGACCAGGCTTGGGGAGAGTGATGCCACTCGACCCAGGACACGGAGGGGTCTGGCTCCAGGCCTCTGCCTCGACCCCACGTGCCTGGCTGCCACTCTGGGCCTTCGGGGTCCTTCTGTGGCTCAGGCCTGACAGACCTCAGCCAGAGTCCCTTCAGCTCCTGTTCTTGCCCAGGCCCTGGCAGCACCCAGCACTCCTTTTCTGTCTGTAGGTTTGTGGTATCCTGTACCCCCAGTTGGTTTTGGGGGCCTGTTGTCACCCTGGAAGACTGCCTTGCTGCCTTCTTTGCTGCTGATGAGCTGAAAGGTGAGTGACCTGGCTGGCAAGGGTTGGGGAGGTGGAGGGTGTGGGGACAGGGGTGTGCAGACCCCAGCAGGCCAGCATGCAGCCCAGGGCTTGTGGGATACGCGGCCAGGTTAGACTTGGCTTCCAAGGTTGAACCCCACCTCCAAGATTCCCACGCCCACTGCCAGCCAGGCTGGGCCAGGGCCACGTCATCTCCCAACCCTACCATCTTGCAGCTCTTGGGTGTTTACTTATTTTATTTTACAATTTGGTGGGCAAAATGATATTGTATGTTAATTTTCATGTCCTTGATTACTGATGAGTTTTTACATTTTTTGTTAAATATGCTGGCTCTTTGTATTTATTTAAACATTGCCCATTCCTGTTCTTGCCTTTTTCCTCTGTTGGCTATTTGGCATCTAAACCTTTGGGAAAACTCTCTCTTTCTCTTTTATTTTTCTCCAAGTTTCAATTGTGGTAAAATACACAAAATGTAAACTTTACCACCATAACCATCTCAAATGCTATTTTTAACAGAAAGTGCCCAGCTGAGTAGTATGAAATACACACACATGGTCGCACAGCCATCCTCCTCATTCACCTCCAGAACTTTTCCATCTTGCAAACCTGAAACTCAGTATCCGTGAAACAGCTGCCTACTCCCACCTTCCAGCCCCTGGCAACCTCCGCATTCAAGTCTGTGAATTTGACTACTCTAAAGGGCCTCATATAAGTGGAATTATACAGTATTTGCCATTTTGTGACTGATGGCTTTTACTGAGCATAACGTCCTTAGGGTCCATCCGCGTTGCAGCGTGTGTCAGAATGCCCTGCCTTTTGTAGGCTGGTTATTTATTGTTCCATTGTGTGGATGGGTGGGGCCATTCTGCTCATTCGTTCATCCATCAGTGGACACTCAGGCCATGTCCCTGTTAGCTATTGTGCGGAATGCTGCTCTGACCATGGGTGTGCTCACCTCTCTTCTTTCATCCCTTTGGGTCTATGCCTATTTTTAATTTCTTGAGGAGCCACCGTACTGGGTTCCACAGTGGCCACCCCATTTCACGTTCCCACCAGTGACGCACAAGAGTTCCAGTTTCTCCACATCCTCGCCCACACTCATTTTCTGTTTACTTTTTTGATGGGAGTCAACCTCATGGGTATGAGGTGGTATCTCATTGTGGGTTTCTTTGTTTTGTTTTGTTTTGAGACAGAGTCTCGCTCTTGACGCCCAGGCTAGAGTGCAGTGGCATGATCTTGGCTCACTGCAACCTCCACCTCCTGGGTTTAAGCGATTCTTCTGCCTCAGCCTCCCGAGTAGCTGGGAGTACAGGCACGTGCCACCATGCCCAACTAATTTTTGTGTTTCTAGTAGAACGGGGTTTCACCATGTTGGCCAGGCTGGTCTCCAACTCCTGACCTTAGGTGATCCGCCCGCCTTGGCCTCCCAAAGTGCTGGGATTACTGGTGTGAGCCACTGCACCCAGCCTCGTTGTGGTTTTGATTTGCATTTCCTGATGATAGTGATGTAAAGTGTCTTTTCATGTGCTTGTTGGCTATTTGTAAGTCTTTGGAAAAACATGTATGTGAATCCTTTGCCTATTTTGATTTTTGTTGCTGGTTATGGGATTCTTTTTTTTCTTGCAACAGTCTCACTCTGTCACCCAGGCTGGAGTACAATGGCGTGATCTTGGCTCACTGCAGCCTCTGCCTCCTGGGTGCAAGCAATCCTCCCATCTCAGCCTCCCAAGTAGCTGGGATTACAGGCACGTGCCACCACACCTGGCTAGTTTTTGTATTTTTAGTAGAGATGGGGTTTCGCCATGTTGGCCAGGCTGATCTTGAACTCCTGACCTCAAATGATTTGCTGCCTTGGCTTCCCAGAGTGCTGGGATTACAGGCGTGAGCCACGGCGCCAGCCTCATTAGTTATAGTTCTTTGTGTGTCCAGATGTGTGACTTGTAACCCTGTCCTCCCATCCTGTGTGGTGCGTTTTATTCTGTAGTTTGTGTCTTTTGCTTTGGTTGCCTGCACCTTTGGTGCTGTGTTTCAGAAATCATTGCCAGATCCAATGTCATAAAGCTTTTTTCCTACTTTTCTCCTAAAAGTGTTACAGTTTTAGGTCTTATATTGAGGTCTTTGATCCCGTTTTGACTTAATTTTCAGTGTGCATGGAGGGGGAAACTATACATTAAGATTTTAAGCTCATCAGGGTGGCGTGTACCTGTGATCCCAGCTACTCCGGAGGCTGAGGGTCCCCTGAACCTAGGAGTTCGGGACCAGCCTGGGCAACACAGCAAGACCCTATCTCAAAAAAATGGTTTCAAATACATTTTCTGTAATTAATGTTGCACTTCCCCCCCCGCCATTTTGCCTGTTGCCTTTTAATTTTGCTTTTGGTGATGTCTTACAGATGTTGAAGTATTTCTGGGGTCAAATATATCCATTTCTCCCTTGTATGGATTCTGTCTGTGGGGTCCAGCCAGGGCCTTCCCTCCCTCCAGTACCTCTCAGGTTTTATTTCTTTTTCTTTTTTTTCGAGATGGAATTTCACTCTGTCGCCTAGGCTAGAGTGCAGTGGCACAATCTTGGCTCACTGCAACCTCTGCCCCCAGCCCCAGTTCGAGCGATTCTCCTGCCTCAGCCTCCTGAGTAGCTGGGATTACAGGCATGCACCACCACGTCCAGCTAATTTTTGTATTTTTAGTAGAGACGGGGTTTCGCCATGTTGGCCAGGCTGGCCTCGAACTCCTGACCTCAGGGGATCCGCCTGCCTCGGCTTCCTAAAGTGCTGGGATTACAGGCATGAGCCACTGTGCCCTGCCAGGTTTTATTTCTTAAGCAGAAATCATTATAGTCACTTTTTTTTGCTCCCCCATTTCCCATCCTTGCTAACCTCTGACCCTTTGTTTTACTGCCCTAGGTGACAACATGTACAGCTGTGAGCGGTGTAAGAAGTAAGTGAGCCTTCCCCGGCCCTTTCCTTAACTGCCCGTTTCTGTGCCCTACATATTCCCCTTGGGTTTCCGCAGAGAGCCCCCCACAATCCTACCTTCCCAGAAGAGCCGGGTGGAGGGCTGCTCCCCTGGCCTGATGCCAGACATTGAAGCTGGCTTGTGCTTCCTCCCCAGGCTGCGGAACGGAGTGAAGTACTGCAGAGTCCTGCGGTTGCCTGAGGTGAGCCGGCGGCCTTGGCAGCCTCCTTCTCAGCTATCTCTGGGTGCACACCAGCACACACCAGGCGGGGGCTGACCCTGCTCCACTGCTCGGGCACTTCTGTGCTGCAGGGGCCACGGAGACTCCATAGCTTTGGCTGAGAAACCTCTGGGAAGGGTTGGCAGGGGGCACATTTTTCCGACTGTGAGTTGGTGCTCTCTCTCGGTGGCCTCAGCACATTTGTTGTCTAATGTGTTGTGTGAGGGCCCAATGGGAGGCAGGTGTGTGGGATGCTGAGGCACCACCCCCACTAAGACAGCTATGGCTCCTGCCGGCTACAGAGTGGTGGGAGGAGAGCTGGCCCAGCCAGGGCTGTTGCCAGGGGCCTTTCTGAGGAGTGATGTCTGAGTGAGGCCTGGAGGTTGTAGGCTGGTGTCATCGTCGTGGATGGAAGGCACAGAAGGAACAGACAAAACCCCAGTGCGGGAGCGGGCTTGTCCGCACCAACGAAGGCACATGTGGCTGCAGCAAAGAGTAGAGGGCCCCGGCAGAGGGGGCCCAGGATGGGGCTGTGGTGGTTCGGGGAGGCTTTGTGGCTTCTCAAAGGCAGTGCCGACAGAACTGGTAAACTTGATGGCTCAGTGCAGCTCTCGGGGTCCAGTTCTCAGCCGTGGAGCTGGGAATGATCTGTGTGACTTAGAGTGAGCCCAGTCTGGACCACGTGGAACTCTTGGATTTGTTCCAATGGAGTCAGCTTGCATGATCCCATCAGCTGTCCTGGGCCTGGGGACAGGGCTGCGAGCATCCGCGTCATTTCTTCCTAGGTGACCAGCGCTCTCTCTGTCCCCGCAGATCCTGTGCATTCACCTGAAGCGCTTTCGACACGAGGTGATGTATTCATTCAAGATCAGCAGCCACGTCTCCTTCCCACTCGAGGGGCTCGACCTGCGCCCCTTCCTTGCCAAGGAGTGCACATCCCAGATCACCACCTACGACCTCCTCTCCGTCATCTGCCACCACGGCACGGCAGGCAGTGAGTCATGTCCCCTCCTCTGCCGCCCCCATCCGCTAGGATCCCTGTGACCCATCTGCTCTGCCGCAGGTGGGCACTACATCGCCTACTGCCAGAACGTGATCAATGGGCAGTGGTATGAATTCGACGACCAGTACGTCACAGAAGTCCACGAGACGGTGGTGCAGAACGCCGAGGGCTACGTCCTCTTCTACAGGTGGGCGCCGGGCCGGGCCTGGTGGAGGAACCTCACCACCCCCGTCCCCTGGGACCCATGGGCCTTCTGGGTGTATGTAGGGGACAGTGCCTGGAAGGGTTTTGAACCAGGGAAGTAAGGACTTGGATTAAGAAAGAGCCCTCTGGCTGCTGTGGGGAATGCAGGAAGGCAGCTTGGAGCCTTCTCCAGGGCCCTGGCTGGTGCACAGGGGTGCTGCTCACACGTCCAGGACCCCTGAGGGACCCAGGAGGTGGACAGGGCCGGTAGCCCCAGGTGCACTGGGATGGGGGCTCTGCTTGTGTCTGGAGGTGGCAGCCGTCAGGCATAGCTTCTCACCCCCTCCTCACCCCGCAGGAAGAGCAGCGAGGAGGCCGTGCGGGAGCGGCAGCAGGTGGTGTCCCTGGCCGCTATGCGGGAGCCCAGCCTGCTGCGGTTCTACGTGTCCCGTGAGTGGCTCAACAAGTTCAACACCTTCGCAGAGCCAGGACCCATCACCAACCAGACCTTCCTCTGCTCCCACGGAGGTGAGGCGCCCCCCTGTGGTGGGAGAGCAGGGTGGGCAGGTGGGCCGAGCCACAGCTTCACTCCCTGTACTTTCTTCCCAGGCATCCCGCCCCACAAATACCACTACATCGACGACCTGGTGGTCATCCTGCCCCAGAACGTCTGGGAGCACCTGTACAACAGGTGAGAGCCTGGGAGGCCGCCTTGTCTCCGTCCTGTCCAGGGCCCAGCTGGGCAGGAAAAGAGGGGAGGACAGGGAAGGAATGTCCTCCCTGGCCTCCACTTGGCAGCACAGAGCCGCCTTCACCTGTCTCGTGGAGAACGACACGTGTCGTTTGTGGGAATCCACTTGGATCCTTACAGTCGCAAGGGACAGGAAACTGGCTGAAGCACAACTGAGTGTGTTGGCTCATCTGGTCCTCAGCCTTGAAACAGGGCCTCTTGGGGACTGTGGGCGCGCTGCTCCCTTGCAGGCTCCATGGTGCTCACACAGAGGCACGTGCAGCCCTGTGACAGCGCTGAGGGGGCACTGATGGCTTGAGGGGGAAATGGAAGGCAGTGATCACTCTCCCCTCACTGGTGCCCCCCTCAGGCCATGTCTCTCTCTCCCTCCCACCCTGAGCACAGATTCGGGGGTGGCCCCGCCGTCAACCATCTGTACGTGTGCTCCATCTGCCAGGTGGAGATCGAGGCGTTGGCCAAGCGCAGGAGGATCGAGATCGACACCTTCATCAAGGTGCATGCGGCAAGGTGGCACGGGGGCGGCTCTGCCAGCCTCTGCCTGGGGCAGTTGGGGACTTGGGGACAGAAGAGCCCTGTGTAGTCCCTGAGCAAGTTTGAAAGGAGTCTTTTGAGGCTGGGCACGGTGGTTCACACCTGTAATCCCAGCACTTTGGGAGGCTGAGGCGAACAGATCACTGGAGGTCAGGAGTTTGAGACCAGCCTGGCTAACATGGCAAAACCCCATCTCTACTAAAAATACAAAAATTAGCCGGGCATGGTGGCAGGTGCCTGTAATCCCAGCTACTCGGGAGGCAGAGGCAGGAGAATCGCTTGAACCTGGGAGACGGAGGTTTCAGTGAGCTCAGATTGTGCCATTGCACTCCAGCCTGGGCAACAGAGTGAGACTCCGTCTCAAGAAAAAAAAAAAGAAAGAAAGGAAAGGAGTCTTCTGCGGGGGACTAGATGGCGAGGTGTCTAGGAGGACTTTTCCTGGTGAGAGGGTTGGCTTGAGTAAGTGAAGGCTCATCGCCCGGGTCCTGTTGAGCTTAAAGAACCAGTAGATGGATCCCGTTCTCAGCCTTGGCTGTGTTATTTTGGGCTGAATCATTCTTTATTGTGGGGCCATCCTATGCATTTTAGGATGTTTAGCAGCATCCTTGGCCTCTACCCACTAGTGCTAGTGACAACCAAAATGACCTCCAGTCATTCAGACTTCTGTGAAAGAGCTGAGTGCGGGTGAGGCTCCTGGCACACTCTCTCCCTGCAACACTACTTCTAACAGGGTTGGGACGCACTCCACTCACAGGGAAGGCCCGGTGAGAGACACTGAGGGACACCTGTGCTTTGTGGCCATTAGGAAATGATTCTGCTGCCTGGGCACAGTGGCTTATGTCTGTGATCCCAGCACTTTGGGAGGCCGAGGCAGGTGGATCACTTGAGCCCAGGAGTTCAAGACCAACCTGGCCAACATGGCAAAACCCCATCTCTACCAAAAATACAAAAATTACCTGGGCACGGTGGTGTGTACCTGTAGTCCCCACTACCCGGAGGGCTGAGTGAGGTGGGAGGATCACCTAAGCCTGGGATGTTGAAGCTGCAGTGAGCTGTGATCGTGCCACTGCACCCCAGCCTGGGCAATAGAGACCCTGTCTCAAAACAAAAACAAAAAAGATACTGTCAGGGCTGGACATAGTGGTGTGCACTTGTGGTCCAACCTACTCAGGAGGCTGAGGTGGGAGGATCACTTGAGCCCAGGAGGTCAAGGCTGCAGTGAACCACGATTGCGCCGCTGCACTCCCGCCTGGGCACAGAGTGAGACCCCCCATCTCAAAAAAGAAAAAGAAAATGCTCCTGTCAGAACGAGAGCTGCCTCTCTGAGCAGATAGGCACATTCTATTCAACCGGGGAAAATTAGCATCTACCAGGCCAGGTGCGGTGGTTCACGCCTGTAATCTCAGCACTTTTGAGAGGCTGACGTGGGCGGATCACCTGAGGTCAGGAGTTCAAGACCAGCCTGGCCAACATAGTGAAACCCCATCTCTACTAAAAATACAAAAGTAGCCAGGTGGTGGTGCGCACCTGTAGTCCTAGCTACTCAAGAGGCTGAGGTGGGAGAATCGCTGGAACCTGGGAGGCAGAGGTTACAGTGAGCCGAGATCGTGCCACTGCACTCCAGCCTGGGTGACAGAGTGAGACTCCCTCTCAAAAAGTAGCATCTCCCTTGTGGCCTCAGTTGGGTCAAACAGTTATTGAAGAGACCCACAAAATGTTGCCACTGTCCTCTCTGAGCGATGGGTGTATTCATTTTGTTTGAGCTTGTCTGGGGTTCTGATTTTCACCTTGAGCATCTGGTGTTTTTATAAGACTCTTGGGTGAGGGCCTGGGGCGGGGGCATTTGGGAAATCCTTGCTGAAGGTAAGTAGAGGCTGACCTGCCCTCTGTCCCCTCCCGTCCTTGCCCGCCTGCCCAGCTGAACAAGGCCTTCCAGGCTGAGGAGTCGCCGGGAGTCATCTACTGCATCAGCATGCAGTGGTTCCGGGAGTGGGAGGCGTTCGTCAAGGGGAAGGACAATGGTGAGCTGAGGGGGGCCTGGCACTTACCTGCCCCGGGGGCCTCCTGGGAGATGGGATGCTGGCAGGGGAGGGCCGGCACACGGGGGCTCCTGCAGGCCCTGTACCTTCCCCCAGGTGCCACCCATCCAGGGTGGACAGAGAGCATGGGGCTCTGCCAGTCCCCAATGGGGATCGCTGTCCCCACCCAGAGGCAGGAAGCTGCTCCTGCCCTGCGCCCCCGCCCCTTCTCCGCTTCCTGTCGTGCCCAGCAAGCTGCTCTGTCCTCCTGCAAGGCCCTTTCCTCGGGAGTGTGTTGCCTGAAATGACAGATTTGTCATCCAACTCGTTGGATTTACAGAGGTGGAGACAGGCCCTATCACAAGGAAGCTCCCAGGGCCCCCCAGACCCCCAGTGAGGAACAGCAGAGCCAGCCATGGGTTGCCTGTGGCTTTAGGGCCCGGCAGGGTGGGCAGAGCCCATGGTCCTGCTCACGGGACCCTTTGTGTGGAGCACAAGCACCCACCTGTGCTCGGGAAGGAAGGCCTCACTGCCATCCCGCTGCTCAGGGAAGGTGCCAGGGCCACCCTGAGGCGCCTCTGGTGGTGGCTGAGGCCTTCAGCGTGGCTGTGGTTGAGAACGTAGCTTCGGAACCCCCACCCTGGCCTGGACGGTGCCCTTGCCTTCTACCAGCTGTGACCTGAGTGGTTACTTCATCTGCCCAGGCCTCGGCTCTGTCTCTGTAAACCTCTGTCTTGTCCTGTGGTTGCCGAGGCTAAATGAGAGAGCTGGGCAGAGGGGAAGGGGCGTGGTGAGCAGCAGCTGCCAGCAGAGATGAGGGCATGGGCCACCCACTGCAGCTCCCGTGGCCAGCAGAGTCTGAGACGATCTCATGCATCCTGGAAATTCCCTCTGCTGGGTCCTCAGACTGCCGCAGAGGAGCAGTGGGTGGGCCAGGTACCTCTATTAGAGACTTCACGCTGACCCCCAGGCCTGGGGCAGCCTCACTTGGGATGGCTCTGCTGCTGCGGAGGGTGGAGGGCATGGCAGGGGCTGAACCCAAGCCCGCTGTGTCTGTTCCAGAGCCCCCCGGGCCCATTGACAACAGCAGGATTGCACAGGTCAAAGGAAGCGGCCACGTCCAGCTGAAGCAGGGTGAGTTCCCCCAGGGTCAACCAGGCTCCTCTCTGCCCTTCCTGGCTGCCAGGCTGCTGCCCAGTCCCGTCCTTCCAGGAGCCCCCTTACCACCTGTCTTACAGTCAGGCTGAGATATCCACCCGAGTCCAGGCCCAGGTGGCTGAGAGATGGCCCAAGGGGCTTGGTCTCTGCTTGTGTCCCCTGGGTCCCACCCCTCTGCCTGCTGCTGGCCTGGCCCACCCTGCTGTCTGCTTGTGTCCCCCAGGTCCCACCCTCTGCCTGCTGCTGGCCTTGCCCACCCTGCTGTTTATGTCAGCCTCACTCCCAGGAACAAGGGACACAGCCAGAAATAACACATCTCTGGGGCCCTTAGCAGGACGGACGTTCCTCTGGGAAATCCTGGTTTCCATCTGACAGCGGAGCCCCCGCTGCCCGGGCCAGTGGCTTCCTTGAGGCGGCAAAGGTGAGCCCAGGGATGCCTCTCGTGCCCTGCAGGAGCTGACTACGGGCAGATTTCAGAGGAGACCTGGAACTACCTGAACAGCCTGTACGGAGGCGGCCCCGAGATCGCCATCCGCCAGAGCGTGGTGCAGCCACCGGGCCCGGAGAGCCTGCACGGGGAGCAGAAGATTGAAGCCGAGACCCGGGCAGTGTGATTTGCTGGGCTAGTCTGTAAGTGGCCCTAGCTGGTCCCTCCACGGCACTCTGGGTCCTCTCCTCCCTCTCCAGAGACCCTCATGTGTCCCTTTGAGCATCCAAAGAGCAGGTCCCTGAAAGCACCTTCCTGGAGGCTGTACGGAGGGCCCTGGACGTGGCCCAGCCCCACTGCTGAGTGCCCGTGTCCCCACAGCCCCGTGTGCCCCACTTCACGGAAGGCGTGTTTGTGCCCAGAAGAGAGGCCGGGCCACTGCAGAACCCCGCTGTGTAAAGAGGCAGAAGAGTTGGTTTGGTTCGCAGTGAGTAACGCTGCAACTAGAAAACATGCACTTCAGGCTTGTTTAAACGACCAAGACTCTGTGACGTTAATTTGGGTCTTTGTCCTGGCAGTGCTCCTGCCAGTCACTGTCATCATTGTGTCCCCCACAACTGTCCTCTTGCTAGCTCGGCCCAGCTTTGTTCCTGGAGCCCGACGCCACCCCCCTCAGGCAGAGGATGCGTCCCGGGCCAGAGTCAGGGAGTAGCTGCTGCTTCACAGCGTTTCCACCGTGTGATTGACCTGGATCCCCAAAGACTCGGAAGGAGCTGCTCAGGACTGGTGAGCGCCGCCAGAAGCCCTGGCCAGTGAGGAGCTCACAGGTCCTCCCTGGTGGTCCCGTCGCACCCCTGCATCTCCTGGGCATCACCAGGAAGGCTTGGAAGTCCCAGGCTGCTCTCAGCACTTTTCCTGCAGACTGAAGACTCTGGACTCATTGCTGATTGGAATGCCAGGAGGAGGGTGGATTTCTGCCAGTGGGGGATATTTCTGGAGGCAGCTGGTCCCTGACACCGCATCCTGCTGAGCCTGCCCCTGGATTGGCTGTACTTTGCCTCGAAGTTCAGCAGTTCATCTTCATGGGAATTTGCTGAGCCCCCCACCAGGGAACCGGATGATGAAACAGGGACACCTCACAGCGCTGCCATTTGCTGCAAAGGCAGCTTCCCGGGCCGACGCTAGAGAAGACAGACTTTCCCTTCCTCCCAGCGTCGTCAGTGCAGAGCCCACCTGGAAGCATGTGGGGGGTGTGCAGGGGGCAGCGCTCAGGCGGATCCTGGGAAGCGGCCTCTGGATGCTGAGTGGAAGGACCCACTGAGCACAGCAAGGCACCAAAGCCCCTGGAGAAACCGCCAGAGTGAGATGTGGCCATCGCCAGGGTCAAAGCAGATGGGGCGTGGGTGGGGAAGGGGCTCTGGGACCAGCCCCCCCCACACCTCTGTGGTCATCAGTCTCTGTAGAAGCAGATGGTGGAAGTTCCAGCAGGTGGGTCTGTCAGAGGCCCTGAGGCCTCACTTTTCGGATCTTCTCTTCCAGATCCTGCTCCCTCCCAGCTGAGCCTCGGTTCCCTGGCATTGACCCCAGCCTTCTGAAAGCTGCTGCTGCAGCCAGAGGCTGCACGCTGCACTGTCACCATGCAGCTGTGCAGGCTGGGATCGGGCCCCACCTCTGTGCTGTCTAGTTTGTGTTCAGAATGTCAGAATAAACACAGAATAAACATTCCCACAGCCACGCTGTCGTCTCTCCTTCACTGCAGTTAATTCTGTTACTGGAGGGAAGGTGAGGCTCTCTGCCATGGGGACAGCCCACCAAGCTCTGGGCCTCGCCTTGCAGATCACCAGGCCCGGGAGGGAGCTTTCCATGTGGCTTTCTGAAACCAGAGACCACCTGGAGGCTGTGGACGCGAGCGAAAGAGGGGACCCAGCCACTTTAAAGGCCCGTTGGCGTCTCCTTTCCTGGACTCAACACCAGCCTCAGACAGGTAGGGCCAGATGTGGCCAGTGATTGAGGCCAGCACATCCCACAGGCCGGTCCCCCTCCGGCCGCCCAGACAGGTGGTTACAGAGTGGCTGTGAGCAGGGGGTTGCCTCTCCTTTGCACACTGGCCCTGGGCATTCAGTGATGCTGGTGTTCAGTAGTCTTGAGTTTTTTGTTGGGTCTCATTTTGGGGGAGAGAAGAACTTGAGATTTTTATATATAACTTACCAACATGTATTTGTGAAATCCCATTGTTGCAGGAAAAAGGGGTTCCGATCCAGACCCCAAGAGACGGTTCTTGGATCTCACGCAGGAAGAAACTCAAAGTGAGTTGCAGAGTTCACTGAGAAGAGTTTATTGAAAGCTGCTCAGGTACAGAGTAGAGCGTCCTTAGAAAGCAAGCGGAGGGGTGCCCGTCGCTGTTTTCAACTCCTCTTATGTAGGGGTCTTAGCTATAGAAAAGCTACGCTGTGTCTGTCACGTGGGCTGACAGCCTGACACAGTGGATTGCTCTGTTGATTTAAAGCTATCCTTGGCACGTTGAAGCCTCACTGTGGTCATCTTCAAGCATACACTGTTGTGTGGCATCTGAACCTTTCTGCCGTCCTAGGAGTTTGTCCCCGTGGGCATTAGGTAACTGCTTCCTCAGATGTAAACATCTTAGACCAAGGTTGTGACTGGCCTGGACTGTGCCTAATTTTCTGTTTTTTGAGATGGAGTCTCTCTCTGTCGCTCAGGCTGGAGTGCAGTGGCGTGATCTTGGCTCACAGCAACCTCCACCTCCCAGGTCCAAGCGATTCTTCTGTCTCATCCTCCCGAGTAACTGGGATTACAAGTGCGTGCCACCATGCCCGGCTAAGTTTTGTATTTTCAGGAGAGACAAGGTTTCACCATGTTGGCCAGGCTGGTCTCAAACTCCTGACCTCAAGCGATGTGCCCACCTCGGCCTCCCAAAGTGCTGGGATTACAGGTGTGAACCACTGTGCCCAGCCTCCCTGGCTAGTTTTCAGGTGGAGCTGAACTCAAAATGATGTCACCCTGGCTCCCCTAGGCTTCTGCTTCCCTACCACTGTCAGATACGAGTATACAGAAACATTTCAGCATAGGCAAGGATAAGATGGCACATTGCCAGTTCCATGGAAAGCCCCGGGGCCCTCCGGAGTCAGCCACCTTGCCCCACCCGAGAGGTGGCTCCTTGCACGCAGTTCCCTCATCTTGCCTTTTTTTTTTGCTGAAAAATGCTTCATTGTATTACTAATTTTTTTTTTTTTGAGACAGAGTCTCACTCTGTTGCCCAGGCTGGAGTGCAGTGGTGCAATCTCACCTCACTGCAACCTCTGCCTCCTGGATTTGAGCAATTCTGCCTCAGCCTCTGGAGTAGCTGGGACTATAAGCATGTGCCACTACGCCTGGCTAATTTTTTTTTTTTTTTTAGTAGAGACGGGGTTTCGCCGTGTTAGCTGGGATGGCCTTCATCTCCTGACCTCGTGATCCGCCTGCCTTGGCCTCCTGAAGTGCTGGGATTACAGGCTTGAGCCACTGCATCCGGCCAAAAGCTTCATTTTAAAATTGAGCTTTCTGACTGTGCTCATGCCTTTAACACCTTCCCAGCAACTTTCTGCTCCTTGATGAGGAAGGCACACTTGATCCTGTCGGGAACACGTTCACACAGAAGCACCAGATGTTCTGCTGACGGGTTTTTTGTTTGTAGACAGGGTCTCACTGGGCTCGAGTGATCCTTCTGCCTCAGCCTCCCAAAGTGCTGGGATTACAGGCGTGAGCCACCACGCCTGGCCGCTTGCTGACACGTTTTTGGTTTGGGGCGGTCTCATAGGAGCTCTAGGTCTCACAGCACAAACCCCTGGAAGTCAGCCCAGGCCTACGCCACGTGCAGACTTTGGCACTTTCCCAGTCTCGGTATAAAGGTAAACGATTCTCTTCCCAGGGGTTTGGGCCGGCCTACTGTTGTTAAAGGCTGTATTCTAGGAAAGCCTATGATGGTTTGTGAAACTGGGCCATGCCGAGTGCCTGTAGACAGCGTTCCCGGAAGAGGAAAAAACAACCTTTGTCTTTATGTGGGAATCTCTAAGCAATATTTTTGGCTTTGTTTACATTTGAAGGTTAGATACGTGTCGATCCACGTGATTGACATTGAACATGGAAAATGAGAATGAAAGAGTTTTGTCTGGAAGATTTATTTAGGAGGTTTGGAGATCTTGCACTACAGGAAGGTGAGCTGGAAGTAGGTACCAATTTGCCTTAAAACGTTTCCTTATGTTTTCCTTTTAAATACCTGGCTTTTAAGGAATTCAAACTTAGATGCCAGGATCTGAAGTCTGTGGTTGATTACTGACTGAGCAGGGACAGGAAGCGCTAGGTGGCTGGGGAGGCCGGGCTCAGGCTCCTCCTCTGCGCTGAGCCAGGGCGTGGCTCCAGCCGGGCTTCTTAGAGGAGCCAGAAAGGCGCCTGCACCGTGGGGGAGGCCGAGGGCCACCTGCCGCCTGCCTGTGGTTCTGTCAGCCATGGCGCTACTCCTAAACCTGCATCCGAATACATTTGCAAGGTGCAGCCACCCAAAAAGTGTCGTTTCCCACCTTTGTTCTGTTTTAAATTCAGTGCAAACATAAATTATCCTGAGGATCTTAATGCTGCCTAATTTTGAGCCCCAGAGAGCCTTGAGGGAAGTGAGTGGGGGCGGGGGGTGGTTCGGAATCACAGTCCCCTCTGGCTCTTCCCTTCTGCAACTTCACCTACACAGAGAGACACCTGCTGCCTGGACGGAGCAAGGGTGAGCTGGGCGCAGCAGAAACGCACGCCTTTGGGGAAAGCTAGGAGCGGTAGACAGCCTAGGCAATGTATGTTCTGGAAAGGTGTCCCGGGGTTTCTCAGGGTGCAGCCTCCATTCCTTCCTTCCATTTGACCCATGACCAGCCTAGATGAGGGGGCCTATGGAGAGCTGGAGCTGGAAACAGGTTCTGAAGGGTAGGGCTCCGTGCAGCGTGGCAGCCAGAGTCTGTGCAGACTGAAGGGTTGCGGCCAGTCCTGGGCTGAGACATCCCTCAGCAGGTGCCGCGGGGCAGAGGGGAGCCTTCTCCGTCCCCCACGGGGAGAGTGGGTCTGTGTTTCCTCCCACAGCTTCCGGCCCCTTAGCTCTGCGGACAAAAGTAGGGTCCTTCCTCTGCTTCTGTACCTTTTGTGGTCCAGAGATGTCCCCGGCTGGTGTCACTATACCATCTGGAGGTCTAACGGCAGGCACGAGTGCTCAAGGCCAAATGGGCACTCAGTGCCACCCTGGAGAAGCAGCTGACACACCAAGGGGCGGCCACGTGCCTGCTGGCAGCCCTCACACCCTCATCCCGGGTCTCAGAGGGCGCTGGCAACACAGATCCCTGCCTCCCCTCTCAGGAAAGGGTTGCAGGGTCAGGGGAAGGGAGGCCGCCTCCAGGAGGGTGCGCAGAGCCAGGGAACCCGCCTGGATGGTGGCTCTTTCCCACCATCCTTCTCTGGCAGCAGCAGTTCAAAGTGGGGCTTCCAGGCTGTCCCATACATTTCACGATTTCTCAGTCTTTCGCTTCAATTAAAAAAAACGGGGGGCATGCCCGAGCCCCGCCTCTGCCCACCTCCTTCTCCTTCTTAACCGCAGGGCTCCCTCCTTGCTCCCTCCACTGTTGCGCTCTGCCGTCTGCTCCCGCCAGGGGTCCCCACCGTCTCTGCGGACGGAGGAGCCGCCTCCCAGGCCCGGGCGTGCCCAGGGCGGGTGGAGGGCGTGGGGCGGGCCTGTATTTCCTGACCCGCTGGAGGAGCCGGCCCCACGGGCTTGTGGCCTCCCCGGAGCCGGTGAGTCAGGAACTTCCTTCAAGAGGCTTCCCCAGTGCAGCAGAAAACCAACTAGTCGCCCCCACTGCTCCCGACCTCTGCGATGTCCACAGCCGCGGGAATGCGGGCCCCAAACCAGCAGGCTCTGCTCTAGGCGCCTCAGTGCTGGTGCAGCTCTTGGAGAAGGCTCGGGCGGGGCGGGTGGGGTGTGGGGGGTTCACAGGTGGAGACAGCCCGTCTCCGCCCCGCAGACTGCTGGGCGCAGTCCCGAAATATTCTTCCCAAGTGGACTTTTTTGCTGACAACCTAGAGGAGAGGGTTTCGGATAGGATAAGAGTAGGTCCCCCTTGTTCCCTTGTGTCACACTGGGAACCAGGGACTCCCAGTGACGCCTTGAAGCCAGCTGCACGCACTTGTGGGAGAGATTCCCAAAGGCCCCTTGTTGGTGCCCTCACCTCCTGCCCTCCGCAAGTGAGGACGCTTGGCATCAGCAGAGCTGCCAGGCCTGTACTTGGTATAGCTGCGAATACGTCATTTCCTGGACAACTGTTTTCCTAAAACAGTGCTTAAAAAAGAAAAAAAAATAACCTCGGGACATAGAGAAGTGTGGGCACAAACCGATTGTATCTTTCTCCAAAAGGCCAGGGTGAAATTTTCAAAGCTGGCTGTGGAAACGGGGCCTCCCGCTGCACATGTCCAGCGGCTGCCCGGCACAAAGCGGCTGCCCTTTCGAGCTGTCCACATAAAACAGCTCCGCACTGCCTGCAGCCTCACAGAAACTAGTGATTCCAGCCACGCCACCAGGAGTACCAGCTTGAGCACTGGTGACACCAGATCAATGAAACTTAGGCGTGCCCTCATTTCACCACCTCCTCCTGCCCCAGCCCCAAGCAATGGGGTTCCCCAAAGAGCTAGAGTAGCAACCAGTTGAATGTGCATGCAAAAAATACTTCTAGCCATAAGGAGCCTCTCAGAATCCTTGCACTAAATCAGCCCGAATTTCATGTCACCACGGTCTAAGAGCCTCCCCTCTGTGGATGGGGGTGGAATTTAGAGCTGTCTAGGTCTCCAGCTCCTCCCAGGGGCCAGCTCCCCAGCCCAGGGGGTTTCCAATGACACTAGACTGCTTCCACAACTAAGGTCATGTCTTCATGCAACATAATAGTCCCATGACACGGTGCCAGAAGTTATACTTTATTTTAACACTTAGAGGATTAACATATAGTTACAAGGTCAATATAAGCCTTCCAATGGAAGCTCTTTATTTGGTTTAATTCCATCTCCAGAGACAAACAGGCAACTCTAGGACCTTTACAGTGGTGACTGGCCTCACAGCGAAATGCCTCCAAAGTTTAGAATTAGTGCAACACACACACGAACGTCTTAAAGGTGCTCAACATCAGGTTAAAATAGAATTCTGGACCTTTTAAAAAAGTTTTTGGATGATAATAAGCACAGGAGGCAGAGCCAATAAGAAACATGAAACCAGTATTTCTGGAAAAACACTTAGCATTAACGTCACTTTTTTGACGTCGTGTAAAGTTTTCTTCTGTAATGACAGATGTTACCAAAAGGCATCGAGACCTTTGTGCTGTGCTGGTTAGACAAGCTGCAGGCTTAGCTCCAAGGTGAGCAGGATAAACCACCCCCCCACGGAGCAGCCCATGACAACCTTCCGTGCCTTTTTAAACTTTCCCATCCTGCAAATGAAAAACTGGGTAAAGGACAAGTTCCTCTCTTTCATTTTGTTTCTAAGTACTTTTCGGGGCAGGCTCTTTTAAAATTAGTCATCTTACAACACAACAGTATTCTAGCACGGCGGTGAAGTGACAGGCGGCAGTTATGGGGCAGGAAGGAGACGCTCACGGGAAATTCCACGTTCTACTCTATGTGAACTGCTCCAGAAAAATACAGACATGATTTCACAGTAGGATTCCCAGAGTAAATGATACATAGGACAACTGACCGCCTCTAAGAAGCCCGGCTGGGGCAGCAGTGAGCGTTCCATGGAGCCACACAGAAGGGCCAGGAAGCAACACCCAGGTTCAACATTTAAGAGCACTCGCTGTAACATTCTTTTCGGACACGGGTGGTGGAAAAATTTTAAAAGGCGGAGGAGTGACGGGGATATAAGCATATCCTATACTGGGGGTGACAGTCATTCAAAGAGCAAATTACTGCAGCTTATACCTTTTTCACTATGTTGCAAGAAATGAATCTATCCTGACCCATCATATGAAAGATGTGATGCACATGCAGATCCCATTTTAAAGAACCGTTTCACATCCTCGTGGAGAGGAGAGTGGTCCACTTGAGTTGGTGAGGTCAGAAGTTCCTGGAGATCCCTGTCAGCCCCGTTGGCGGGGGAGCCCTTGCGGAGCTGTGCAGACTGCCGCACTCACCATGCACCTGTTGGTTTGCAGGGACGGAGGCGGGGCCCTGACTCTTCTCACCCTGAGTCATTCCAGCTTGTCTTTTGGCCGTCAAGTTGGTCCTCCTGCGTGTAATGGGTGCACCACACTTAGGTCACAGGTTGCAGGGACCAGAAGCCCATGGCTCTGCCGCAGCCCTGAGCCTTCAGTGGGCGGTTTGCAGTCCCCCAGGGAAGAAACAGTCAGAGAGGCTCATGTTCACCCACTTTAAAAACCCAAAGCCACTTCCTCTTCACCTGCCTGGGCCTCCGTGCTTGTGGCTTCTCGTCCCGGAGAGCTGGCTGAGCTGCTCCGGAAGGGTGCTGTGTGGTCAACCCTGGTTGGCTGAGAGGAGCAATTTCCTGGTTTCCACGAGTAAAGATGGCGCCATCCCTTGGGACCTGTCCTTTCTGTCCCTGTCCCTTTGGCTTCTATAGAACTTCCTTGTCTCACATTCGTAAACAGCAAGAGGAACTGAGGATGCTTGAGGGGACCACCTAGTTACAAAGCCAAGCAAATAAAGCTGCCTGACGTCATCCCTAGGCTTCGGTGGCGCTCTCAGTCACAGGAGCTCTCTGCCAATGGTTCCTCTTGACTGTTTCTGCACCAAATGAGAGGAGGGGCTGCTCTGCTCTAAGGTGTGGGGGGCCACAGATTAGGGGATCTCAGGTTTTCCTCAAAGACCCAAAAGGGGAAAGAAACTTAGCTCTAAAAGCAAACTCAACTAATTCCACATGACCTGAAGAGCACGTGATAAATGGGGTGGTGGCGGCGGGATCCCTCAACGGACCACAAGAGGCACGGGGTCTTTGGTGATTAAAGTGCTAACCTTGGTGGGGTGCAGTAGCTCACGCCTGTAATCTCAGCACTTTGAGGTGGGCGGATCACCTGAGGTCAGGAGTTCAAGGCCAGCCTGACCAACACGGTGAAACCCCATCTCTACTAAAAATGCAAAAATTAGCCAGGTGTGGTGGTACACGCCTGTAATCACAGCTATTTGGGAGGCTGAGGCAGGAGAATTGCTGGAACCCAGGAGGCGGAGGTTGTAGTGAGCCAAGATCATGCCACCGCACAACAAAGCGAGACTCTGTCTTGCAAAAAAAAAAAAAAAAAAAAAAAAAAAAAAAAAAAAAAAAAAAAAAAAAAAAAAACGAGAAGTGCTAACCTCTTCAGATGCTAATCCTGGGGCTCCTGGAAAGGAGAGGATGTTCGCTTTCCAATGAGCCGGTGCAGAGGGGAGGGCCTCGCTCACAAGCGCATGGTCTACAGTTCTCAGGGACAGGGAAGTGACGTGGAGGACAGGCGTGGGCTCCTCATGGCCGGTGGACACAGGTGAGCCAACAAGGCGAGCTGGAATTCGACCTCCAGCGTGGACCTTCCCAGGCCACTGAAAATGGCGCCAAACCAACATGTGTGCGCAGGCGTGTGTACTGGTGGGTGTGCCTGTGGGTGTGTGTGCCCCTGCCCCCCTGCCCCCCAGATGCTCTCAGTTCGAGGGGATAGTGAAAGGGTCAATGTTTAGTATGAGGTGCAAGCCTAGAATCCAAAAAGGACCACTGAGGACTTCACAGACTCGGGAAAAGAGGAAGTGTTTTCTACAGCAGACAGTCGGGGACACAGGGATGACATCGAGTGCTCAGTCCGCCTGGTGTGCGCCGGACCTGCCTTGTCTCCTCAGGGGACCCGTGATGACGTTTTCACTAAAGGCACTGTGTGAAGCGCGGAAGGACCGCCAGGACGGGCCGGGTGGACTGAGGGCCCAGGAAGGAGCAGGCGGGGGTGTGTATCCCACCGTCTCAGTGGCCTGCGCGGGGTGGGTTGGGGGAGTGATGAGGACTGACCCGAGCCGTGGGGGTGGGCGCTGGCGAGACTTGTCCCCCAGGAGGTGGCCCGGGCTGGGCAGGAGGGCAGGGCCGCAGGGAACATGCTGTAGAGAGAGAGAGAGACCGCCCCGCAGGAATGGGGCTGCGGAGGGATGGGCCGTCCACAGGGCAGGGCACTGGAGGCCTGTGGGGACAAGCAGACGGAGGCTCCTCCAGGAAGGTTCACCTGAGGCTCGCAGGCGCTCCCCTCTAGGAATCTACAACACAAAGAGAAACAGAAAGAGAAACTCTCTGTTAGAGAGGATGGCGCGGGTTCCGGGCGGGCATTTTGCTCTTGGCTACAAACTGCACCGCCCTGGGAGGGGAGGGTAGTGGGAGGGGAGGGAAGGGGTGGGAGGGGCATCTCAGAGCAATTGGTTACCACAGGGCAGGTCTGAGATGAGGAACTTTCACGGTTTTCTCTCTAGCCTTTAGCTGGTCTTTCCTTCAGGGTTAAGAGAAGCCCAAACAGGAGACTGATGAGGCCAACCGCCCCAGCTCATCTTTCTCACAAGTTTAGAGAGAAAGTAAGAAATGGAGGCCAGGGCTGGGCGCAGTGGCTCACGCCTGTCATCCCAGCACTTTGGGAGGCTGAGGCAGGCAGATCACGAGGTCAGGAGTTCAAGGCCAGCCTGGCTAACATGGTGAAACCCCGTCTCTACTAAAAATACAAAAATTAGCTGGGTGTGGTGGCGGGCACCTGTAATCCCAGCTACTCGGGAGGCTGAGGCAGGAAAATCGCTTGAACCTGGGAGACAGAGCTTGCAGTGAGCCAAGATCGGGCCACTGTACTCCAGCCTGGACGACAGAGCAAGACTCTGTCTCAAAAAAAACCCAACCAAACAAACAAACAAAAAACGGAGGCCGGTGCAGTGGCTCACACCTGCAAACCCAGCACTTTGAGAGGCTGAAGAGGGAGGATCACATGAGCTCAGGAGTTCGAGACCAGCCTGGGCCACAACATAGTCAGACTTCATCTCTACAAAAAAATTTTTTTAAATTAACCGGCATGTTGGCACGTGCCTGTAGTCCCGGCTATTCGGGAAGGTGAGTTGGAAGGATGGCTTGAGCCCAGGGAGGTCGAGGCTGCAGTGAGCCAGGATCGCGCCACTGCACTTCAGCTTGGGCGTCAGTGAGACCTCGGCTCCCAAAAGAAGAGAAAAGAAATGCATCAGTTTCCTAGAATGGTACAAGGAACAGGAAGGCCTGATTCGCTCAGAAGGAAACTCTTGGCTCTTCAGCAGCACAATGTAAAATCTTTGGTGAAAATGAAAACCTGTCATTCTGTATTCATTCAGCAATACACCGTGAAAAGCTCTTCATCTCAAGGAGAGAGAAGAGAAACGAAAGAAACACAGACTTCTCAGGCCCTGAGCGCGCAGGATCGGAAACGGGAGGTGCCATCATTTAAAGGAGGAGGTGGGGTGGGAGGCAGAATTTTAAAAAAGCATTGGGCTAGAAAATTCCCTATGACTGGAGATGAAAGAGTTAAATATTCACATTACACAGAATAATTTTCTTGGAAACATGAAAAGTCACTTAAAATACACAATACTGAGAAAAAATATAACATTTATTAGAGAGGCGGATATGAGGGTACAACTAAAAGATGCCAGACAGAGTCTTTTCTTTTAGGATAAGAATAGAAAGAGACAATCATGTTGCTGTATTCAAACAAAACTTACTCAGAACCCCAGAGTTTATAATAAACTCAAGTGCGGAGCTGCAGCGGGGACCTACCTCCCCGTGCGAGGCTTTCCGGCAGTTATAAAAACAGAAAGGTCATTAGGCAGCAGGAGAACCCATAAAACAAACAGATAAAAGTACAACATTAAAACAACTCATTCAAGTACTGCTTTGAGTTTTTAAGTTGCAGTCTATACACATGTATTCTGTGGGGGGAATTATGAAAATATTTAACAGAGAGCAATCGAAAAACCAAAAAACCATAAAAGACAGTCACAATCCAATGGACCCACCGGAAGTTACTCTAGTCTAACTATTTTGGCAATTATTAAATAAGCACATCGTAGACACCACACACACACACACACACACACACACACACACACACACACATACACACATACGGTGCACCGGCATTATAACAATAAAACAGCTGCACTGAGTTATGGGCCTAAGAAAACAGTGGCTTTGCCCCCATCAGATGGGTTTAAGGAGGGCAGTGTTTGTGGGCAAGTTGGACCGAGTTATAAACAGAGTAGGGAGGAAAGGCTTCTCTGTACGTATTATTAATCTCTAAGTGTAACTTTTAAATAAAAGGAGAAAATTATATAAGTAGCTGAGATTTTGCTGCTTTTAACAGAGAACTGCTAGAAGATAGTAAAGTATACTTTGGGCGGAAATGGAAATTCCTGGTTCTTTGGAATTTGGTTTTCTAGTATTTTATGCCTTGATGAGATAGACCTGAAATTTACAAAATATCTTTTAACTGTTTAGTCAGTATTACAGAGATTCACCTGGTATAGTACTGAGACACACAACTTAATGATCACACATTTAAAATTATCATCATAAATTGATGTGCCCAGACCCCTCCCACCCCATTCCCCCTGAAACCAACTGAGCTGTTTTCTGAATTAAATTTGAATAACGAAATAACTAAATTTGAATAATTAAATAAGAAAAAAAAACCACATAGCTTGACAGAATGCCTTTTTGCAAAGCCGACTTTTACAAGGTTAATGCTGTCTCCCTATTTTCGAGTTTTTCAGTGGTTGCTTTGCTTTGTCCAGGAGTTCACAGACTGGAAATGAGTTTGTCATCGGATAGGAAGGTCAGATTTTAACACCTTAGGTTTCCCATTCACTTGTTTACTGGGGTAAAGCTGGAAATTTCCTGCTGCTCATTTGAACAGATCCCTGTGGTTGAAGGGTCAGCTGATTTTCTCACTGCAATACTTACAAAGAGGCCTGGGGTCAGGATGGGCGGCTTTATTGATATTATGTCAGCAAAAGTATCCAAAAGTAATTTGGGCCTGGCACGGTGGCTCACCCTGTAATCCCAGCACTTTGGGAGGCTGAGGTGGGCGGATCACTTGAGCTCAGGAGTTTGAGACCAGACTGGCCAACATGGTAAAAACCCGTCTCTACTTAAAAAAAAAAAAAAAAAAAATTAGTCGGGTGTGGTGGCGGGCACCTGTAATCCCAGCTACTGAGGAGGCTGAGACACAAGAATTACTTGAACCCAGGAGGCGGAGGTTGTAGTTAGCCAGGATCGTATTACTGCACTCCAGCCTAGGTGACAGAGAGTGAGACTCTGTATCAAAAAAATAAAAAATAATAAAATAAATAAAATAAAAAAAAAGGCTCGGCACAGAGGCTTATGCCTGTAATCCCAACACTTTGGGAGGCTGAGGCGGGTGGATCACGAGGTCAGGAGATTGAGACCATCCTGGCTAACACGGTGAAACCCCGTCTCTACTAAAAATACAAAAAATTAGCTGGGCGTGGTGGTAGGCATCTGTAGTCCCAGCTACTCGGGAGGCTGAGGCAGGAGAATCGCTTGAACCCAGGAGGCAGAGGTTGCAGTGAGCCGGGATTGTGCCACCGCACTCCATCCTAGTGACAGAGCGAAACTCCATCTCAAATAAAAAAAAAAAAAGGATGTTTTTTTAAAAAATCAGGCTGTCACCAAGTAAAGGTTAACAAGCTGTGAGAATCTTGAAACAGCCACAAGCAACCACAACCCCCACTAGGTTCTAGAGCCCGAATGTGCAGCTACTGCTTGGAAAATCAGTTTTAAATGGACTTGAGCTGATAAAATGAACCCACAAGGTAGAGGGAGGGGCTAATTTCCCACTTGAAAGTAGGAGGGACCCAAGGAAATCACTTTCACAATCAAATGAAAAGAGAATCTGAGCCAGCACCTTCATTCTGACCCATCTGTAGTGGGTTCTCTATGATCTCGAGTTGGATTCTTGAACTGGGCACAGTGAAATGCCTGGCAACCATCTACGCATGCGACCAATTTCACTATCTAACCTCCCACATCACTGCCAATTTAAAAATGCAAATTCTCATGTGGCCTAGATTCCTTTCGATGTGATGAGACATTTTATTTCGTTCTGGCTACAGTTAATTGTATAAAATGAGCCAGAAATTCTAAAATAATTTCCAGTAAATCCAAACTTTGCCAATGATTGAAAGCAAAACAAAACAAAACAAAACCAAAAGCAAACCCCCAAACTCTCTGAACAGCGATGTGCTGAGATCTGAGATCTGTGTCTGTGGGGAGAAGCATTTGCTGCCACACCACGTTTTATTTATTATATTGCCCACCTGGGCAAGCATGCATGCAGCTCTACTTATAAAACCAACAGAAACAGAACCAAGTGTGAGAGAAAATCACAAGGAGCTGACGTGTGGACATGCTCTGCTTTTAAGTAACTGCATCTAAACAGCACTAGCACATCTGATCAACTGTCAATTTGGGCTGGGCGCAGTGGCTCACGCCTGTAAGCCCAGCACTTTGGGAGGCAGAAGCAGGCAGATGACTTGAGGTCAGGAGTTTGAGACCAGCCTGGCCAACACAAGTGAACTTGTCTCTACTAAAAATACAAAAATTAGCCGGGCGTGGTGGTCCCCGCCTGTAATCCCAGCTACTCGGGAGGCTGAGGCAGGAGAATCGCTTGAACATGGGGGAGGCGGAGGTTGCAGTGAGCCACGGTACTCCAGCCTGGGCAACAGAGCCAGACCCTATCTCAAAACAACAACAACAACAACAAAAACACAAACACAACAACAAAAAAAACCTGTCAATTTGATGACATTTGGCAAATCAGCAATGCCATGTAAAAATCAACTGGTCAATTCGCCAAAAGTTTCCAGATTTCAGCTGGTTGTCTGGGATCATACAGATGTAACAGGATACTCGTGATGCTGACCATGTTTAAGTAAAAATAGACAGTTTTGATGCCAATATAAGAATCTTATTGACTCCTTTAGTCAAGGAGGAGGAGATGTTATTTTACTTGTGACTTCCTCCCAAGTGAATGAATATACAATTGAACAAACTAGCACAGTTCAGTTTATTAAGTTACAATCTGTAACCTCCTAATGTAGCTCAGTGTATGGTGGATACTAGATATAAACAAGAATAGGGAAGTCTTTGGCACCTGCAAGATGTGTGCCGGCTTTTAAATTCAGAAAGATTGATTAGAAGCTACAATGCAACTTTTTTTTTTTTTAATCTACAGATACCACCAAAAGAAGAAATGCTTATCAGATTTCGAATGACACAGCTGTAAATTGGCGGTTGGCAGCTTTCCACATTAAAATTTCATCAGTAAGTGAGACTTGATCACAGCCCAAACTAGACAAGACAATTCGGGTGCCTGGACCCTGAAGTCCACTGTGAGACTACAGGAACGTGCGCACCGTGGTGCTCGCCAGCCAGTCTCTTGAGGAACTGCCTGTAACAGTCACGGTTGTGGGGAGAAACAACTCCATTTTTTTAAACTTTTTTTTTTAATGGTATTAAATATAAGTCTTAGCACCTTTGGCATTTTTGTCCAAACAGACTTCGACATACGAAGTGGGGACATAACCTTCTTCATCTTCATTTCTCCGAATGCGGGTCCAGCCATCGCCTTTGTCTTCCTCGATGACATACAGTGTTTCTCCTTCAGCTACGGAGATCGTTCCTTCATTCTGACCTGGAAAAGCAACATCAGGGTATTTTAGATGTCTTGGCAAATGCAGGCAGAAAGCCAACAGTGGCCTTTGCAATGAAACAAGTGTCATCGAAGATGAAGTCCATGCAAAATTCACCCCACGTGGCCCTCCTCTGACGCACTGACCCCTCACCCACTGCCTCAAAACCGTCTCCTTCTGCACAGAAATGTCTGGGTTCTTACCTCTGTCTCTCTAGGGACCCTCTCTAAGTCCTCCAGGGGCCTCTTTCTCCTCCCTCCCAGAATGGCAAGTGTTTCCCCACCGGGGAAATCTTTGGTCCTCTTCTCTAGTCTTCTTCTGTCTCCCTTGGATCTCTCTCGGGGGAAAGGTACCCCCATGGCTCCAACTGCTTCTCTTTTGTCTGCTGGTTTTCTTGGGGGAGGGGTCGGGGGGATGGAGTCTCGCTCTTGTTGCCCAGGCCAGAGTGCTGTGGTGTGATCTCAGCTCACTGCAGCCTCTGCCTCCCCAGTTCAAGCAATGCTCCTGCCTCAGCCTCCCAAGCAGCTGAGACTATAGGTGCGCACCACACCCCGCTAACCTTTGTGTTTTTAGTAGAGACGGGGTTTCACCATGTTGGTCAGGCTGGTCTCAAACTCCTGACCTTAGGTGATCCACCTGCCTCAGTCTCCCAATTTTTTTGTTTTGAGACACAGTCTTGCTCTGTTGCCTAGGCTGGAGTGTGATGGTGCGATCTCTGTTCACTGCAACCTTTGCCTCCCGGGTTCAAGTGATCCTCCTGCCTCGGCCTCCCGAGTAGGTGAGATTACAGGCATGTGCCACCACGCCTGGCTAATTTTGTATTTTTAGTAGAGACAGGGTTTCACCATGTTGGTCAGGCTGGTCTCGAACTCCTGACCTCAGGTGATCTGCCCCCTCGGCCTCCCAAAGTGCTGGGATTACAGGCGTGAGCTGCCGCGCCCGGCCCAGCTGCTCCTCTTTAAACACTGTCCTCACAGATTGCTTCCATTCTGGTACTTTCTGTAGCCAAGATTCCACTTTTCCTACTGTCTGCAGCACACCGCCACCCAGACATGGCCCCAACACCTGAAACAACACAGACGAGCCTGGATTCACTGTTCTTCCTCCTAACTGTATCCTCCTCCTACTTCTCCACTTCCCCGGACCTCTCCATCCTCTCAGGAATGCAACTCTGGGAGCCATCTTGGCTTTCCTCTCCGTTTTATTCTGGCTTCTGATCAGCCCCGAATCTATGCAGTTTGTCAATGGCAGCATCTCTCTATCCATTCCTTGAACAAGGCCCCCAAGACCTTCTGCTAGGATCATTTCAAAGGCTGCCCACCAGCCCCCAGTTTTCTGCAAGGCAAAGAGTTTAGGGAGCTGTTAATAGGGCAGGGGAATGGAGGGGATGGTTGGAATATGAAGTAAAACTGGGAACATTTAAACTGGTACTTCTTTCTTATTTTGTCACAATGAACATATAGTCTATTAAAGGCTCTGAAAAGTTCTGTAGTAAAGAAATCTGTAAAACGTATTTATCCCAGGGCTTCCCAAACTTACTTGAGCTCTGATTGCTATTTTTTAAGATGTATTCATTATATTAAAATGCAACTTTTTCATAATTTTATTATTTTTTTTTAGAGAGACAGGGTTTCACTCTATTGCCTAGGCTGGAGTGCAGTGGTACGATCATAGCTCACTGTAGCCCTGAACTCCTGGCCTCAGCCTCCCAAAGTGCTGGGATTACAAGTGTGCTGCCACTGAGCCTGGCCTGATAGCTTCTTTCATGGCCTCCCTATTAGCGTTCCACAGGACATCATTTCAAGGTTCATCAGTTTAGAAACACTAAGCTAGTTTATCTTTTCTTTTCTTTCTTTCTTTCTTTCTTTTTTTTTTTTTGAGACAGAGTTGCCCTCTGTTGCCCACACTGAGGGCAGTGGCGCAATCTCGGCTCACTGCAACCACCGCCTCCTGGGTTTGAGCAATTCTCATGCATCAGCCTCCCGAGTAGCTGGGATTACAGGTACCTGCCACCATACCTGACTAATTTTTGTATTTTTAGTATAGATGGGGTTTCATCATGTTGGCCAGGCTGGTCTTGAACTCCTGACCTCAGGTGATCCGCTCACCTCAGCCTCCCAAAGTTCTAGGATTACAGGCGTGAGCCAATGCGCCCGGCCTAGGCCGGTCTTTCTAACCATCCTCCCTGTTTTCTAGTTGATCCTACACATCTGACAATGACTTTCCTAAGGTACAGCTATGACTGCATCAACACCCTGCTAGAGGCTGACCTTCAATAGCTCCTCAATGTTTGCTACATAAAATCCAGATGTTTCTCTAACCTCGCCCCCATTGGCACTTCCCACTGTTTAGTGCCACATTTCACTATTAGGACGTAAGACATCTAAGCTCCAGCCACACAATGCCCATTTTTGGCCACACTCCCCATGCCATGGCAAGTTCTCCAAACTTCCTTAAGGAAGTGACCTCATTCTCCCTTGTCCTCCCCATTCCTCTGTATCCCTCCTCTGGCAAACACTGCAAGCTGTCCGCTTTTATTTTTATTTTTATTTATTTATTTATTTTTGAGAGGGAGTCTCGCTCTGTCGCCCAGGCTGGAGTGCAGTGGCGCGATCTCGGCTTATTGCAAACTCCGCCTCCCGGGTTCACGCCATTCTCCTGCCTCAGCCTCCCGAGTAGCTGGGACTACAGGTGCCCGCCACCACGCCCAGTTAATTTTTTTTGTATTTTTAGTAGAGACGGGGTTTCACCCTGTTAGCCAGGATGGTCTCAATCTCCTGACTTTGTGATCCGCCCGCCTCGGCCTCCCAAAGTTCTGGGATTACAGGCTTGAGCCACTGCGCCCGGCCTATTTTTATTTTTTGAGAGGGATTCTCCTCTGTTGCCAGGCTGGAATGAAGTGGCGCAATCTCAACTCACTGCAACCTCTGACTCCTGGGTTCAAGTGATTCTCCTGCCTCAGCCTCCCGAGTAGCTGGAATTGCAGGCATGCACTACCATGCCCAGCTAATTTTTGTATTTTTAGTAGAGATGGGGTTTCACCATGTTGGCCAGGATGGTCTCGATCTCCTGACCTCATGATCCACCCGCCTCAGCCTCCCAAAGTACTGGGATTACAGGCGTGAGCCACTGTGCTCAGCCACTGCTCGCTCCTTAAGTGTGTCTGCCTGATCTCCCTCCAGGCAGGTGCCATATCATACGACCTGCATCTCCCCTCTTCACGGGCCTTTACAAGACAGGAGCGCTATAGATACTAAATATTAAATGAATGGATGAAATGATCATCTTCCATATCATCTGCTGCAGTGAAGCAAGAACCAAAAGTCAAAATATACAACCAAATAAAATAATAATCATACCATGAGTAGGATAAAAGCATAGTAGAGAAAGATCTGGAAGGCTGCTGCTGCTTTTTTTTTTTTTTTTTTGAGACAGAGTCTGGCTCTGTCCCCCAGGCTGGAGTACAGTGGTGCTATCGCAGCTCACTGCAAACTCTACCTCCTCGGTTCAAGTGATTCTCGTGCCTCAGCCTCCCAAGCAGCTGGGATTACAGGCGCATGGCACCACGCCTGGCTAGTTTTTGTATTTTTAGTAGAGATGGGATTTCACCATGTTGGCCAGGCTGGTCCTGAACTCCTGGCCTCAAGTGATCTGCCTTCCTCAACCTCCCAAAGTTCTAGGATTACAGGTGTGAGCCACCGCACCCAGCCAGATCTGGAAGGCTTCTAAAGAAGGTTCTGGTCACAGAAAGAGAAGAGTGTGACTAGGCACAGTGGCTCACACCTGTGATCACAGCACTTTGGGAGGCTAAGGCGGGAATACTGCTTGAATCCAGGAGTTCAACACCAGCCTGGGCAACATAGTAAGACCCTGTCTCTACTGAAAAGTACAAAAAGTACAAAAGTACAAAAATGAGCTGGACATGGTGGTGCTTGCCTGTAGTCCCAGCTACTCGGGAGGCTGAGGTCGGAGGATCACTTGAGCCCAGGAGGTCAAGGCTGCAGTGAGCCATGATTGCACCACTGCACTCTCTAGCTTGGGCAAGAGAGTGAGACCCTATATCAAAAAAAGAAAAGAAAGAAAGAGAGAAAGAGAGAGAGAGAGAGAGAGAGAAAGAAGGAAGGAAGGAATGAAGGAAGGAAGGAGGGAGGGAGGGAGGGAGGGAAGAAAGGAAGAAAGGAAGGAGGGAGGGAGGGAAGGAGGAGGGAGAGAGGGAGGGAGGGAGGGGTGAAAGAAGAGTGACTCAGCTATTATGGGTTTTAAAAGGCAGGGGAATCCAGCGGACACGAAATGTCACCTTCAAATGTGTAGAGAGCTTTGCATGTCCCTATGGCAGGGAGGGGCTCCTCATCATCAAACTCGTCGTCAAAATCCGTGGCCAGCACCTTCACCTCACTCTCCTGACTCTGCTCCTCTGTGTAACTGCCATCTGGGCTGCTCAAGAAAGGAAAACACAAAACAACTAAAGCGACTGACCCCAGGGAGGACTCAGGTTGAGTCCCTGTGACTGGAGAGCGCTTGCAACCCCCGCCCCTCAGCGAGTGCTGCAACTGAGACTACGGTAAATCATCCGCAGGCTCAGATCCCACACCCCATGTGGCAATGGGGAAAAGTGACAGGTCAATTGTAACAGACATTTTGGCATTGAACAAGTGCCTTATGCTCATTCCAGATTCCGAAATTTAGAAATAAATACAAAGCCAACAGGGTCCCTTGCCAGAGGCAGGCGCTGTGCAGATACTGTACCTCTCGCGGTCCTGGGCGCAGTTGTTGACCGTGGGTGGGTTCTGGCTGTCGTACAGTCCGCTCTGCCGGCGCGCCTGCTCGCTGCGTGCTGGGAGCCGGCCTTCAACCTCAGCCAGCCAGGCCTGGAGACAAAAGCAATGAGAGACTCCGACCTAAGGCCATCTGAGGGCCAGCCCAGAACGTCCTAAGGTCCCAAACTCAGGGGCCGCTCTTGGCCATTTAACCCAATGTGAGAAAGTCCGCACCGGGCAGAATGGCCACATTTTCTGCATTCGACTGTTTAAATGTACTGAAGGGCGGTTGCTTCCATTTCACTCAAAGTTGGAGACATAGAAACAAAGTCATATTTATGTGGTTGCCCACGACGAGGCACAAAGCACACTGGACTACACTATCCCCTTGGGCTTTTAAGCAGCAGTGCAATCTTGGATAAGTCACTTCTAGTTTCCTTCTGACCATGAGGTCACCATGCGATACCCGAGGGCACAGCCATGCTTAAGCAGTGACTCAGTCTGAAAGTCACACTTCCCATTTTTTAGGAATGTAACTTTTTTTTTTTGATAGAAATGAAACTTGTACTTAAAAATTAAAGTAGATAAAATGATCTTCAGCAACATATGAAACAGTATAAAGAAGTCAAAGGAATAAAAATGATCAGAAGGCTGGGCACGGTGGCTCACGCCTGTAATCTCAGCACTTTGGGAGGCTGAGGCAGGTGAATCACTTGAGGTCAGGAGTTTGAGACCAGCCTGGCCAACCAGGTGAAACCCTGTCTCTACTACAAATACAAAAATTAGCTGGGTGTGGTGGCGCGTGCCTGTAGTCCCAGCTACTAGGGAAGCTGAGGCACGAGAATCACTGGAACTCAGGAGGTAGAGGGTACAGTGAACTGAGATTGCACCACTGCACTCCAGCTTGGGTGACAGAGCGAGACTCTGTCTCAAAAAAAAAAAAAAAAAAATCAGAAAAGGACTATTCTAAGTTCTAAATGGTCAAATGAACATTACTGATGGATTCTGAAAACAATGAAAAAAGCTGGCCGGGCGCGGTGGCTCATGCCTGTAATCCCAGCACTTTGGGAAGCCAAGGCGGGTGGATCATCTGAGGTCAGGAGTTCAAGACCAGCCTGGCCAACATGGCAAAAACCCTGTCTCTACTAAAAATACAAAAATTAGCCGGGCATGGTGGTGCACACCTGTAGTCCCAGCCACTCAGGAGGCTGAGGCAGGAGAATCACTTGAACCTGGGAAATGTAGGTCACAGTGAGCTGAGATCATGCTACTACACTCCAGCCTGGGCAACAGGGCGAGACTTCATCTCAAAAAACAGAATGAAGGCCAGGCGTGGTGGCTCAAGCCTGTAATCCCAGCACTTTGGGAGGCCGAGACGGGCGGATCATGAAGTCAGGAGATCGAGACCATCCTGGCTAACAAGGTGAAACCCCGTCTCTACTAAAAAATACAAAAAACTAGCCGGGCGAGGTGGCAGGCGCCTGTAGTCCCAGCTACTTGGGAGGCTGAGGCAGGAGAATGCAGTAAACCTGGGAGGCGGAGCTTGCAGTGAGCTGAGATCCGGCCACTGCACTCCAGCCTGGGCGACAGAGCAAGACTCCGTTTCAAAAAAAAAAACAAAAAAACAAAAAAAGAAACAGAATGAAAAAAGCCATAGTTAACCTTTCATTGCTGAAAACAATCTATTCTGATTGGTAGAATCAGTTGCTAATGTATTTTTCCATGCTCTGTAGTTTGTTTTTTTTTTCTTTTTTTTTTTGAGACGGAGTCTGGCTCTGTCTCCCAGGCTGGAGTGCAGTGGCCGTATCTCAGCTCACTGCCAGCTCCGCCTCCCGGGTTTATACCATTCTTCTGCCTCAGCCTCCCGAGTAGCTGGGACTACAGGCGCCCGCCACCTCGCCTGGCTAGTTTTTTGTATTTTTTAGTAGAGACGGGGTTTCACCGTGTTAGCCAGGATGGTCTCGATCTCCTGACCTCGTGATCCGCCCGTCTCGGCCTCCCAAAGTGCTGGGATTACAGGCTTGAGCCACCGCGCCCGGCCCACTGTAGTCTTTAAATGTGGTGTAGAGAGTGGGTTCAAGAGGCTTTTGTTGACAGCTTTTGAGTGCTCCTCCCCCTCCCTCCTTTATTATTTATGTTTCCTGCTTGTTTCTCATTTGTGCTTCCTGCTGGCTCTCACACACACCCTCTCCGTAATGGGCCCGCTGAAAGAACAATTGTATATTTCAGGGGATTTTTTTCCATTGCTCTTTTGATTCACTGGGGTAATGGATCACTCTATACTCCCAATTTTATTACCATGAGATGAAGCAGAATAACTTAAAGTACAACAAATACTGGCCGGGCACAGTGGCTCACAGCTGTAATCCCAGCACTTTGAGAGGCTAAGGTGGGAGGATGGCTTAAGGCCAGGAGTTCAAGACCAGTCTGTGCAACAGAGCAAGACCCCGACTCTAAAACAAATAAAAAATTAAAAAATAAAACTTAGCCAGGTATGGTGACATGTGTAATCTCAGCTCCTCAGAGGCTGAGCCAAGGAGGTCAAGGCTACAGTGAGCTATAATCATGCCACTGTACCCCAGCCTGGGCAACAGAGCAAAATCCTATCTCTAAAATTAAAAAAACAAACAACCCTGCCAACCCCCCACTGTATACAAATACAACTTTAAACACTGTCAGGTTTTACAGACACGATTAAGATAGGCTGTGATGAGAAGCAGAATGTTCAATGGCGAAGCTGTATTTTTCCTTTGACCGTAACTCATGAAACAGCCAGCTGTTCCCACTGTGTCCCTCCCAGCGAGAGGACCGTCAGGGCCCCAAGCCATTCTACACCGAAGAACAACTATTCTTCGTTTCCAACAAAGCTTTCCACAACAGAAGTTTCATACCTCAAATTTCTGGGTCTCTAGTCGCAGTTTCTCTATATTTTGGCTGACTTCTGCTAATTTGTGATCCAAACTGGCTGGGTCTCCCATCTGAGGATTCTTTAGGTAGACATCTTTCATTTTTGTTATGGCATCTCTGAAAGAAAGAATGAGTAGAAAACTGTAAAGGTTATTCTTTTTTTTTTTTTTTTTGAGACGGAGTTTCACTCTTGTCACCCAGGCTGGAGTGCAATGGTGTGCTCTCGGCTCACTGCAACCTTCACCTCCGGAGCTGAAGCAATTCTGCTGCCTCAGCCTCCGGAATAGCTGGGACTACAGGTGCATGCCACCACGCCCACCTGATTTTTGTAGTTTTAGTAGAGATGGGGTTTTGCCACATTGGCCAGGCTGGTCTTGAACTCCTGACCTCAGGTGATCTGCCCGCCTCAGCCTCCTGAAGTGCTGGGATTACAGGCGTGAGCTACTGCGCCCGGCAAAGGTTACTCTTATCAGCCAATATTCTACCACTTGGAAAACTATATGAATGGAAACGTGGGAAGATTAGAGTATGGATTATAAGGGACTATTGGGCCAGCTTCCATTCTGGAAATTCTCTATAGGAATTCTGCTACTAAGGGCTATAAATACAGAAGCTGATTTTTTTTTTTTTTTGAGATGGGGTCTCGCTCTGTCGCCCAGGCTGGAGTGCAGTGGCCGGATCTCAGCTCACTGCAAGCTCCGCCTCCCAGGTTTACGCCATTCTCCTGCCTCAGCCTCCCGAGTAGCTGGGACTACAGGCGCCCACCACCTCGCCCGGCTAGCTTTTTTTATCTTTTAGTAGAAACGGGGTTTCACCATGTTAGCCAGGATGGTCTCGATCTCCTGACCTCGTGATCCGCCCGTCTCGGCCTCCCAAAGTGCTGGGATTACAGGCTTGAGCCACCGCGCCCGACCAGAAGCTGATTTTTAAATTTCAGTTCCCTTCTCTGAATGGTTATCTCCTTATTGTCCCCAGTAAATGAGACGCACAAATTAATCCTGTTCTTCCCTTTGCCACATACACACAAAAAAGAAAAACAAAACCCAATAATTTTAAAATTTTATTTATTTATTTTGAGACCAGGCTATGAGACTGGCTAATTTTGTATTTTGGTAGAGACTGTGTTTTGTCATGTTGCCCAGGCTGGGATTGAACTCCTGGCCTCAAGCAATCCACCTGCCTTGGCCTCCCAAAGTGCTGGCATTACAGGCGTGAGCCACCGAATCTGGTTTCAAAATCCAAGTATTTCCAACATGGTAAAACCCCGTCTCTACTAAAAATACAAAAATTAGCCAGGAGTGGTGGCATGTCCCCTTAATCCCAGCTACTTGGGAGGCTGAGGCAGGAGAATCACTTGAACCCAGGAGGTGGAGGCTGCAGTGAGCCGAGATCACGCCACTGCACTCCAGCCTGGGCAACAGAGCAAGACTCCATCTCAAAAAACAAACAAACAAAAAAACCCCCAAGTATTTCTACGTGTGCATTCTTCACACAAACCAAAGCTACAGCTGGCATCCTGGGTCTCACAGGCTGCAATGTGCTTACCTGATGAAGCAGCACAGTTAATTGCTTTGGAAATGTTCACACACACCCATTTCCACTGTTAAGAAACTGAATCCATAGTTGGTATCCACGACAGGTAAGCAACACAGCCTTACGGCTACACACTGTGGATCCCACATCCTTCCTGAAATCCTGTTTGGAAGCAGCCCATGGTAGCCTGGGTAGGCATCCCTAGAGAAGTTGGGGGTAGGTTTGGGTTGAAGATCAAAGAGCTCTACTAATTTTACCCTTGTTTCTGGGCACTTTTGGTAGGCAAATGACTACCAGGGGAGAGCAAATGACTGCCAGGGTGAAGGAGCCAACTTTGATGAGTGTCGGCAAAAGAAAATCCAAAGCAGGCCATACAATACGACACGAGGCCGACAGACAAACCAAAAGATACACTCTGAGTCATGAGAAATCGTTTAACTAAAAATACAGAAATCACAGGAAGAGAGCTTCCACAAGTCCTCACCACCCTCCACCTAAGAGGCTCAGACCCACCTGGACTTCCAGCCGCCTTATCTTGTTTCTTTCCTCTCTTCCTTCCTATCTTCCTTACTTCCTTCCCGCCTTCTTCCCCACATCATGCATCATTCATTATTATTATGCTTATTGTTCACTCTCTCCTCCTGTTACAATGGAAGCTCTTGGAGGAAGCTCTATGAGCTCAAGTTACGCTGTTAACTTGATGGATCCTGAGCGTCAAGGCCTCCCCTGGCATGGAGTAGATGCTCGATGAATATTTGTTAAATAAATATATATTTAAATAAGCGAACATTTAAAAATAATGTTCATAAATAATTTTAAATAAACATTTAAAAATAATGTTACATGTTTGTTCTTAAAAATGTTTAAACATTTATTTATTTAACAAATAACAAACATTACAAGCCAAGTGTAATGTGGTCCATCCTTATCATGTCCTTTCCAAAACCCCTCTCTTGAGTTTACGGCTCACCCCTCCCGCTGCCTCCCTATTTCTCAGCAAAAGTCCTCAACAGAATTGTCTATATCCATTATCTTCAGGTCCTCTCCTCCCAGTCTTTCCTAATCAATCTCTCCACACGTTTATCAACTTTATTGATCTTTTTAAGGAACCAACTTTTGGATCTGTTGAATTGTATATTTTATTTATTTTTTATTATTTTTGAGATACAGTGTCACTCTGTCGCCCAGGCTGGAGTGCAGTAGCACGATCTCGGCTCACTGCACCCTCTGCCTCCTGGGTTCAAGCGATTCTCCTGCCTCAGCCTCCTGAGTAGCTGGGATTACAGGTGCCCCATCACGCCCAGCTAATTTTTGCATTTTTAATAGAGACAGGGTTTTGGCATGTTGGCCAGGCTGGTCTTGAACTCCTGAGCTCAGATGATCCACCCACCTCAGTCTCTCAAAGTGCTGGGATTCCAGGTGTGAGCCACCATGCCCAGCTGCTTCTATTTCCTTTGGGCTTAATTTGCTGTTCTTTCTCTAGCTTCTTGAGATAGATCCTAAGTGAGGATCTAAGTGAGCTAAGGCTCACTGAATTTTTTTTTTTTTTTTTTTTGAGACAGAGTCTCGCTCTGTCGCCCAGGCTGGAGTGCAGTGGCTGGATCTCAGCTCACTGCAAGCTCTGCCTCCCGGGTTTACGCCATTCTCCTGCCTCAGCCTCCCGAGTAGCTGGGACTACAGGCGCCCGCCACCTCACCCGGCTAGTTTTTTGTATTTTTTTAGTAGAGACGGGGTTTCAACGTGTTAGCCAGGATGGTCTCGATCTCCTGACCTCGTGATCCGCCCGTCTTGGCCTCCCAAAGTGCTGGGATTACAGGCTTGAGCCACCGCGCCCGGCCGGCTCACTGATTTTTACCTCTCTGTTTTTCATATGCATTCAGAGCAATAAATCTCTTTATAAGCATGACTTTAATGACATCCCACAAACTATATATAGAATGTATGTTAAAGTTTAATTCTATTTCATATACTTTCTAATATCTACTATGATTTTTTGTTTAGTTTGTGGCTTATTTAAAGGCATATTTCTTTTTTTTTTTGAAACGGAGTTTTGCTCTTGTTGCCCAGGCTGGAATACAGTGGCACGATCTTGGCTCACCACAACCTCCGCCTCTTGGGTTCAAACGACTCTCCTGCCTCATCCTCCTAAGTAGCTGGAATTACAGACATGCACCACCATGCCCAGCTAATTTTGTATTTTTAGTAGAGATGGGGTTTCTCCATGTTGCCCAGGCTGGTCTCTTTTTTTTTTTTTTTCTGAGATAGGGTCTCACTCTGTTGTCCAGGCTGGAGTGGAGTGGCATGATCACGGCTTACTGCAGCCAGGACCTCCTGGGCTCAGGTGTTCCTCCCACTTCAGCCTCCTAAATAGCTGGGACAACAGGTGCACACCATCGTGCCTGGCTAGTTTTTTTCTTTTTTTGTTTTTTAGGGGTTTTGCTATGTTGCCTGGGCTGTTCTTGAACTCCAGGGCTCAAGCGATCTTCCTGCCACAGCCTCCCAAAGTGCTGGGATTACAGGCGTGAGCCACCACGCCCAGACTGAATTTGAATTTCTTTTCTTTTAATTTTTATTTTATTTTAAATTATTTTTTATTTTTATTCTTTTGAGACAGAGTCTTGCTCTGTTGCCCAGGCTGGAGTGCAATGGCATGATCTTGGCTCAATGCAAACTCTGCCTCCCGGGTTCAAGCGATTCTTCTCCCTCAGCCTCCTGAGTAACTGGAACTACAGACACACGCCACCACACCCGACTAGTTTTTATATTTTTAGTAGAGACGGGATTTTGCCATGTTGGCTAGGCTGGTCTTGAACTCCTGACCTCAGGTGATCCACCCACCTTAGCCTCCCAAAGTGCTGGGATTACAGGTTGTGAGCCACTGCGCCCAGCCTTGAATTTCTTAATAAGTCATATTGATGCACTATACCTTTGATCCATCTCCTTTTGAATTTCTTTATTTAACTCATCGACTTTCTGCTGCAGCTTTTTCCTTCTTTGTTCAGGTGGGAGGTTGCTGAAATCCTCCGGTGTTGCACCCTGCAGACACAAATATAAATGAGAAACCAGAAAGCCCCAGACTTTCCTTGAAAGAAGGCTTGTAAGCAAAGTCTGCAGCCATGGGGGTTGCAGACGTCTGCATGTGGCTTCATGAAACAGATTAAGCTCTTTCCCACTACACCCAGCCGAGATGCAAAAATCAATGCATGCAAACCGCGCAAGTCCCATAAACTACTCCCAGTTCCACGGATACTGGCCAGAACGCCCCAGAAAAAGCAGTGAGCAACACTACAGGAAAGGAGAGGAAGAGATACTTCTGACTCTAGGGAGAATCCATGAAAAACACATTTTGAGATAGTCTTCTTCATTTTCCTACCAAGTGTTACCATCAGTGTCAGTGGCAACACTGAAGTGTTAATGAAATTTATGTTTCCGTAATATAAACCCCACCGACCACTGCACGCCTAGCTGCCGCCTTTTCCCTAGCGTGAGTATTCCTGCCAGTCTCTTCACACAGGCTGAGGCCAAAAGTCTCCATCCCTGTAAAGTGACAGATGGGACATCACATTCCTCAGAGAGTGTGGATGAAAAAGAACATAAAAAAAAAAATCTCTCTTCCCCGCACCCCATGCACGCTTCCCTCTGCTGCCTCTGAACTTTTTTTTTTCCTTGAGACGGAGTCTCACTCTGTTGCCCAGGCTGGAGTGCAGTGGCGCGATCTCAGCTCACTGCAACCTCTGCCACCCAGGTTCAAGTGATTCTGCCTCAGCCTCCTGGGTAGCTGGGACTACAGGCACGCGCCACCATGCCTGGCTAATTTTCCAGTCTCTAACTCTTGACTTCAGGTGATCCGCCCACCTTGGCCTCCCAGAGTGCTGGGATTACAGACGAGTTGCCGCGCCCAGAATAGTGACTGCCTTTAGGCACCTTTAGGAAGCCTCTCAGAGTTCAGAGAGAATGCCCTCCCTGACCTCAAAATCAATTTTCCACAGTGTACGAAACTCATCTCCATGGCTTTTAATCTGTCGGAAGAACTGTACTTTGATATCGTGATTCCTTTTTCAAAAGCAACTGCTCTCTTTACTCTGTGCGTGTGCTTTAAGGAGAAAGTATCAACAGTTTCAGGCTTTGACATATGCTTACTCGTTAGAAAGCTATGGCTACACTGTACTTTTACTTAAGCAAGGCTATGTTCATAAAGAGAGATAAATTTTGTGCTGGGCGCGGTATGCCTGTAATCCCAGCACTTTGAGAGGTGAGGTGGGTGGATCACGTGGTCAGGAGTTTGAGACCAGCCTGGCCAACAAAGTGAAACCCCGTCTCTACTAAAAATGCAAAAAATTAGCTGGGCGTGGTGGTGGGTGCCTATAATCCCAGCTACTTGGGAGGCTGAGGCAGGAGAATCGTTTGAACTCGGGAGGCAGAGGTTGCAGCGAGCCGAGATCACGCCACTGCACTCCAGCCCGGGCAACAATGCGAGACTCCATCTCAAAAAAACAAA
>NW_016813389.1:2012560-2022450 GCF_001698545.2 Rhinopithecus bieti
AAAAAAAAAAAAAAAAAAAAGAGAGAGCGAAGAGACAGAAGTTTCTTCAAATAACCAGGGATAAGCCAGGGCATTTAAAAGAGATTTTAGTTTAAACCCTCAATTCTTTTGAAACAAGGACAAGACAGGCTTGGGGCAGGGTAGAAAGAAGGGACCCAGTTAATGTAATTCCTGAAGCAAGTTGCATTTGCCAAGCAGCTTACATGGGGGCATGTGACTGGGTTCCTATGCTGATTAAGATAAAATGCCAGGGTGATGTGCTGGGAACTGTGTGATTCAGCAAATAGCTGACCACAAAAGGCCACGCAAAGAACTTTCAGCGAATGTTCTCAAAGACACACCCGTCAGACACACTGATCCTCTAATGTGTGTGTGTATGTGTGTTTGTGTTAGAGATAAGTGTTGAGTGAAACCAGAATAGAAGTGACTATTCCTAATAGCAAACCAAAGAAGTTTAATTTGACTCTGAATCTAAGATGAAACAAAACTAACCTTTGATACAAAAAAATAAAGACTTGTTTTCCATATACTATGGCGCTACAATATTTCCGCTACAAATTTGAAAACTGGATTATTATGGATTATGGATTTCACCATGTTGGTCAGGCTGGTCTCAAACTCCTGACCTCAGGCAATCCGCCCATCTCGGCCTCCCAAAGTCCTGGGATTACAGGCGTGAGCCACCACACCCGGCCTCTTGCTATGGTCTTTTGTGAAAACATCAGAGTACTTGCCACCTCAGAAAACAGAATCAATCTCTCCGACCTCCGCGTGCCCTTCTTTCACCTGCCAAGGCAGCCTTCTGATTGTGGCCATAGGATCCTCATTCAAGAGGATCCTGCCCCATACCCTGGAGGAAGGAAGGCTGCACAGGGAGGCCAAGAAGAATCTGTACAGACAGGCCCTGCTGGGTGTCCCTACCTGATCTATTAGGATGCGATCAGACCCTTTCTGACCAATCTCATTTCAACAAGGTTGTCCATGCTTCAGTCATGTCTATCTGATGAAGTCTCATAAAAGGCCCAAGAGGACAGGGTTTTTGGGGAGATTCCTAGAGAGTGGCTGCCCAGGGAGGGCATGGAAGCTCTGTGCCCCCTCCCCCATACCTCGCCCTAAGCATCTCTTCATCTGCATCTTTTGTAATACCCTTTGAAATAAACCAGTAAATGTGGTGGCCAGGTGCGGTGGCTCATGCTTGTAATCCCAGCACTTTGGGAGGCTGAGGCAGGCAGATCACGAGGTCAGGAGTTTGAGACCAGCCTGACCAACATGGAGAAACCCCCGTCTCGGCTAAAGACACAACAAATTAGCCAGGTGTGGTGGCATGCGCCTGTAGTTCCAGCTGCTTGGGAGGCTGAGGCAGGAGAATCGCTTGAACCTGGGAGGTGGAGGTTGTGGTGAGCCAAGATCGCGCCGCTGCACTTCAGCCTGGGCAACGGGTCAGACTCCGTCTCAAAAAACAAACAAACAAAAAAACCAAAAACAGACCAGTAAATGTAAATATTTTCCTGAGCTCTGTGACCTGCCCCTGCAAATTAATTGAACCCAAAGAGGGGGTCATGGGAACCCCAACTTGAAGCTAGTCCATCAGAAGTTCTGGAAGCCTGGACTTGCGACTGGTGGGAAGGAGGGGGCAGTCCTGCAGGACTGAGTCCTCAACCCCCAGGATCGGCCACTATCTCCAGGTAGATAGCATCAGAATGGAATTGAATTAGAGGACACCCAGCCAGTGTCTGCTGCTTGATATATAAGGGAAACACTGATATATTTGGTCATAGAAATCTTCTGTGTTGATTGGCATGGTGGAACAGCAGAGGAAAAACAGTTTGAGTTTTATCAAGCAAGCATGTTTTCCAGAACTGAGAATTTTTTAAAAGCTGGAATATAGCAAAACACAATGTTAAGATACACTGCTTCAGAAATCAGGAAATCTAGGCCAGACGTGGTGGCTCACGTCTGTAATCTCAGCACTTTGGGAGGCCAAGGCGGGTGGATCACCTGAGGTCAGGAGTTCGAGACCAGCCTGACCAACATGGAAAAACCCCGTCTCTATTAAAAATACAAAATTAGCCAGGCATGGTGGCGCCCGTCTGTAATCCCCACTACTCGGGAGGCTGAGGCAGGAGAATTGCTTGAACCTGGGACGTTGTGGTGAGCTGAGATTGCGCCACTGTGTACTCCAGCCTAGGCAACAAGAGCGAAACTCCATCTCAAAAAACCAAAAAAGAAGTCAGGAAATCTGGGAAGTGGTCAAAGTTCACCTCGTTAGTATGTGCTGAGCCTTGCTATGTGCTCTGAGTCCAACAGAACTTTCTACAGTGATGGCCATGTTCTATGGCTGTGCTGTCCAACACAGAAGCCACGTGTGGCTGTGAAGCATTTGAAATGTGGCTGGTAAAATTGTGGAACTGAATTTTTTAAAATTTATTTAATTTTAATTAATTAAAACTCAATAGCAGCTGGGTGTGGTGGTTCACACCTGTAATCCCAGCACTTTGGGAGGCCGAGGTGGGTGGATCACCTGAGGTCAGGAGTTCAAGACCAGCCTGGACAACATGGTGAAACCCTGTCTCTACAAAAATACAAAAATTAGCCGGGCATGATGGCAAGTGCCTGTAATCCCAGCTACTCAGGAGGCTGAGGCATAAGCTGCCCGAGTAGCTGGGATTACAGGCACTTGCCATCATGTGGTAAGTGGCTACCATATTGGACAACAGCTTTGGCCTCTGTGCAGGTGTATAAACAGGTGTGAAGAAATCTATCAGTAAAACACACTGTACTGATGACTTATAAACAGATAAGAAAACAACAAAGACAGGCTATAACAGGTGGAGTTGGTATGGGAAGAGAGGATCATATACATCTAACTATATTTTAAGTGGCTGGAGTTCTGTAAGATAACCTTGTTCTATGTACTAATAAAATCAAACTTGGCTGGGCCCAGTGGCTCACTCATGTAATCCCAGCACTTTGGGGGGCTGAGGTGGGCGGATCACCTGAGGTCAGGAGCTCAAGACCAGCCTGGCCAACATGGTGAAACCCCATCTCTACTAAAAATACAAAAATTAGCTGGGTGTAGTGGCACGCCCCTATAATCTCAGCTACTCGGCGCTTGAACCCAGGAGGTGGAAGTTGCAGTGAGCCAAGATCGTGCCACTCCACTCCAGCCTGGAGGACAGAGCGAGACTCTGTCTCCTGAAAGAAAAAAAAAATCAAACCCTTGCTTGTTGACAGCTTCCCCCCACCCCAAAATAGCACAAGCTCTGTGTAATACTACCTCTTCAGATTTTGGGTTTTTTGTTTTGTTTTGTTTTACAGTTTATTTTTTGAGACAGGGTTTCATTCTATTACCCAAGGCTGCAGCAGCCTTGACCTCCTGGGCTGAATCAATCCTCCTGCCTCAGCCTCCGGTATAGCTGGGATCACAGGCACAGACCACCATGCCTGGCTAATTTTTGTATTTTTTGGTAGAGTGAGGTTTCACCATGATGCCCAGGCTGGTCTAGAACTCCTGGGCTCAAATGATCTGCCTGCCCCCACCTCCCAAAGTGCAGATATTACAGGCGTGAGCCACCACACCTGGTACCACATCTTTTTTCTTTTGTCTTTTTTTTTTTTTTTTTTTTTTTGAGATATGGTCTCACTCTATCACCCAGGCTGGAGTGCAGTGGCGCAATGATAGCTCACTGCCACCTTGAACTCCTGGGCTCAGGCAATCCTCCTGCCTCAGCCTTCCAAAGCACTGGGATTCCAGGCATGAACCACCATGCCCAGCCAGCACTTCAGTTCTTTGCTGCCTTCAAAGTAATGGTATAAAGCAACAATTCAATACCAAGTTGGTAAAATACTTCGTGTTTCAAACAGAAAGACTGCCTAAAAATATTACCTTTTGCTGCTGGCACCCAGAAAAACCATGGGAAATAAGGAAACCCTGGCAGCTGAGAAGGCCTCCTAGTCAACAGATCCAGTTTTTCCCAAGTTCATACTGCGGATAAACTTGTAGTTCATTCAAGTATCTAGATCTCTTTCCTTCATGTAGAGGCCTTAATCAAAGACTCCTCTCAGGATTGTATTTCACAGCCTAAGAAATGTTCAATTTAATAAAATATTCTTTTTTTTAAGGGTTGGATCCATTACCAAATACTGAGTCGTGTTGAAAAAATTATGTATATACATACATACGTCTCTCTCTATATATAAATCATCATAAAATACTATCCTAGGTTATCAATAGTGTGCTTATAATGCTGATCTTATTCCTAGTGGAATTGTCACAGTTGATCACTGTCCATTATTTTAGGATATTCTTAGCTGTGGAATTTGAGAAGACTATGAAACTATTATACATATTTGAAGTATGGTTATAGGTTATGTTAGTTACTTTTAATAAATTTAATGATTAGTTTGACTGTTGACTAGGCATATACGATTAAGTAGAAACAACACAAAACACTGAGTGAATAATTCTAAAAAGGCTTAGGAGGCTCTTTTCACTATCCACGAAATCATCTTGTGGCCTCTTGAATCAGCTATGCACAAGGCACCAACATATCTACGTCACGCCATAAAGATTCCACAGTTGGCCGGGCGCGGTGGCTCAAGCCTGTAATCCCAGCACTTTGGGAGGGGCCGAGACGGGCCCCGGATTCACGAGTCATTGAGATCGAGACCGAATCGCTGGCTAACCCGGTGACAACCCTTCCTACTAAAAATACAAAAAACTAGGCCGGGCGAGGTGGCGGGCCGCCTGTAATTCCCAGCTACTTGGGAGGCTGAGGCAGGAGAAAGGCGTGAATCGCCAGGACACGGAGCTTGCATAGCTGAGATCAGGCCACTGGCATCCAGCCTGGGCGACCAGAGCGAGACTCGGCGTCTCAAAAAAAAAAAAAGAAAAAAAAAAGATTCCACAGTTTTCCATTCCCACAGGTGGCCTCAAACCTGGGTAGCAGCTGCCAGCTGGGATCATTCCTGCACGGCTCCTTCAGGCTCTCAGATTTTTTCATCTACTTCTATGGTTCTCAAATAGGAACATTTTTCAACTATTAAATTTACTTTTATATCAAAATGATCCAACAGACACCCCCCAAGATTTAATATTTACGTATATATCTATAGATATATATATATAGATATCTATAGATATATATATATTTGGAGAAGGAGTCTTGCTCTGTCACCCAGGCTAGAGTCCAGTGTTGCAATTTCGGCTCACTGCACCCTTCACCTCCCGGGTTCAAGCAGTTCTCTGCCCCGGCCTCCCGAGTAGCTGGGACTACAGGCACACGCTGCCACGCCCAGCTGATCTTTTGTATGTAGAGACGGGGTTTCACTGTGCTGCCCAGGCTGATCTCGAACTCCTGAGCTCAGGCAATCCACCCACCTTGACCTCCCACAGTGCTAGGATTACAGGCGTAAGCTACTGCGCCCGGCCTTTACGTTCATATTTGTATAGACACTTTATTAACATTTGTCCTCCTCTTAAGGCCCCAGGAATAACATCAAGTCGTGAGTTAAGTGTTAATTTTCTTAGCAACTTGGAAAGATTAAGATCACCTCTATTAGATTCTGGACCTTTGTATCCAAGAAGTCTAATAAGGAAACACCAACGAAAGCACACGTAAGAGAAACACAAACCAAGTTAACTTTGAAGACATGTTGTGCATGGCATAGCATTCATAAAAGACACGCCAGAAAACCTGATTAGACTCAGGACATGCATGGAACAATTGTGCTTACCAGCTTGAGAGAAAGCTTCATGTAAAAATTGGAGAGGTATGGGAAAAATAGAGAGAAAGAGAGAGAGAAAGAGAGAGAGAGAAAAAAAAAAACAAAACAACACATCAGAAGAGGAGGAACTTGGTCAGTTCTGCTATATTAAAATAACACACGTCTACCCGCTGATTTATAAAAATGACTTGTAGCAGATCTGTGCAAAAGTTCACAAGAATGGCTGCTCCCTAATGAAATTTTTCTTAGGCTCCACAAAGATCAGAGAGAAAAGGACGGTTTCTGTTACAGGCCTGTATTGGCTACCTCAGCCTAGACGTAAACTAAAGAAAGCTTGTAGTTGGTGACACATAATGACTATCAGAGAAAAAATAAAGGGCCGGTGCTCACGCCTGTAATCCCAGCACTCTGGGAGGTCGAGGGGGATGGATCACCTGAGGTCGGGAGTTCGAGACCAGCCTGACCAACGTGAAGAAACCCCGTCTCTACTAAAAATACAAAATTAGCCGGGTGTGGTGGTGCACACCTGTAATCCAAGCTACTTGGGAGGCTGAGGCAGGAGAATCGCTCGAACCCGGGAGGCGGAGGTTATGGTGAGCCGCGATCGCATCATTGCACTCCAGCCTGGGCAACAAGAGTGAAACTCTATCTCAAAAAAAAAAAGAAAAAGAAAAAATATAATCACACAACCTTTTGTTCTCCAAATTTCCCATGGAAAGTTTCACACAGACTAAAACAAGTCTGAACACCAATGACTTCCATGACAGGAAAGTAATATTTTAATATTAAGGAACTCTAATAAATATAAACATTGACATGAAGGCAAAGTCTGAAATGGGTAAATTGGTAACAAAGGGCTGACTAGCAGTTGCTCTAAGAAACTACCAGCAGGACTCTTGCAGTCAGGCTAGAGGACAACGTTCTCTCCCCACCAAGAAGTGTGTGTCACCCCTCGCTCCGTGGAGGGTGTCTGCTGAGGCTTTCTGTGAAACTCTGAGCCCTGTCCATACGGGTTAGGTATTTGGAGAATTATCCACTGTGATTGCTCTTTTTTTTTTTAAATTTTTTTTGAGACAGAGTCTCACACTGTCGTCCAGGCTGGAGTGCAGTGGCGCGATCTTGGCTCACTGCCACCTCTGCCTTCCAGGTTCAAGCAATTTTCCTGCTTCAGCCTCCTGAGTAGCTGGGATTACAGGTGACTGCCACCAAGCCCAGCTAATTTTTTGAATTTTTAGTAGAGACAGGGTTTCGCCTTGTTGGTCAGGCTGGTCTCGAACTCCTGAACTCGTGATCCGCCCAACTCCCAAAGTGCTGGGATTACAGGGGTGAGCCACTGTGCCCGGCCATGACTGCTCTTTTTACAGTATTTATTTACTTATCAGTTTGCTGAATTTTGGTTTTGTTTTTGGAGACAGGGCAGGTTGTACAGTGGCACAGTCTCAGCTCACTGAAGCCTCAACCTCTAGGGCTCAAGTGATCCTCGCACCTCAGTCTCCTGGTACATACAGGAGGTGGCACTACAGGTATGTGCCACCACGTCTGGCTATGTTTTGTATTTTTTGGTAGAGATGGGGGTTTCACCATGTTGTCCAGGTTGATATCAAACTCCTGGGCTCAAATGATCCACCCACCCCAGCCTTCCAAAGTGCTGGGATCACAGGTGTGAGCCACCACACGTGGCCTAAAAAACGAATTCTTAATTTAAGATTGATTCAAAGTTGACGCTTCTTTGTAAATAAAAAATAACCTTTTAAATAAATTGTCCCTATATAGAAACATGAGATTTTACAGGAAAGAAACAGAAAGATAAACTTTTGCAGGGGGAAAATGGTACATATAGTCACATTCCTGACTGTCTGACATAGGCAGTCTACAGAGATTCCAGCCCACCTGTGAACTTGAGCATAAATCTACTCATCACAACTAGAATTCATCGTACGCATAGACAAGACTTATGGTGCACAGCAGAAAACTCCAAATATCTTTCCTACAAGGCACACTACCATATACAGTTATTTTCTCACACATTATTGTCTAAACATTGCTAATTCAAAGAACTAACATTTCAACTAGATACACTAATTGTTCTCTACTCGGCTACTTTCATTACGCAAAGTTACATATTCTTTCTTAAGCATTCCACAGAGTTCTCACCTCAAAATATTGTATAGAGGAAGATGATAACACTTCATAGTAAAAACGAGTCGTTAGGATTGAACATAGATCCCCATTGAATAGGAAATACCAAATTCTCAGACAAATTCCATTTTATTTGTGACGGATGATCTATTAATACGAGAAGTGCCATCACAGTACATGGAATTTCTTTTTAATCATTCTATACTGGTTTTCAGTCTTAAGTTGTAAGCCAGCCAATTAGAATTTCTCTTAAAATTAGAAAGCGAAATCACTGGCTAAAATAATAATTTTGAAGATTTCATTAAGTGCATTGCTAGACACCTGAAGAATTAAAAAGCTGTCAGTTTCAGGCGACAGTTAAAGAGCCGTGGGAGCCACAAGCGTCAATAACACATGGGGAACGCAGCCTGGGCGGGCCCATGTGTTATTGGACAGTCACAGGACTAACCTCAAGTACAAAGAAAGGGGACAGTGAAAATCAATATATAGATATATAGAGAGAAGCAAAATCATTTTACTGTGCTAGGAAATTGCTCACGCTTCCTTGATTTATTTGTTTTGTTCTCCGAGCTTTAGGGCATAACTCCCTTATGGATCCATTTGTTACAAACATGGATATGGGTGACTGAGCTACACTGCCGTCTGTGAGCGCGCCACTCTCCCGTGACCACGCACTGCAGCTGTGTTTTTATGCGTGAAATTCTGCGGTAAAGTCATACTCAATGATATCTCAGACGGCAGTCACAGTCCCTTTAAAGATTTTTACCAGAACTAGAATGAAAAGAGAAAAACAAAAAAACAAGCTCAGCTCACCACTGTTATTAGAAAGTTTGCTTCCTTTATTCATGCAAGCTTTTTTGGATAAAGTTGCCTGTGGTTGAATTTACACGATTAGGCTTTTTTCTTTTTTTTTTTTTCCTGGTGTCCAGTTCTCTCAATTAAGAATTTCATTTTGTAGTGTGGAAGCGTAACAGAGTGCCTCTGGGTCCCCAGTCTTGGTGCTGTGAATGGGGTTAGTGGCTGTGCCATGACTGTATGACCTGGCCATCACAGGTGAACTTACAACATAGTCCCTAGCCTCAAAGGCATACGTGGGTTTCCCTATCGTCCTCTTCACGAGTTCTTTGTGAAAACAGAAAGACTGAGTCTGAGTCTGCCAATAACCAGCAAGAGAACAAGATAAAATAAATAAAATTAAAGTAACCATAAGACTTTCACATATGACAAACAACTGGTAAGGATTTTCAAAATCTTTTGGTCAACTTTGATGGTGTTTTTCCATACAATGAACTCTAAAATATGAAAAACGTATGTCCATATTTTAGACATAGAAGTCTCTTGCACAGGCCAGAAAATGAAATCTTAATTTAAGCAATAAAATTCCCCTTTGTAGATTGCAAACTGAGAACATACTATCTAGTTTCATTTTCTTCAACTTACGTAAAATGAAATAATGGTCAATGCTCTGGCGGCATCTTTAAAAATATTCAGTGAAACAAAATTCCCTTATAACTGTCAACAGCTTACAACAAATAACATTTTATCCTGTTTAATTATTTGGAAATAAAATCAGTTATGCTGAGATATGTTTGCATGGGATTTATATACTCTGATAATAGAAACAAATTATTGGCATCTGAATCTGAAAGCTGCAAAACATGATCAATTAAAAGACATAATAAAATCACAGATTTGTTATTCTCTCAGGAACTTTTTCTAGTTAAATTATCATTGGCATAATAGTGTTAAGTTACAAAGCAGAATAAATGAGAAGGTAGGAAAGGCTGTACCATTTTGGTCATGGAACCTGTCAGTCCTGCCATGGATGTCCCATGCAAGTTCCATGTTGAGACTGTTTAAAAATGAAATCTATTTCTCCAAACTTTAGATTTGTTTTTTGAGCTTGTGCTTCCTCTTTTTTTGCATTGCTATGTCCTAGAGGAAGCAACATTAATTCTGACCCTAAGTACAGATTGACCAAAAGTGAGGGAAGCAAAACTTTTTCTCTATTTCTTTTTTTTTTT
>NW_016813389.1:2023230-2030389 GCF_001698545.2 Rhinopithecus bieti
GATCTCAGCTCACTGCAAGCTCCGCCTCCCGGGTTTACGCCATTCTCCTGCCTCAGCCTCCCGAGTAGCTGGGACTACAGGCGCCCGCCACCTCGCCCGGCTAGTTTGTTTGTATTTTTTTAGTAGAGACGGGGTTTCACCATGTTAACCAGGATGGTCTCGATCTCCTGACCTCGTGATTCGCCCGTCTCGGCCTCCCAAAGTGCTGGGATTACAGGCTTGAGCCACCGCGCCCGGTCTTTTTTCTCTATTTCTTTACGATTGCTTCTAGTGGGTATATGTATATGGTTTAACTCCAGGAAAATACACTCATCATTTGGGAAATTTTTTTTAGCAAAGATTTGCTGAGTACAGGTTTGAGGAGTAAGAAAAAAAATTCATATTGCTGATTACAGTAAAACAGATTTTCCTTTAAATCATCAAAGGAACCAGTTTCCCATACCCATTTCACTGTTTTAAGTGTTATATCTTTTTTTAAAATTTTATTTTTATTATTTTTTTTATTTTTAGACGGAGTCTCACTCTGTTACCCAGGCTGGAGTGCAGTGGCCCGATCTTGGCTCACTGCAACCTCCGCCTCCTGGGTTCAAGCAATTCTCCTGCCTCAGCCTCCCAAGTAGCTGGGATTACAGGTGTGCATCACCATGCCCAGCTAAGTTTTGTATTTTTAGTAGAGATGGGGTTTCACCACGTTGGTCAGGCTGGTCTCAAATTCCTGACCTCGTGATCCACCCACCTCAGCCTCCCAAAGTGCTAGGATTACAGGTGTGAGCCACCGCGCCCGGCCTATCTTCTTCTAACCATCCTTTTCTTACATTTATTGATTACTGAATTCTTTGGTCTTTTTCTAAATATTTAGAGAATACCATGAACCACAGATTCACAAACCATTTTCGGCCAACAGACTGCGTAATGTTAAGAGAAAACTGGAATAGACACATAAACAAATGGTAAACAATCATGAATATTCATCATGAGAGTCCAAAAAAATACAGAGATAATATATAAATATAACACATGAGTGCTTGGTAAAGCGGCAGAGATGGGTTAACTGACAGTTCATATGAAACTTTCAAGTCTAGCAAAAACACCCTTGTCTTGGAAATTCTTGGATTAACAATGAGTGGAGTTCTAAACGCCAGCATCGTTGAGCCAAGAAGCTGCAGATTCCTCAAGTCCTAATTATACAGCTCAGCTTAATCCACCATCCACTTTTGAAGCTGTACTCTGCCTTCCACCAACGGCTTTTTTCACATCTTTAGGAAATTACATTTCTAATTCTTAACCTGATATGATAGATAGAACTAAAGCAAGATAATTCTACCAACTATAAATCCGAGAATCTCATATTAAGGGAACTCTGCATATAAGGAAATATTGTTTCATCCCCTGTTTTTAAAAAGTATTGATAATAACCTTGCTATCAATTATGTATTTACATTATTTTATTTTATTTTATTTTTGGAGAAAGGGTCTCACTCTGTTGCCCGGGTTAGAGTGCAATGGTGTATGTTGGTTTACTGCAACCTTTGCCTCCTGGGCTCCAGCAAGTCTCTCATCTCAGCTTCCCAAGTAGCTAGGACTACAGGCACATGCCACCATGCCTGGCTATTATTTTTGTTTTTTTCTTGAGACGCAGTCTTGCTCTGTTGCCCAGGCTGGAGTGCAATGGCGCCATCTCAGCTCACTGCAACCTCCGCTTCCCAGGTTGAACCGAGTCTCCTGCCTCAGTCTCCTGAGTAGCTGGGATTACAGGTGCCCGCCTGTAATTAGCCAGATGTTAACATGTCTGGCTAATTTTTGTATTTTTAGTAGAGACGGGGTTTCACCATGTTGGTCAGGCTGGTCTTGAACTCCTGACCTCAGGTGATCCACCTGCCTCGGCCTCCCAAAGTGCTGGGATTACAGGCATGAGCTACTGCACCAGGCCTCTTTTTTATACAGTGTAGTTTTTGTGGAAATATGATTATCAGGTTAACAATGACTACTGTTATTCTTTTACTGGTAACCAGCTATTAATTCCAAGTCTAAGAAGGACATCTCTTCTCTAGTTAATTAGCTGTAGTTTAGAATCTTTTCCCATGCCAATGTGTCAGCTGACACTCAAGAAAGGCTGGTATCCACCTCTGGCTTTGGGGCACTACCAGGTACTATTTGGAAAGACTGGAGAGTCTTTATTTGGAAAGACTGGAGAGTCTTTATTCAGTTGACTGGAGAGTCCAGAATGGAAAAGTAAAACTTATGTTTGTACAATAAAGCATTCCACTGCAACTATATTGCAACTCCCACAGGGCAGGATTTCAAAAAAAAGGAGCAAACCTTACTGGATATGTTAACACTGCTGGGATTACAGGAGTGGGCCACTGGGCCCAGTCTAAAGATCTGTTTACTCTTTTTTTTTTTTTTTTTTTTTTTTTTTTTTTTTTTTTTGAGACGGAGTCTCGCTCTGTCGCCTGGGCTGGAGTGCAGTGGCCGGATCTCAGCTCACTGCAAGCTCCGCCTCCCGGGGTTACCGCCATTCTCCTGCCTCAGCCTCCCAGTAGCTGGGACTACAGGCGCCCGCCACCTCGCCCGGCTAGTTTTTTGTATTTTTTTAGTAGAGACGGGGTTTCACAGTGTTAGCCAGGATGGTCTCGATCTCCTGACCTCGTGATCTGCCCGCCTCGGCCTCCCAAAGTGCTGGGATTACAGGCTTGAGCCACCGCGCCTGGCCAAGATCTGTTTACTCTTATATTCATTATAAAAGATATCTGGGGAAGGCTTAGACTAGACTGGCCATTGAGAATTATTTGGGAATCTACACATTGCTTTATGCCAATCTTTCTCTATAAACGAAACTGGTGTCTACATTGGATGGCTGCATCAATTCCATTAAGCACATCAATCTTAATGAGGACAGCGAACTTCAATCTTAATGACATCCACTTATGAGTCAACATAGTAGTTTCTCCCTGAATGTGGATGTCACAGAATCTCAGACTCTAATCAGACTCCCCGGATCTAAATCCGACTCTGTATCTTCCCACCTTCAACTTTTTATACCTCAATTTCCTTAGCAGTAAAATAAGGAAATATGAGTACTACCTGGGCTTCATAGGGTGGCTGGAAAAAAGTAAATTAGCACACAGAACAGAGCTTTGCACGCAATAAGCGCTCAGTAAGTGTCAGCTGCTTTTATTGTTTCATCCTTTAAAGAGAAATCCTGCATCAGGCCTCTTCCAATCAACAGATATTTTATCAACATCTTATAATCTCACTAAAATAGCAAATGAAACCACTGTGACTTATGACTCTCCACCTTTCAACCCTGAGGCGTAGCTCAGGCAAGTATCTTCATTATGGTCACACTGCTTCAAATTCCTCATCTCATAGGCTGCTAGTTTTATATTTTCATTATTTATTTACTTTTTTTTTTTTTAGAGATGGGGTCTGACTATGTTGTCCTGGCTGGTCTTGAACTCCTGAGCTCAAGCGATCTTCCTGCCTCGGCCTCCCAAAGTGCCAGGATTACAGGCATGAGACACTGTGCTTGTCCTATTTATTATATATATATTTTTTTAAGAGATGGGGGTCTCACCATGTTGTCCAAGCTGGTTTTGAACTCCTGAGCTCAAGCAATCCTCCTCCTTTGGCCTCCCAAAGTGCTAGGATTACAGGTGTGAGCCATCACGGCCAGCCTCAGGTCGCTAGTTTCAGAAATGAAATCCAAGTTTCTGTTTTTGGTAAAATTAAGGTAAAAAATGCATGACTTGGATGCTTTAAAGAGGAAGAGGGGTAAAGTCCTTCCAAAATGTACCAGAAACAAACGGAAAAAAGGCCGGGCGCGGTGGCTCACGCCTGTAATCCCAGCACTTCGGAAGGCCGAGGCGGGCGGATCACAAGGTCGAGAGATCGTAACCAGCCTGGCCAACATGGTGAAATGCCGTCTCCACTAAAAACACAAAAATTAGCTGGGCGTGGTGGCGTATGCCTGTAATCCCAGCTACTCGGGAGGCCGAGGCAGGAGAACTGCGTAAACCCGGGAGGTGGAGGTTGCAGTGAGCCGAGACCATGCCACTGCACTCCAGTCTGGTGACAGAGCGAGATTCTGTCTCAAAAATAAATAAATAAATAAATAAATACATAAAAATAATAATTAAAAAAAAAAGGAAACAGAAAGAACTCTGGGCTGCCTGGTTTTCTCCTTTCTTTCAACCATCCTGTTTCCTTCTTTCTTTCCTCCTCTTTCTGGCTTTTCTTTCTAGCTATAATGGTTTTTTTAAACTTTTTATATGTTATGAGAAAACACAATGGATTCATTCACAAACAAAATTAGTTATGCAGAACCAAACATGCAACAAAAGCACGCCAGAGAGACAGGATTCCGGAGCAGAACTTACCCCACGCTTTAGGCTCCTGAAGCAGTGGATTTTGGGTTTGGAGGTCATGAACTCGTTGAAGCGGTGGGAGAGGGGTTCCTTTTGCTGCTTGGGAGACTGGGGGCCGTTGGGAACAGCAGAGGGTGAGGCAGAGGCAGGAGGGGAGGGGAGGCTGATGGGGGGATGTTAAAAGGGACATAAGCTACATGTAAGAGATGGAGCCGTGACAGAGTAAAAATCAGAAACAAGAAGACACAAAACAAAAATAAGCATCAAATAATATTTGAAATCCAACGCAAGTAAAACACAAACAATTAAATTTTAGGCCATGGTCCAAAAAAAAAACACGTAGGAGGTGGTTAAATGAAGAATATGATGAGAGTTGGGAGGTTTAGTAAGTAATGCGACAGAAGAGCAAGAAATACCTGACAAGAAGCTCGTGCAGACTTTCCCATGCAAACTATAGCTCTAGTTAGTTATTCTAAACCAGCTTAAGCCAGATGGTAAATATTTCTACATCACCTAAACTAACATAGCTTGATGGGAGAAATGAAAGGCCTTCAAGGCTAAGGTTGTGGAAACAGCAGTCTGTTCAAATTAATAAATAGTAAGTCATTCTGAAGTTAAAGCAGTAATGCTGCCTTGGTCATATTCTACACCCCCCGGTTAATGCTGTCATGCACCTATGTATCACACTATGAAGAAAATGAAAATGTTCATGGATACACATGTTAACATGAATTCAAAACCAAGTTATTGACATGGTAACAATTTCCAGTAGATGTGTGGATAAAGTGTTACAGGAATTTCGCACTACATCCTCTCTCCCAGCCAAGGTAACCAGCAGTCTAGGAGAGGAAGGAGGGAAAGGCATGAGGCGAAATGGTGGAGAGGTCAGTACTCTGTTAGTGTGGGTGTCACGGTACGAGGATAATGCATCTGAAATAAGACACAGGGCCATGGCAAAGATACCACCACCAAAAAGAAATACTGTCTCAACATAAAGTAGCACACTAGCTTTTTCTTTTGCATTCTGAAACTACAGGTTTAAGGTCTTAGCTTTTCTAAGACTAAAAGATCAAGTCAAAATCTCCACACCTTAGAAAACCTGTTTCACGCCAACCATCAGTACCTTATTTTTTTTGATGAACGGCCATAATTTTCCTTTGGATTTGCCACCAAATTTGAGGTCTGGTTTGCCTTCTCCTCTGGAATTTGAAAGGCTGTTATCTGACACAGTGCGCTTCATTGGCTGAGTGTAATCCTCAAATTCAATGTCTCCAGGAGGCTCAAACCCTGATTTATAAGCTTCTATTACCAGCTGTGAATCCTGAAATTATACCCACAAGCATATAAATACATTCAGAAGCATGCAAACACTTTTAAAACAATGAATTATGATGACCTCATACAGATGATAACTAACAAAATTGTATTGATTGATAATAACTTTTTTCCTAGTAGCTTTTTTTTGTTGTTGTTTTTTTGAGACAGGGTCTCACTCTGTCACTCAGGCTGGAGTGCAGTGGCATCATTCGCCTTACCGCAACCTCCATCTCCCAGGTTTAAGCGATTCTCCTGCCTCAGCCTCCCAAGTAGCTGGGATTACAGGTGTGCGCCACCACGCTCAGCTAATTTTTGTATTTTTAGTAGAGATGCGGTTTCGCCATGTTGGCCAGGTTGGTCTCAAATTCTTGACCTCAGGTGATCCGCCCGCCTCGGCTTCCCAAAGTGCTGGGATTACAGGCGTGAGTCACCACAGCTGGCCAGCTTTTTTCATTCTTCTCAGAAGCCATCATTTGAGCTTTTCATTTGAGCTTTTAGAATTTAGAACTATTGTTTTCTGATTTTTTTGTTTGTTTGTTTTTGAGACAGAGTCTCACTCTGTCACTCAGGCTGGAGTGCAGTGACGTGATCTCGGCTCACTGCAACCCCTGCCTCCGGAATTCCAGCAATTCTTGTGCCTCAGCCTCCCAAGCAGCTGGGACTACAGGGATGTACCACCATGCCCAGCTAATTTTTGTATTTTTAGTAGAGATGGGGTTTTGCCATGTTGGCCAGGATGGTCTTGAACTCCTGGCATCAAATGATCCACCTGCCTCGGCCTCCCAAAGTGCTGGCAGTCACAATGTGAGCCACTGTGCCCAGCCAGCAGCATAACTTTTATGTTAAATATTTGTGTCTTCAAATTAATACTAAAAGCCTCTGCTGGTGTTCTAGTTGATATTTTTATTGAGAGAAATAGGTCTCTAGGAATTCAGATGGATAACACTGCCCTAAAGCAGTATTCTCAACCAGAGAAGGTTCTGCCCTTCCAGGAGACGTGGCAATGTGTGGAGACATTTTGATTGTCACAACTCGGGGAGTGCTACTGGCCTCTGCTGGGTAGAGGCCAGAGATGCTGCTAAACATCCTGAAATGCCTCCAGCAAGAAAATGATCTGGCATAAGATAATGTCAAATGTGCCTGAAGAAACCCTGTTTTGGCCAGGTGCAGTGGTTCACACCTGTAATCCCAACACTTTGGGAGGCTGAGGCGGGTGGATCACCTGAGGTCAGGAGTTCGATACCAGCCTGGCCAATATGGTGAAACCCTGTCTCTACTAAAAATACAAAAAACTGGCCAGGCATGGTGGCACACACCTGTAGTCCCAGCTACTCAGGAGGCTGAGGCAGAAGAATCGCTTGAACCCAGGAGGTGGAGGTTGCAGTGAGCTGAGATCACACCACTGCACTCCAGCCTGGGCAACAGAGCGAGACTCTATCTCAAAAAGAATAAAAAAGGGCCGGGCGCGGTGGCTC
>NW_016813389.1:2030636-2042443 GCF_001698545.2 Rhinopithecus bieti
AAAAAAAAAAAAAAAAAAAAGAATAAAAAAAAGACAAAGAGAAAGAAACTCTGTCTTAGAGGAAACAAAGCCTTTACCTTTTTCCAGGAAATACTTCAATTCAATTCTGTCATGTCTCGCACAATTTACCACTTAAATGTGTTTTCCAAAAAAAGGAATTATGCAGCTAAATCCAAGACACAGAGCCCATGTGACCACTGAAAGCAACTACCCACCATGAGATGATGACATGAGGTCATATGGAAAGGGGGCGGCGAGAAATAATGGATCTGCAAATAATTATCAATGAAGCCCAAATGGCAATACTTACATTTTTCTGATCAATTGATTCGGCTGCTTTTACTATTCCATCCAGGCACTTCCCAATGATTGGGATCACCTGCCGATCAACCTCTGCATATGTCTTCATGGACTCTCCAATTCTCACAATCCTCCTTTCCTCCATCTCTTGGATTTTCTGCAACATTAGATTTTGTATAAAATAAGTTTGGTCCATTATTATTAAATGAAGCTGTTTTTCGGCAGCATTGTTACCTCTAACAAGTTCTCTAAGGAAAAAATGGGTTAGAGTTAGAGCGGCCGTAAGTATACGGAGCCTCCATATTACCCAGCTGTGCACTTATTTTACAAATTGCTAGACATGTTAGGCTGCCCAAATATATGCTTTGCACAATTCCATTCTAATTTTAGTAAGAATGCCAAACTCAATAGTTTTTTTTTTGTTTGTTTTTCTTTTTGTTTTTTTGAGACGGAGTTTTGCTCGTCGCCCAGGCTGGAGTGCAGTGGCACGATCTTGGCTCACTGCAACCTCTGCCTCCTGTGTTCATGCCATTCTCCTGCCTCAGCCTCCTGAGTAGCTGGGATTACAGGCCCCCACCACCACACCGGGCTAATTGTTTGTATTTTTAGTAGAGACAGGGTTTTGACATGTTGGCCAGGCTGGTCTCCAACTCCTTACCTCAGGTGATCAACCCACCTAGGCCTCCAAAGTGCTGGAATTACAGGCTTGAGCCACCACACCTGGCCAACAGTTTTATTATTAACACTATTTGTAATCTACCTCGAACATTTTCTCCATCTTTAATCTACCACTTTACCTTTTACCAAAAGCACAGTATTTAGTTAACGGTCTCAACCCAATACAGATGGGTGTACCTTCCAACTACAATTTAGAAGGACTTGTTTGCTGTGTGTGTAGACACCAAGAAGCAAATATTTATTATTTTTTTCTACAATTGGACTCAAAGTTGCAAAAGATCTGTAAAATGGGAGAACATATGTCTATCTTTTCTCATACCATTTTTGACAACCTAACATGAGCAAAAGAAAACAATCCAAAAGAAAGAACTGTCATTTGTTCAAATCCTACAACTCTGTGAATGCTGCTTTGATTTCTATAGTTAAGTTGGCATTTTTATAACCATAATCATCCCTTTAGCAAAGAGAGTATTAATGAGAGAATCATAGTTTAAGACTGACAAATAGGCGTTGTGGCTCATGCCTGTAATCCCAGCACTTTGGGAGGCCAAGGTGGGCAGATCACCTGAGGTCAGGAGTTCGCGACCAGCCTGGCCAACATGGTGAAACCCTGTCTCTACTAAAAATACAAAAAAAGTAGCTGGGTATGGCGGCGGGTGCCTGTAATCCCAGCTACTCTGGAGGCCGAGGCAGAAGAATCGCTGGAACCCGGGAGGCGAATGTTGCAGTGAGCTGAGACTGTGCCACTGCATTCCAGCCTGGGCGACAGAGTGAGACCCCATCTCAAAAGAAGAAAAAAGAGAAAAGACTGACAAATAATTGGCTGCAGGTGCAAACTATGGAAATTTGCAAAGTTTACTGATTAATCTTGAGATTATTATATTTCATTCATATTGCTAGTCAATGCTTGATCTAGATGCCTTAAAAAATGATTTATCATGCCGATAATCCTAGCACTTTGGGAGGCCAAGGCTGGAGAATTGCTTGAGTCCAGGAATTTGAGGCCATCCTGGGCAACACAGCAAGACTCTATCTCTACAAAAATTTAAAAATTAGCAGGGCACGGTGGTGCATGCCTATAGTTCCATCTACTTAGAAGGCTGAAGTTGAAGGATCCCTTGATCCCTTGAGCCCAGGAGTTCAAAGTTGCAGTGGGTCGTGATTATGCACTGCACTCCAGCCTGGGCAACAGAGTGAGACTGTCTCAAAAAATAAATAAATAAATAAAAAAGGGTCAGGCGCAGGGGCTCAGGTCTGTAATCTCAGCACTTTGAGAGGCCGAAGTAGGCGGATCACCTGAGGTCAGGACTTTGAGACCAGCCTGGCCAACATGGCGAAACCCCGTCTCCACTAAAAATACAAAAATTAGCTGGGCGCAGTGGTGTTTGCCTGTAGTCCCAGCTACTCAGGAGGCTGAGGCAGGAGAGTCACTTGAATCTAGGAGGCAAAGGTTGCAGTGAGCCAAGACTGCTCCATTGCACTCCAGCCTGGGTGACAAAGCAAGCCTCTGTCTCAAAAAAAAAAAAAAAAAAAAAAAAAATTAGTGGAAATTTGGAATTACATATAAAGACTCAGAATACAAACCCAGCAATCATGATTCAGAAGTATCATGTTTCTAAGGAAAGCAAAGCATAAAACATGAAATCTGAGAGATGTTCAGGATTTACCTGGAAGATGTTGGGGATGTGAGTATGGTAATATTCATGCTGCTCATGGTTGAATTTCTGGAGAATGGATGAGTAATCTGCTTTGCTGTCCTCTGCCATTTGGTGACGTATTTGAGCTTGCTGTCGGGCCTTAGGGCAAAAACAAGAATACTCCCACGTTTATACATCATAAATAAAAGCCTGGGTGCAATCAATAAATGCCTAGAACTGCACACTGGGATGCCTAAGGGCCAGACTTACCTCGAATGTATTCAGCAGGTGCTATTTTTTAATGTTCTGAATTGAATTTACTTCAGGTAAGCAATGTGCATCCTAGTTTGTATAAAAATCCACCATTCCCTATTGTCTTAATGTGGTGCGTGCCTTCTAGTTTGACACACCATTCTATACTAGTGTCTAGTTTGACACACCATTCTATACTGTCTGCACCTGGGCAATTCACATTACCTGGAGGACCCTTGTGGGAACCTCTGCTCATATACACATGTATATATATTTTTTGGGGGGAGGCAATGAGAAATTCACAATTTTTTTTTCTTTTTTTGAGACAGGGTCTCCCTCTGTCACCCAGGCTGGAGTACAGTGGCACAATCCTGGGTCACTGCAGTCTCAGTCTTCTGGGTTCAAGTGATCCTCTTACCTCAGCCTCTCAAGTAGCTGGGACTACAGGCATGCACCACCATGCTAGGTTAATTTTTTATTTTTTTGTAGAGATGAGGTCTTACCACATCGCCCAGGCTGGTCTTGAACTCCTCGACTCAAGCAATCCACCTGCCTCAGCCTCCCAAAGTGCTGGGATTATAGGCATGAACCACGGCGCCAGCTGGTAAATCTACAAAAATTTTGTTGTTTTTGTTTTTTTTTTTTTTTTTTGAGACGGAGTCTCGCTCTGTTTGTCGCCCAGGGGCTGAGTGCGCAGTGGCGGATTCAGGCTCACTGCGAAGGGCTCTGCCTCCCGGGGTTTGATGCCATTCTCCTGCCTCAAGCCTTCCCGAGTAGCTGGGACTACAGGGCGCCCGCCACCTCGCGCCGGCTTAGTTTTTTGTATTTTTTGAGTAGGAGACGGGGTTTGTACTGTGTTAGCCAGGATGGTCTCAATCTCCTGACTCGGTGATCTGCCCGGTCTCGTCCTCCCAAAGTGCTGGGATTACAGGCTTGGACCCACCGCGCCCGGCCAATCTACAAATTTTAAACCCAATTCTCAACAGGGTTCATGAACTAAAAAGGCATATGAACCACTGACCTAAGGAGACCTTTCTAAAGCTCTCTACCATGTTTATATTTAGTATATATGCTAAACAGGCAATAAGTATGGCACCCTCTTTATGCTTTTTATGTTTTTTGAGGGGTGCTATTTTATGTTTTACTGCATTGCTTTTCTCCTAAAAAATCAATAATTTGCAATTTTATTTTTCTCTAATTCATATTCTGATTAATCACATACCTAAAAAAGGGGCAACAATTGTTGATTAGTTGCAGAATCAATTTGAAAGTTCAAACAGGAATGTCTATAAACTCTAAAGTCATCCAGAAGTACAAGAGGTTATGTTGTTAATACCACCTTAGATTCATATAGCACTGTGGTACTATTTTGATAAATACAATCTCGTGAATCTCTAACACAATTTGAGGTCCAGATGAAGATAGGGTTTTTGGTCTTTAAGTGACCTGGCAAACTCACTGCATTGAGCCAAAAACACAACAGGAAATGGGCTGTTTTCCAACATAACCAGGGCAACTGTTTGTTTGCTTGTTTTTGTTTTGTTTTACTGAACCAATGTTATAGAAAAGTAAGACCTGGCTGGGTGTGGTATACTGTAATCCCAGCTCTACGGGAGGCTCGGGTGGGCAGATTGCTTGAGCCCAGGAAATCGAGACCAGCTTGGGCAACATGGTGAGACCCCTCTCTCCACAAAAAAATACAAAAATTAGCTGGGCATGGTGGTATGTGCCTGTAGTCCCAGCTACTCAGGAGGCTGAGGCAGGAGGATCGCTTGAGCCTGGGAGGCTGAGGCTGCAGTGAGCTATGATCACTACCACTGCACTCCAGCCTGGGCAACAGAGCGAGACCCTGTGTCAAAAAATAATAATAAAAAATAAATTAGTCAGGTGTGGTGATGTGTGCCTGTGGTCTCAGCTACTTAGAAGGCTGAAGTGGGAGGATTGCTTGACCTCAGGAGGTTGAGTCTGCAGTGAGCTATGACTGCGCCACTGCACTCCAGCCTGGGTAACAGAGCAAGACTCTGTTTCAAAAACAAAACACCAAACAAACAAAAACAAGAAAATTAAGACCTAATCGTGAAAGAAAGAAAATCAGAAAGACAAGGAAAAGACAGACAGAAAGGAAGAAAAGCGAGAAAGAAAGGGAAGAAAGAATGAAAGAGGCCGGGCGTGGTGGCTCACGCCTGTAATCCCAGCACTTTGGGAAGCTGAGGAGGGCGGATGACGAGGTCAAGAGATTGAGACCATCCTGGCCAACATGATGAAACCCCGTCTCTACTAAAAGTACCAAAATTACCTGGGTGTGGTGGCATGCACCTGTAGTCCCAGCTACTCAGGAGGCTGAGGCAGGAGAATCGCTTGAACCTGAGAGGTTGCAGTGAGCTGAGATCACACCACTGCACTCTAGCCTGGGCGACAAGTGAGACTCCCTCTCAAAAAAAAAAGAATGAAACAGAAAGAGAGAAAGAAAAAGAGAGAAAGAAAGGAAGAAAGGAAGAAAAGAAACACACAGAAACATTCAAATGTCAACCCAAAGAGGAACGCTGAAGCAGTTGTTCCACTTTCTGCTTGCTGGGAACATTTAGTATCGGCTTTTTTTCACGTCAATCTTCTTTATTGGTTTCCTGCCTATGTGACTTGAAAGCTTAACCTGAATTTCACTTCACACATTTTACTCATACTCATCTGGTGAAAGCCTAACGTAATTCACAATTGCTTCCTTTATTTTCTTCCCTATTCACACGTGAACACTTCCCAAATGTAGGTAACAATATCAGTATTTCCAAATGCATTTCCTTATTACTGAGGTTTTTTGAGTTTCTTACGGCCTTTGGATCTCTCGGTGCCATTTTCTCCTCTTTTCATCTACCCTCAGTTGATTTCAGCTGCCACATTCTTCCTCTTTGTTGGTGGCCTGTTAACTCCCTTCCTGACCATATGCCTTGGCGTCTGCTTCTTCCTGTGTTCACTAGTAAATATATTAGTCTAGCCCCAAAATGTTAAGTACCCAGCTACCCTCAAAAATCCACCCACTTCCAATACACAGTAGCCCTCCTCTGTTTAAATAATAGCTTTCCCACCTACATGCATTCCATCTGTTCCCCGAGCCCGTCCAGCACAAATACCCTAGTAACTCTTCAGCCGCTGACAGTTTCATCATGTATCATTTCGTTATGAATGTTTAAAAAAAATTCCCATTAGACCTCAAATTTCTAAAAGAGTCTCTATTTTATTCACAAGTCTTCCTCGGAAAGTCTCACAAAAATCCAGTGGGGATTTCTTCATCTCTTCTGTAAAGAACAGCAAGAGGTCAAGAGGTAATTTCCTCACTTATTTTGGAGATCCTATCTAAGTGAGTTTTTAAAATAACTTAAGTTCTCAAATAGGCATCACATCAGAATGTCATCATTATATATATGTGTGCATGTATTTACATGCACATACATACACACACACACACACACATCCCACAAGAGCAGATAAAAGCTTCCTGACAATAAATCCACTCACACCAATATTTTAGAATATTTCACCCAAATAGAATATTTTACCCATGAAAGCTGGTGCCAGACGTACCCCACCCGGCACCATTTGGTTGGAGGTGGCTGTGATCCTCTTCCTGTAGCTCACAGAATCCCTAATCATATTTTAGCTTTAGCTGCATAATTCCTTCTGTAAGCATATTACCTCCTAATAGATTCATGATGCCCTTTGCCCTGTTTCTATGCAGTAATCCTGAAAACATAACAAGGGCCCTAGACATGAACTGTGGAAGACGCCGAATAAGGACCGACATGTCTACAGTTCAGCCTAGAAAGTAAGCTGTGTAGAAGAAAATAAATCAAAGAAGTATATTTTAGAGGGTCTGCCTTTTATGTTAAAGGGGGACTGTCTCTCTGGGAGTTTTTCTTCCATGCAAAAGCTTGGACATATGATTACAAAGGACTATCTATTTCTACAGTCTTGCTCACTCTCACTGGCTACAAGGATAGGGAAACCTTCAAAAACAGCAAAATACTGTTATACATCAGATTCTCCAAAGCCGCAGCAAAAACACAGGGCTGTCTTTTTCTCGGTCCCTGCATCCAGCTGTTTTGAATTAATATCCACTTCTGAAACTCTGGCCTAGGAATGCACCATTGTTCTAACCAGATTTCACTATGGAAAATCTATTTCTGTTTAGTAAATTGTTTAGCTGACGATGGAATTTAAGAGCCTTTCTCTAAAACTAGTGTTGAATCAATTACTCACTATGACAAAAATACCTTTAAAATATCTTGTAAGGTATTTTCGAGCACTTATTTGGGTAACTGTTAACGGTATTTTGGAGACTATCTCCTAATATCTAAGACTAAGTGGAGCAAATAAACATCATGACTTCTCATCTATTTTTAAAAGTCAATCTAAAAATGGCAACTATTACCTCAAAGGGATAGTATTTCCATTCTAAACCAGCATAAGCTATGCTTTCAATTAAATTAAATTTCCCATTCTGAGAATAAAGACACTGCATCTTACAGCAACATTACTACAGGGCAGAAAGATGTACAGAGAGTTGGCTTGTTTTACTTCCAATGAGTCAGTGCCACAGAATCTCAAGATAATATTCTAAAAAGTCCAGAATAACCCCCGCTGCCTAGGCTGGGTCACAGATGTCTTAGAATCAGATCTATACCACTTTTGTTGTCCAACAGGAAGACAGAATTTAAACTTGAGAATTTCTTGACAAACCCTTGGGAATCTCCCTCAAATAAATCCAAATAGGCCTAAGGATGTATGGCTTATACATGATTTCACTTCTTGGTAATTCTTATTTTTAGACAGAGTCTCACTCTGTCACCCAGGCTGGAGTGCAGTGGCACGATCTCGGCTGACTGCAACCTCCACCTCCTGGGTTCAAGCGATTCTCCTGGTTCAGCCTCCCGAGTAGCTGGGATTACAGGCACCTGCCACCACGCCCAGCTAATTTTTGTATTTTTAGTAGAGACAGGTTTCACCATGTTGTCCAGGCTGGTCTCGAACTCCTGACCTCAAGTGATCCGCCTGCCTCAGCCTCCCAAAGTGCTGGGATTACAGATGTGAGCCACCACATATGGCCCACTTCTTGGTAATTGTTAACATAGTCCATTCTCAACATCATTATGGAACTACACCATACTGCCTAAAAGGTCAGAGTCACCGTTTCTAAAAAAGAAAACAATATTTTAGAAACTGAACTGTAGCCCAATATTTTGAAATCCTAATGGGTTTAAAGACAAAAATACCATCATCCATTCAGTTAGCTAAATTTAGATTATTAGCATGGCCTAAATGTGTGGCTATTTCCTGTTTAGCTCAATTTTTTATTTTTAAGACAGGGTCCCCCTCTGTTACCCAGACTGGAGTGCAGTGGCACCATCACAGCTCACTGCAGCCTCAAACTCCTGGGCTCAGGTGACCCTCCCACCTGAGCCTCCCCAAGTGCTGGGATTACAGGCATGAGGCACTATGCCAGGCCTGTTTAATTCAATACTTTTTCCTTAATATTTCAAAATATTAAGGAGAGTAACACTTTTGGCAGTGTCTCCATTGTCATAAGCAGAGAATACAAGTGTACTAAGAAACTTGCTCATTTCACACGAGGTATAACCAAGGTATAGCCTTGCATCTTACCAAGTTACACTCTCGTATCACCTTTTTTCTTTTCTTTTCTTTTTTTTCTAGTGAGACAGAGTCTCACTCTGTCACCCAGGCTGGAGTGCACTGGCGCGATCTTGGTTCACTGCAACCTCTGCCTCCCAGGTTCAAGTGATTCTCCTGCCTCAGCCTCCCGAGTAGCTGGGACTACAGGCGCCTGCCACCATGCCCAGCTAGTTTTTTGTATTCTTAGTAGAGATGGGGTTTCACCGTGTTAGCCAGGATGGTCTCGATCTCCTGACCTTGTGATCCGCCCGCCTCGGTCTCCCAAAGTGCTGGGATTACAGGCGTGAGCCACCGCACCTGGCCCTACTGCATCATTTTTCAAGGCTGCCTATGGCTTTTGACCTTTTAACCAGATGAGCAAATATAGACTGGTTCTATTTATACATTGATCGAATGAATAATGAGACTTACTAAGTTTTTAACATGGCCCCAGATCTCTCGGTTTTATACATTGCTGTTCCTTAAATGATAAACTTATAGGTTGGTGCAAAAGTGATTGCAGTTTTTGTCATCTGAATGGAAGGGGAAAAACCACAATTACTTTTGCAGCCACCTAATACTTAAAGCAGCAGTGTCCAGAGCTTTTGGAAAGCCACTTTTCCTTTGTTTAAAGGATATAACAAATTATAAATGCCCATCTTTTGTCACCAAAAGTTTGGGGAGAGCCGTGTGGAATATTTTACAGTATCACTGGTAGCCCAAACAACGGTTTTTGCAACAGCTGCATGTTTAGTATTTAATGTCATCATTATCACAAAAAGAAACCAATTATATGTTAGGCTGGATGGAAAAGGGGGCTCAATCTAGATTTTATTCCCTTTCCTCTAAGAACGTACTATTTTGCCGACAGACAGGATGTCTGTAATCATTATTCAGTGAGCAGCAACCCGCAACAGCTCCTCCTGACTGGCAGATGGGCCTGGTGGCCACCCAGAGGCTATGGACACAGCAAGAATCCAGCACAGCACCGATCCCGATTCCCTCCTCCCCAAACTACCTGAGCCACGGACCTCATTTTGTGGACAAAATTAAACCTGCCACTTTCACAACCTGGGTTATCTGGCCACCTTTTTTTCTTTTTTCTCCTGCTTAAAAAAAAAAAAAAAAAGTTTGCTGTAGATAATTCAAACTTATAGAATTGTATGGTTTAAAAAATAAAAGTTTCTGCACATTCCAGCTCCTGATAACTACTAGAGGATTGTGACTTTCAGACGTGGCCAGGTAAATGAGAATAAGCACTGGTATTTTCACAGCACGCAAATGAAGTAGAGGCCACTGGATATTATTTTCTATTTCCAGGTATTTCTAAGAACAGAAAAAATAGCAACCTGTTGGAAATCCCTGAAAATCCTTTCATATTTCTCGACAATTTGTCAATGGTTAAAAATAAAACTAATGGCCAGGTGCGGTGGCTCATGCCTGTAATCCCAACACTTTGGGAAGCTGAGGCAGGGTGGATCACCTGAAGTCAAGAGTTCGAGACCAGCCTGGCCAACATGGTGAAACCCTGTCTCTAGTAAAAATACAAAAATTAGCCAGGCGTGGTGGCACGTGCCTGTAATCCCAGCTACTTGGGAGGCTGAGGCAGGAGAATTGCTTGAACCCGGGAGGCAGAGGCTGCAGTGAGCCAAGATCATGCCACTGTACTCCAGCCTGGGCAACAGAGCAAGACTCTGTCTTAAGGGGGGAAAAAAAAGGAATAAAACGAATTTTACTCTAGTCTTTGACCCAAAAATTCTGCTTCTGAAAATTTATCCTAATGATACAATAACAAAAGATACCCACCAGTGCTGTTTATAATAGCCACTAATTTAAAATAATTTGAAACAAACAAATCATTGGGTAAATATTATGTCACACTCTTGATGAGCTATGTATATCCTGTTTTAACAATGTAAGGTAATATTTAATAAGATGAAGTAAATGTATATATAACTTTTAAGAATTTTTAAAGTTGGATGGACTCTGTGGTTCATGCCTGTAATCCCAGCACTTTGGGAGGCCGAGGCAGGCGAATCTTGAGGCTAGGAGTTCAAGACGACCAGCCTGGCCAACATGGTGAAACCCCATCTCTACTAAAAATACAAAAATTAGCTGGGTGTGGTGGCACATGCCTGTAAGCCCAGCTACCTGGGAGGCTGAGGCATGAGAATCGCTTGAACCCAGGAGGTGGAGGTTGCAGTGAGCTGAGATATCACGCCACTGCACTCCAGCCTGGTGACAGAGTGAGACTCCATCTCAAAAAAAAAAATTTTTTTAAGTTTATCAGAGTTTGCCTTTGACAAATTTATAAGGGCAGCTAAAACACAAAACAGAGAAAAACTTCAAAATAAGTTAACCAAAGAAATATGCTTTATATAACCTAGAAGTGAACCAAATTAAAAAAAAAAAAAAAAAATGGCTGGCCGCGGTAGCCCATGCCTATAATCCCAGCATTTTGTGAGGCTGAGGTGGGCATGTCACTTGAGGCCAGGAGTTTGAGACCAGCCTGGCCAATATGGTGAAACCCCATCTCTACTAAAAAATACAAAAATTAGCCGAGTGTGGTGGTGCATGCCTGTAGTCCCTGCTCCTAGGAGGCTGAGGCAGGAGAATCACTTGAACCTGGGAGGCAGAGGTTGCACTGAGCCGAGATTGCACTGAGCCGAGATTGCGGCCACTGCACTCCAGCCTGAGCAACAGAGTAAGAATCTGTCTCAAAAAAAAAAAAAAAAGAAATTTATTTAATTAATTAAAAAAAAAAAAAAAGCTCTGAAAAGCTAATGGAGTAGAAGGGACAATAACGAGGAGATGAAAAAGCTCTTTGTCCGGAGCAAAGTTGTTGCATGATAAATGGCATTGTTTAAATTTCCCAGCAAACTGTTGTATCTAGAATACATTTTCAATTTCAAGACTAAGAATGTGTTTAAAAATTCCTATTCAGATAGAGTGCTGTGAGTTTTTGTTGGAGACTTCCAGACTTCCAGACCAGGAGCTTGCCAAAACAATGAGTCTGTCTTTGATAAATCATAAGGGCAGCTAGAATACAAAACAGAGAAAAACTTCAAAATAAGTTAACCAAAGAAATATGCTTGAACTATTCCAGCAATTTCCTGACTTTTCTTTTCGAAAACAGTCTTACAACTTTCTAGGTCCAGTATTGTAGGTGGAGGGCCAATGAAATAGAATGAGAGAACCCGGAAAGATAGCCAGTGAGACCAGCATCTCAATCCTACATGGCCCATGCACTTGCTAAACAGTTTTTTTTTTTTTTTTTTT
>NW_016813389.1:2043072-2044341 GCF_001698545.2 Rhinopithecus bieti
AAAAAAAAAAAAAAAAAAAAAAAAAAAAAAAAAAAAAAAAATTCTTGTATATGTTATCATGTTATTCAGGAATATACTGTCAATCAAGTAAATATGCAAGACTACAAGCCCTTCCTGCATTAACCTCAGTGTTAGTTTTGTCTTTTCTTTTAGATGGGGAAATAACTAGAGAAACTTCTCATGACCACAGAAGACCAGGAAGCTTATGTAGGTCTTAAGCTGTGGAGTAGGGGAAGAGTGTCTTCTAAAACACAAAAGCTTCAGCCTGTACTGGTACAGATGGTGCAAGATTCCCCAAGCCAAGAAATTAACATACAAATTAGTTCCAGGTTGTCTGGCAGAAACACCATAAAACCTCACTGGGGGGTACTTCTACAATCCTGTTTTTATAAGATTCCCAGAGAAAAAACAATCTCTGTCAAAGTTAGGCTCACACAAGAAAGGTAATAATAATATAAATGCACAAGGAAAGAAATCGTGAGAACTGATGCGATTGTAAGAAAAATGATTACCATGAGAACCTGAGCTAAAAGAACAATGTGAAAGAAAATATAAGAACAACAGGCCAGGCACAGCAGCTCACACCTGTAATCCCAGCACTATAGGAGGCTGACGTGGAAGGATCACTTGAGGCCAGGAGTTCGAGACCAGCCTAGGTAACATAGTGAGACCCCATTTCTGCAAAAAATTTAAAAATAAGCAGGGCATAGTAGTGTACAGCTGTAGTCCTAGCTCCTCCAGAGGTTGAGGTGGGAGGATCACTTGAGCCTAGGAGTTCGAGGCTATAGTGAGCTATGATTGTCACACTGTACTTCAGCCTGGGCTTAGGTGACAAAATAAGACCCTCTCTCAGAAACAACAAAACAACAACAACAACGACAACAAAACAACATTTTGAAGGATTAAGGAAGTAAAAGATGCAACAGGAATCATACGAAAATAGTAAGATGCGATAAATATAGATCAGATATATCTCCAAAAGAATAAAATGGAATTTCTAGAAATAAAAAATACAGTCATTGAAATTTTTAAATTCAATAGATGAGTTAAACAGAATAATTTGAAGAGATTTCATGAAGTAGCTGACAAAGTTACACCATATGTAATATATAGGATATGAAATCTATGAAAAAGAAGTTATGAGGCATGGGGAACAGAATGAGAAATTTCACACACATCTAATATGAATCCCAAAACCAACAATATTAATAACAACATAATATAGGAAGAGTTAACGTTGGAGAGTTTTCATATATATATATATATATA
>NW_016813389.1:2044636-2050600 GCF_001698545.2 Rhinopithecus bieti
CACTGCACTCCAGCCCGGGTGACAGAGCGAGACTCCGTCTCAAAAATAATAATAATAATAATAATCACACTGGTAAATGGGGTATCTATCCCCTCAGCATTTATCCTTTGTGTTACAAACAATCCAATTATAGTCTTAGTTATTTTTAAATGTACAACTAGGTTACTGATGACTACAGTCACCCAGTTGTGCAATTAAATACTAGGTTACTAGGTCTTAATTCATTCTAAATACTTTTTTTTTTTTTGAGATGGAGTCTTGCTCTGTCACCCAGGCTGGACCGCAGTGGCATGATCTCGGCTCACTGCAACCTCCACCTCCTGGGTTCAAACAATTCTGCTGCCTCAGCCTCCCGAGTAGCTGGGACTACAGGTGCACACCACCACACCCAGCTAATTTTTGTATTTTTAGTAGACATGGGGTTTCACCATATTGGTCAGGACGGTGTCAATCTCTTGACCTTGTGATCTGCCCATCTTGGCCTCCCAAAATGCTGGGATTACAGGCGTGAGCCACCATGCTGAGTTTTCATATATTTACGAAAGTAACAAATCCTCTAGGAACCCCAAACAGAATAAATTAAAAATAAAAAGTCTGCTTTGAAATGTCATATTGATGCCATGGAATACCAAAGGGAAATACAAGGTCTTTACAACTACAGGAGAAAGTAAAATATCTACAAAAAAAATGTTATTAAATAGAATGTCAAGGCTGGGCGTGGTGGCTCATGCCTATAATCCCCACACTTTGGGAGGCCAAGGTGGGTGGATCACTTGAGGTCAGGAGTTCAAGACCAGTCTGGCAAACATGGTGAAACTCCGCTTCTACTAAAAATACAAAAATTAGCCGTGTGTGGTCGCCCACGCCTGTAATCCCAGTTACTTGTGAGGTTGAGGCAGGAGAATTGCTTGAAAATGGGAGGTGGAGGCTGCAGTGAGCCGAGATTGCATCACTGCATTGCAGCCTGGGCAAAAGAGTGAGACTCCGTCTTAAAAAATAAAAGAAAAAGAAAAAAAAGAAATGCTATTAAATAGAATGTCAAATTCCCAAGAAGAACAATTGACAATGATAGACAATGAAATGACATTTTCTTTTTTACTGAGACGGAGTCTCACTCTGTCAACCAGGATAGAGTGTAGTGGTACGATCATAGCCCACTGCAGCCTCAACTTCCCAGGCTCAAGCAATGATCCTGCCTCAGCCTCCTGAGTAAATGGGACGACATGCACATGCCAGGCTTCCCAGGTGACTTTTCATTTTTTGTAGGGACAAGGTCTTCCTACGTTGCCCAGCCTGGTCTCGAACATCTGGGCTCAAGTGATCCTTTCACCTTGGCCTCCCAAAGTGTTGGAATTACAGGCATAAGCCATCACACCTGGCCTGAATGATATTTTTTAAAAGTTTAGGCTGGGCGTAGTGGCTCACACCTGTAATCCCAACACTTTGGGAGGCAGAGGCAGGTGGATCACACAAGGTCAGGAGTTCAAGACCCCCCAGGCCGACATGGCAAAACCCCATCTCTACTAAAAATACAAAAATTAGCTGGGTGTGGTGGCAGGCACCTGTAATTCCAGCTACTTGGGAGGCTGAGGCAGGAGAATCGCTTGAACCTGGGAGGCAGAGGTTGTAGTGAGCTAAGACTGCACCACTGCCCTCCAGCCTGGGAGACAGAGTGAGACTTCTGTCTCAAAACAAACAAAACAAACAAACAACACAAAAACCAAAACAAACAAACAAAATGTTTAAAGAAAGTAATTGTCAACCTAGAATTCTATATCTAGCTAAACTATCACATTAGAGTGAGGACAAAATAAAGACATTTCAAACACATAAAGAAAATTTACCAGTCACAAACTCTCATGGAAAAAAATTAGAACAACCCATCTTCCAGGAAGAAGGAAATTTAACTCCAAAAGGAGTGACACGGAAGACGTGACAACACTTGGTCTGCATTATCACATGGCTAACAGCTCTGTAAATGGATGGTGAATAACGGTCGCCTCCTTTATATGTGACTTGGGCTTCCTAGCCCAGTACAGCCCCCTTCTCTCCTTATTGGGTCCTGATACTGAGGTCCTGTGCTAATAGCTATTTGTCATCTTACCTCAACCCACCAGTTTCACACGTCTAGTATCTGCCTAGTTCTGTAGGAAAAAGTGGTGGCTAAGAGTAAGGAGCTTATTTAATACAATCCAGTAGTAAAGCTGAATGGTAAACTGGCAAGAACACTGAACTTGAGGCATAGAAACATGCTTCAGTCTTGGCTGTACCATATCCAGCAGGGCCACTTTAGGCTAATGGTAATTTCACATTTTATAGGTTCACCCTATTTATCTATAAAGGGATAAAGGAAACATGGAGAGGACTAAAAGCCCTTTGGAAAATATAAAACACTTTCCAGTGTAGGTTTTTTGAGGGGTAGGTTCAATAGTATTTTATCAGGGTCACATTCATCCTGCCATTTGGTTTTTTTTCTTTCTTTCTTTCTTTTTGAGACTGGGGCCTGGGGGAGGTCTTACTATGTTGCCCAGGCTGGTCTCGAAATCCTGGGGTCAAGCAATCCTCCTGCCTTGGACTCCCAAAATGCTAGGATTATAGGCATGAGCCACTGCATCTGGCTAAATATATTAAAGATATTTAGCTTTAAATATCTTTCGCAAACTGTTCTCATCTTACTTCTCCAGTTAGGTCCTACAGCGTCCCCCATCCTGGCAGGCAGGCCAACACTGGCAACATGCTCCCTCAGTGCCCCGGATGAAGTTGTCTCCACTTCAGTGGCGCTCTCTCTTTTCCGTTTCTACATGTCCTTCAGATTCGAGTCCCAATTCTGCTTTCAGGCCTGTCCCAACAACCTACCGTGTGCACAGACCTTTTTCAGATGCAAAATGCAAGAGCAACTGTTGAGCTGCTAGTGTTTTGCTGAGCAAAGGACCAGGTGATTTCATATATGATGGACTTCAATGATCATTTTTACAATTTTTTTCCTTTATCTCACTGGCAAGTAGGTAGAGCAATCATTAATTGCTTTTTTTTTTTTTTTTTTTTTTAACTTTTGCTCTTGTTGCCCAGGCTGGAGGGCAGTGGCGCGATCTCGGCTCACTGCAACCTCTGCCTTCCAGCTTCAAGCGATTCTCCTGCCTCGGCCTCCCAAGTAGCTGGGATTACAGGTGCGCGCCACCATGCCCAGCTAATTTTTGTACTTTTAGTAGAGATGGGGTTTCGCCATGTTGGCCAGGCTGGTCTTGAACTCCTGACCTCAAATGATCTGCCCACCTTGGCATCCTAAAGTGCTGGGATTACAGGCATGAGCCACTGCACCCGGCCTAATTGCTTTTAAACTGCTATCATTCTGATGATCTTCACACAATTTGGCATGCTACATATCATACTCTACCTTATTCCCCAACTGACTCAAGTTTTCCTTCTCTCTCCGTCTCATGCTTCTCTCATTCATCTCTCTCCAGTCTGCTAACTGGGGACCTCATGAAAGGTATCGATTATAGTCCTACTGGTGTTTAGCACTCTTTGTCCAATAAATATTCTTGCTGAATGTCTAGACGCCCAGAATGCCTAGAATGTTAAAAATATGGCTGGGCGCGGTGGCTCATGCCTGTAATCCCAGCACTTTGGGAGGCCGAGGCAGGAGGATCACGAGGTCAAGAGATCAAGACCATCCAGGCCAACATGGAGAAACCCCGTCTCTACTAAAAATACAAAAATTAGCTAGGCGTGGTGGTGTGTGCCTGTAGTCCCAGCTACTTGGGAGGCTGAGAGACAGGAGAATTGCTTGAACCCGGGAGGCGGAGGTTGCAGTGAGCTGAGATGGTGTCCCTGCACTCCAGCCTGGCAACAGAGCAAAACTCCATCTTAAAAAAAAAAAAAAGGAGGCNATTAGCTAGGCGTGGTGGTGTGTGCCTGTAGTCCCAGCTACTTGGGAGGCTGAGAGACAGGAGAATTGCTTGAACCCGGGAGGCGGAGGTTGCAGTGAGCTGAGATGGTGTCCCTGCACTCCAGCCTGGCAACAGAGCAAAACTCCATCTTAAAAAAAAAAAAAAGGAGGCCGGGCGCGGTGGCTCAAGCCTGTAATCCCAGCACTTTGGGAGGCCGAGGCAGGCGGATCACGAGGTCAGGAGATCGAGACCATCCTGGCTAACATGGTGAAACCCTGTCTCTACTAAAAAATACAAAAAACTAGCCGGGCGAGGTGGCGGGCGCCTGTAGTCCCAGCTACTCAGGAGGCTGAGGCAGGAGAATGGCGTGAACCCGGGAGACGGAGCTTGCAGTGAGCTGAGATATGGCCACTGCACTCCAGCCCGGGCCACAGAGCGAGACTCCATCTCAAAAATAAAAAAAGGAGATTAAAGGGTAAGAAATGAGGAGGAAGGAGGCAGAAGCAATGCAAGAAGGACACAGGCAAATAGACGGCAATAACAGTGTCAGCCAATTAATTGCAGTTCAAAAATAGGCCACTACACATACATCACACCCACTGAAACCTCACACCCAGCCCTTGAGGTACATAACCGCATCCTTACTTACAGAATAGGAACCAGAGATGAAGTAAGTTGCCACATGTCATGCCATTTGTAAGTGATAGAAACAAGATTTGAACCCACTTCCATGTAATACAAAAATCAGGAACAAGCTCTTAGCCATGGGCTAGGCCACTTACTATCACTGAAAATTAAAATACCTTATTAAATGACTTACCATACAAAAGCCTTTAGGATAGTTCAGGCCACATACTAAGTGCCAAGTGTTGAAGCTAAACACACACACACACATAAATAAATACATATATATTCAGGGAATTCGTTTCTTCATTTCTAGCTTCAGATCTAGGGTATGAGAATGACACTGCTCTATTCCTATTTTGCACATTAACTTACAGGCTTGTTAATAATTATGCTTTTAGGAGTAAATATAAACTCCACAGACACAAACAAGAGAATAACAAACGTGTCTTTCCTAGAATCTTTGATTTGAACATTGATCCCCTTATAAAAGGACAGTTAGAGCAACAATATCCATTTTTGGTAATACTTATAATAAAATTCTGTAAACTTTTCTCGTTTGCAATAAAAAGCATTTGAAACTTTTAAGCCTGAAAAGATTAAGCTGCAGTTGCAAAATTTATTTCCTGTATTTATACTAACCACTTCCTCTTTAAAAAAAAAAAAAGGTTTTCTAAATTGTTACAGTGAACAATTCCTTCAGATGACTAGAGTCAGACATTTTAGAAGAAACAGAAATGTGGGGAAGGCACTGAAGATATTAACATGTTCAATAAAGATGTCAACCTAGTACTACAGCAATGGTAACCAAAATATTCAATAGTATAATTCCTTATACGTACAATAACTAAGCGGTCATCGTGCTAGAGACTGTTTCCCCAAATGGTAAAAAATTTAACACTCTTGCTACGCAACTGGCTTCACTTAGAATAGAGCCAACTCCATCCTGTCGGCTTCACAGAGCTGGCAACACTGATTCCAACTGAAGAAAACCTAAACTACTACATTTCGTCTGTTTTCTTGAGATAATTATCAAACTGATCATCATTTAAAGTAAACTCCTTCATTCTTGCTTAAAATTGACACAGATTCCTTTCTACAATTTTATTTTTCTCTTTAAAGTATTCTATTACAGAATATATGACACATTAAAAATTACATGTGGCCGGGCACAGTGGCTCACACCTGTAATCCCAGCACTTTGGGAGGCCAAGGCAGGCAGGTCACTTCAGCCCAGAAGTTCGAGACCACTCTGGGCAATGTGGTGAAAGCCCATCTCTACTAAAATTATAAAAAATTAGCCAGGTGTGGTGGCATACGCCTGTAGTCCCAGCTACTCAGGAGGCTAAGGCACGAGAATCACTTGAACCCAGGAGGTGGAAGTTGCAATGAGCCAAGATTGCGCCACTGCACTCCAGCCTGAGCGACAGAGCGAGACTCTATTTAAAAA
>NW_016813389.1:2052580-2061147 GCF_001698545.2 Rhinopithecus bieti
AAAAAAAAAAAAAAAAAAAAAAAGTGGGGACAGGTATGGTGGCTCAAACCTATAATCTCAGCACTTTGTGAAGCTGCAGCAGGAGGATCACTTGAGGTTAGGAGTTCAAGACCAGCCTGGGAACACATAGGGAGACCCCGTCTCTACCAAAAAAAAAGAAAAAAATTAGCTATGCGTGGTAGCATGCCCCTGTGGTCCAAGCTACTTGGAGGCTGAGGCAGGAGGATCACTTGAATCCACGAGGTTGAGGCTGCAATACCTTGTGATCACACTACTGCACTCCAGCCTGAGCAACAAAGTGAGAGACCCTGTCTTAAACAAACAAACAAACAGAATACCTATTTTATTTATTTGTCTGTGCTATTGCTAATAAAAAACACCTATTTTGATTTTTTTTTTACTTTTTTTTTTTTTTTTTTTGAGATGGACTTTTGCTCTGTCCCCCAGGCTGGAGTGCAGTGGCGTGATCTCATCTCATGGCAACCTCCCCATCCCAGGTTCCAACGACTCTCCTACCTCTGCCTCCTGAGTAACTGAGATTACAGGTATGAGCCACCACACTCAGCTAATTTTTGTATTTTTTTTTTCGAGACAGAGTTTTGCTCTTGTCCCCCAGGCTGGAGTGCAATGGCATGATCTCAGCTCACTGCAACCTCCACCTCCTGGGTTTAAGAGGTTCTCTTGACTTAGCCTCCTGAATAGCTGGGATTACGGGCACATGCCACCATGCCCAGCTAAATTTTGTATTTTTAGTAGAGACGGGGTTTCACCATTTGGCCAGCTGGTCTTGAACTCCTGACCTCGGGTGATCCGCCTGCTTTAGCCTCTAAAAGTGCTGGGATTACAGTCATGAGTCACTGTGCCTGGCCCAAAACAGCTGTTTTAAAAGGGTTCAGAAGGATACACCTCAAGGGGTTAAGAGTAATTGCCTCTGAGAAGAATGGCAAAGAATACTTTATCTCGGTGTGTAATTAATTATTTTTTTACAATAGTAAGATGCACACGGTATAATTTTCCCATGTTCCTTTGCAGTTTCCCTCTCGATATCCCAAAACAGGGAGTAAGGCTGCCTAGTCCACCTCGTTGAAAGGGTGGCAGGGGAGTCTGTTTCACCTTCAGCTGAAACACAGGGGTCATGAGCTGCAGGATGACCTATCCCAACATATACTGCTTCTTTCACAAACCCAGATTAACTAATTCCAAATCACTTGAGCTTGTTCAAAGCCTTCCAGTTCAAAACTCTATGATGGCTGCAAAATGTCAAAGAAGAAAAAGAGACTGCGTGGTTCCTTGAGTTTTCCCTGCCAATAAACATCGTTCAATTAAGCTGATTTCCTCTCTTCATTTTTTCTCTAAGGAACATGGCATCCTCATGGCATCCAAATCTGTGCTCTTGCCCAGAGATAAAAACTGCTAGTTTTTTCTTGTATCTACTTTATAATATAAATTTACTTTTAAACTGGGTGTTTTAAGGATGACACATACTCTGTCATAAGGGAACTACTAAACATCTGGCCACACGCTGGCATCTAACACAATGCAAAAGCGTACCGAAGTCTGAGAGTGGACGTGGATTAATGGAGGTGATTTGAACACAGTGCTGACCAGGCACATTGGCTCACACCTGCAATCCCAGACTTAGGGAAACAGAGGTGCGAGGATAGCTTGAGCCCAAGGGTCTGAGACCTGCCTGGGCAACATAGCAAAACCTCGATCACTACAAAAAGTTAAAAACAACAACAACAACAACAGTGAACACAGTGCTAATGAAAATGTGGGTTCAATCCATATCTGGGCATTAATTTTCAAAAAGAAAAGAAAATCAGGCTTATACCCAGGATCCTAGGTAGTTTAAAAAATGCACGTATGCTTATAGTTCTTATCAACTGTATCAAGAACAAGACAAAGTTCACTGGTACAAACAAGGCCTTTGTAAGCACAGGCTTACCGTTCCCAGTGCTGTATGGCTGGCTGCTAGAAAAAAGGATGATGGGCTGCTTTGAATACAATTAGATAATTTAATCATTTGCGGGAACTGAGGAAGAAACATTTATGTTAGATTCAGAGACTGTCAGAAATCATAATGGGAGATGACATTAAATCATGATAAGAACTGAAACTGCCTCCAGTTAGCTTGACACTGACATAAGCCTTCACAGGCAACAAAGTAAAAAACTGATAGAATAGTCAAAGTACTGGGTGTTTTGGGAAATTACAGTGTTTCAAGTCAAATCCAAAGCAAAATAACTTAGGAATTTCAATGTTTAGACACTGTTGCTCCCTCAGCTTCAACATTTGTGATGCCAAAATTGGGTAATTCATCATATCCTTGGAGAGGAGGTAAGTGGCACTTTCATAAAAATAGCAAAATGATGCTCCCAGTCTAAGAAAAAGTACTAGATCTTTGGAAATATTCAAATAGTTGAGGATCGCAATTTAATCTGGCAGCACAAGTTAAAAGTCCTAAAATCACCTTTGGATTCAGCAAGTGTACTTTTTAAAAGTTAAAACTGCCTTGGATCTGGCCTCAGGGAGAAAAACAAAGAAAAAAGTCATCCTGGAAATTTCTGAACCACAAAGAGCCAGAATTCAGAACATGTGTAGACTCCAAACCCTAAGTTGAAAACTGACATTAATGTAGCTTGGTAATGAACCCAGGTAATGTCCGCTTGGGGAGAACCCACTTTAAGTCTAGGCCTCCATCACCATAGATAAAGATCCACCAAACACACATTCATAATTACACACAGTCTGCTCTGAACCTCACAGGTTTCTCTGCTACGACTTGCACCTGTTTCTTTTTTTTTGAGACAGAGTCTTGCTCTGTCACCCAGGCTGGAGAGAAGTGGTGCGATCACTGCTCACTGCAGCCTCAACATCCAGAGCTCAAGCGATCCTCCCACCTCAGCCTCCTAAGTAGTTGGGATTACAGGTGCAAATCACCATGCTCAGCTAATCTTTAATTTTTTTTTGAAATGGAGTTTCTCTCTGTCGCCCAGGCTGGAGTGCAGTGGTGCGATCTTGGCTCACTGCAACCTCCACCTCCTGGGTTCAAGAGATTCTTGAGTAGCTGGGATTACAGGCACATGCTACCATGCCTGGCTAATTTTTGTATTTTTTGTAGAGATGAGGTTTCACCATGTTGGCCAGGCTGGTCTCAAACCCCTGACCTCAGGTGATCCGCCTGCCTCAGCCTCCCATAGTGCTGGGATTACATGTATGAGCCACCATGCCCGCTCTAATTTTTTTGATTATTTTGTAGAGACCGGGTCTCTCTTTGTTGCCCAGACTGGTCTTGAATTCCTAGCCTCCAGCACTCCTCCTGCCTCAGCCTCCCAAAGTGCTTGGATGATAGGCATGAGCCATCATGCCCAGCTGACTTGTACTTTCTTATATAATTTTTTAAATTAATTAAATTAATTAATTTAAAATTTAAAATTAAATTAATTTTTATTTTAAAATTATTTTAAATTTTCTTATCAACTTTCGTGTATTACTGTTGTTTGCCTGTGAAGGGCTTATGTCAGTGTCAAGCTAACTGGAGGCGAGTTTCAGGTTCGTTATCGATATTTAATGTCAAATCTTCCCATGTATGGATTTGGACAGTCTCTGAAGGGATGGGGGGAACGGATAAATGTTTCTTCCTCAGTTCCCGGCCAAATGATTAATTATTTTAATTTTAAAATAATTTAAAAGGGATGTGAAGAATAGAAGGAGAGTTTGAAGTGTTGGAAATTAATTAATAAAATTTAAAATTTAAAATTAATTAATTAATTAATTTGAGACAGGATCTTGCTATGTCACCCAGGCTGGAGTGCAGTGGTGCAATCCTGACTCACTGCAACCTCTGCTTCCCAAGCTCAAGCGATCCTCACATTTCACCCTCCAGACTAGCTGGGACTCCAAGGGCACAACACCATACTAGGCTAATTTTTTAAAAAGGTTTTGTAGAGATGAGGTCTCACCATGTTGCCCAGGCTTGTCTCAAACTCCTGGGCTCAAGCGATCCTCCCGTCTTGGCCTCCCAAAGGGCTGGGATTACAGGCATGAGCCACTGTGCCCAGCTTTATATGACTTCTTATATGGAGTAACTATCTCAATATAACCCAGAAGTCTTGCTGGTCTATCTGCAGTTTTACACAGCATATTCATGTTTGGAAGCAATCACAGCGAGCTTTCTTGTAACAGTGAACTTGAACAATATCTTGAAAAGAATGAGAAACAGACTAAGGCTGGGCGTGGTGGCTCACACCTGTAATCCCAGCACTTTGGGAGGCTGAGGTGGGTGGATCACCTGAGGTCAAGAGTTCAAGACCAGCCTGGCCAATATGGTGAAACCCCATCTCTGCTAAAAACTCAAAAATTTGCTGGGTGTGGTGGCTCATACCTGTAATCTCAGCTGCTCAGGAGACTGAGGCACGAGAATGGCTTGAACCCAGGAGGCAGAGGTGGCAGTGAGTTGAGATTGCACCACTGCACTCCAGCCTGGGCAACAGAGAGAGACTCTATTTCAAAACAAAAAACAAAAACAAAACAAAAAACAGGCCAGGCACGGTGGCTCATGCCTGTAATCCTAGCACTTTGGGAGGCTGGGGTGGGCGGATCACCTGAGGTCAGGGGTTCGAGACCAGCCTAGCCAACATGGTGAAACCCCATTTCTACTAAAAATATGAAAATTAGCCAGGTGTGGTGGCGGGCACCTTAATCCCAGCTACTTGGGGGGCTGAGGCAGGGGAATCGCTTGAACCCAGGAGGTGGAGGTTGCAGTGAGTGGAGATGATGCCACTGGACTCCAGCCTGGATAACAGAGTGAGACTCAAAATAAAAAAACAAACAAACAAACAAAAAAACCCCAGAAACCAGCCATATGCCATTTGCAAAAGACACATCTAAATATGAGGACAAAGAAAAGTATAAAGTCAAAGTATGGGAAAGATCCGCCAGGCAATGTTAACTTAAAGGTATTGGTTTACATCAGGTAAAATAGACTTTAGGGGATTAAACTTGACTGGGAAAGAGGGCCACTTTTATTGATGAAAATGAAATCACCTGAACATATTACAATTCTAAACTTCATTTGTTTAATAGAATAACTCCATAGTAAAACAGTAAAATAGACAGAAAATCAATAATTCTCCACCATTATCACTGGCAACATCCCGTAAATGGTTTTGTGCATCTTTTACATATTAACTCAGTTAATATTTGTATCAATCCTGTTTCTCAGTGTCCCTATTTTATACACAAGGAAATTAAGACACAAGGATGTTACATATTTTTCTCAGAAAGTGTTAGAACAAGTTGAAAAACAAAATCCTTAATCATAGGAATATTTGGATAAAACAGTAAGTTTGTACTAATAAAAATACTAGAGAATGCCGGGCACAGTGGCTCACGCCTGTAATCCCAGCACTTTGGGAGGCCAAGGCGGGTGGATCACAAGGTCAGGAGATCGAGACCATCCTGGCTAACACAGTGAAACTCCATCTCCACTAAAAATCAAAAAAATTAGCTGGGCGTGGTGGCGGCACCTCTAGTCCCAGCTACTTGGGAGGCTGAGACAGGAGAATGCCGTGAACCTGGGAGGCGGAGTTTGCAGTGAGCTGAGATCGCGCCACTGCACTCCAGCCTGGGCGACAGAGCGAGACTCTGTCTCAAAAACAAAAACTAGAGATACACATTATTTTCAATTATTTAAAGAATATTTATAAAAACTGACTGTGTACTAGGCTGTAAAACCAATCTCAACAAATAGAGAAGACTCAAACTCACACAGATTTCCCAGGACCATAATGCAATTTAGTTAGAAATCTTGCCAGGCACGGTGGCTCACGCCTGTAATCCCAGCACTTTGGGAGGCTGAGTCGGGCAGATCACTTGAGGTTAGGAGTTTGAGACCAGCATGGCCAACATGGTAAGACCCTGTCTCTCCTAAAAATACACACAAAAAATTATCCGGATGTGGTGGCACACATCTGTAATCCCAGGACTAGGGAGGCTGGGGCAGGAGAATCGCTTGAACCGGGGAGGCAGAGGTTGCAGGGAACCGAGACAGTGCCACTGCACTCCAGACTGGATGACAGAATGAGATTACGTCTCAGGAAAAAAAAAAAAAATTAAAAAAATAAATAAATGAATAAATAAAAATCTGTAACAAAAGTTGAAATATGCCATGTGTTTGGAAATTTAAAACCATGCCTCTAAATTAATCATAGGTGAGAGATTAAACTGTAAAAGAAAGGATAAATATCTGGAAATAGACATCATTAATAATACCACATACCAAAATATGTGGGAAACAGAGAAAATAGTACTTAAGTGGGAAGTCTATAATCTTAATGTTTATACTGGAAAAGAAGAAAGACTGAAGTAAGCATCTAAAGAAAGAACTTTTTAAAAGGGTAATGGAATAAATCCAAAGGTAATGATAGAAGGAGAAGGAGGGGAATGGGGGTAGTGGGGAAGAAGTTAAATAAAATAGAAAATAAAAATAGAAAAGGGAGGCTCCACAAAGATGAAATCTGATACTAGTAACAATGATTTTAAGGCTGGGCACAGTGGTTCATGCCCACAATCCTAATACTTTGGGAGGCTGAGGCTTAGGCCAGCCTGGGCAACATAGTGAGATTCCATCTCTATATACAAAAAATAGTAATATAATAAAATAAGCATAAACAATTTCTTAAAAAACATGTCCAGAAAAAAAGAAAAAATATAAAAAAAGTATTAGCAGTAAATAGGGGAGATATAACATATGCAGCAAAAATTAAGGTGAGAACATATTATGGGCAACTTTTTGCCAATAAATTTGAAAATTTATGATGAAACGGATATATTACTACAAAAAGATAACCCACTAGGATTAACCCAGAAGTAGACAATAAAATATGGAATTTTAACTGATTTACGCAAAGAAGTATCATCAAACATTTCAGGGATAGCAAATTTAATTTTACATATATTATTTCAGAAAAAAGAGCAAACACTCCAAAACTCATAAGTAATGCAAAGTAGAACAGACAAGAAAGGAAAATTATAGACCAATTTCAACGAATACAGACCATTTCAATGAAAAATCTTAAATAAAATATTAACAAATTCAGCTACGCATAAAAACATAATACATCATAATCTAGTTGAATTTGTCCCAGGAACACTAATTTGGCTCAATGTAAAAAAAACTGATTAATGTAATTGACTACGTTAATGAATTAAAGGCAGCAGAACAAATATTTAACGATATTCAATAATAAGTCAAGCTTAAAAAAAAGCTCTTGGCAACACAGGAAAAGGAAAATTGTTTAACCAATAAAGACTATATTAAAATCATTCTTGGCTGGGCACAGTGGCTCACGCCTGTAATCCCAGCACTTCGGGAGGCCGAGGCGGGTGGATCACCTGAGGTCAGGAGTTTGAGACCAGCCTGGACAACATGGTGAGACCCCGTCTCTACCAACAATACAAAAAGTTAGCTGGGTGTGGTGACGCCTGTAATCCCAGCAACTTGGGAGGCTGAAGCAGGAGAATCGCTTGAACCCAGGAGGTGGAGGTTGCAGTGAGCTGAGATTGCACTATTGCACTCCAGCCTGGGCAACAATAGTAAAACTTCATCTCAGAAAAAAAAAAAAAAAAAAAAAAAAAAAAAAAAGCATCATTCTTAATGGGGAACATTTTGAAGCCCTCTCTTTGCAATCAGAAACAAGCTGAGGAAGTCCACAATGATGACTCAGCAGAACAGAGGGCATAACCAGCAGAGTTAAGAAAAAATAAACAAAAGGCGTGAAGATTGGAAAAGAAATGCAACTATCATTACTTGCTGCTGCTATGACCATCTCTACAGAAAAAAACAAAACAGAAACGAAATGACAGTTTAGAGGCCGAGTGCTTTTTTTTGAGACAGGGTCTGGCTCTGTCATCCAGGCTGGAGTGCAGCAGCAGGACTGTGGTTCACTGCAAACTCTGCCTCCCAGGACCAAGTGATCCTCCCACCTTGGCCTCTGGAGTAGCTGGGGACCACAGACATGGGCCACCATGCCCCACTAATTTTTCTGTGTTTTTTGTAGAGGCAGGGTCTCACCATGTTGCCCAGGCTGGACTTGAACTCCTGGACTCAAACAATCTGCTCACCTTGGCCTCCCAAAGTGCTGGGATTACAGGCGTGAGCCAACACACTCCACACAAAAAAATATATATATATATTTATTTAGAGACAGGGTCATTAGCAGGGTGTGGTGGGCTCCTGTAGTCCCAGCTACTCAGGAGTCTGAGGCAGGAGGATCACTTGAGCCCTGAAGGTAGAGGTTGTTGCGAGCTAAGATCACACCACTGCACTCCAGCCTGGGCAACAGAGCGAGACTCCGTCTCAAAAAAATAATAAAATAAAAAATAAAAATAAACATAAAAAATAAAATAAAAATAGAGACCGTATCTCTCTTAAATATATACATACATACTTCTTTTAGCACACACACACATACGTATATATATATATATATGAATGATACACTGATTTGCCTCATTCAACATAAAATATCCTTTTTTTTTTTTTTGAGACGGAGTCTCGCTCT
>NW_016813389.1:2064364-2068920 GCF_001698545.2 Rhinopithecus bieti
AAAAAAAAAAAACAAAACTGTCTAATCTTTATTATTTCCACGTGACTTTTAGAAAAATACCCAACTTGAGCTCTTCTGGCTCAACTTTAGATAATGGTTCTAGAAACAATGAGAAAAATCTATAAAGGTGTTTCGTTAGTATCTATGTGTGCATGTTTTTTACTTACTGATTGATTCAAGCTTAAATTAAATTGAAATTGGAAAATCTATAAAGACATTTCTTAGGCTGGGCACAGTGGCTCATGCCTGTAATCCTAGAACTTTGGGAGGCCGAGATGGGCGAAATCACTTCAGGGCAGGAGTTCAAGACCACCCTGGCCAACATGGCAAAACCCCATCTCTACCAAAAATATAAAAATTAGCTGGGCGTGGTGGCATGTGCCTGTAATCTCAGCGACTTGGGAGGCTGAAGCAGGAGAATCACTTGAACCCGGGAAGTGGAAGTTGCAGTGAGCCGAGATCACGCCATTGCACTCCAGCCTGGGCAACAGAGGGAGGCTCCGTCTCAAAAAAAGAAAAAAAAAATCTATAAAGCCATTTATTTTGCTGTGCATTGTTCACTTACGGATTCAAGCTGCTTCCAGCAAGTCTCGATGTGCTGCTGTGCTTTCCGGCCATCGTGAAAGTTCTGCAAAGGGGAAACACACTGGTGATTAGTACCCTCTGCTTCTCTTACGAACCCAGGAGGAAACATTTTCATCCACTTCAACGACATCTAAATATTGAACCTCTAGTATGTATCCTCCAAATAAATTTAAGAGTTTAAAAGGGTAGCCGGGTGCGGTGGCTCACATCTGTAATCCCAGAACTCTGGGAGGCTGAGGCAGGAGAATCACTTGAGCGAAGGAGTTCGAGATAGCCTGGGCAACACAGTGAGACCCCCTCTCTACAAAAAATAGAAAAATTAGCTGGATGTGGTGGCACACACCGATAGTCCCAGCTACTCTGGAGGCTGAGGTGGGGAGGTTGAAACCGCCACATCGAGCTGTGATTGCGCCACCGCACTCCAGCCTGGATGACACAGTGAAACCTTGCCTCAAAAAAAAAAAAAAAAAAAAAAAGAAAAGAAAAGGGAATAAAAGTTTAATGTGGAAATGAAAAAAAGAATAGTCATCACAGATGAAACAAGTTTCACTTGAGGGGGAAAAAAAAGCAGTCACAGAGTTCCCTTTACAGCTCTAGGTACAACTGTACAAAATTTGAAGACTGGCCAGGCATGGTAGTGCCCACGCCTGTAGTCAGTTACTTGGGAGGCTGAGGTTGGAGGCTCACCTAAGCCTGGGAGGTTGAGGCTGCAGTAAGCTGTGATTGTGCCACTGCACTCCAGCCTGAGTGACAGAAAAAGACCCCATCTCAAAAAAATAAAATAGGCTGGACGGTGGCTCATGCCTGTAATCTCAGCACTTTGGGAGGCTGAAGTGGGCAGATCATGAGGTCGGGAGTTTGAGACCAGCCAGGCCAACATGGTGAAATTCCATCTCTACTAAAAATACAAAAATTAGCCAGGTGTGGTGGTAGGCACCTGTAATCCCACCTACTTGGGAGGCTGAGGCAGGAGAATTGCTTGAACCCGGGGGGCAGAGGTTGCAGTGAGCCAAGATCGTGCCACTGCACTCCAGCTCTGGGCTACAGAGCAAGACTCCATCTCAAAAAATAAATAATAAATAAATAAAATAAAACAAAATTTGAAGACATACATGCCACTTGGAAAAACGACAGGAATGTTTTATTAAGACAGCAATCACTTTGATCATCTTTTTTAACTGCTTTGAGATATGATTCAGATATTATCTGATTTACTCATTTAAACTGAGCAATTCAATGGTTTTTAGCAGTCACAAAACTGTACAACCATCAACACAACCAATTTTAGAATATTTTCATCACCCCTAAAAGAAACCTGTACCCCCTAGCCGTCACCCTCCATCTTCCTCAGTCCTAGGCAGCCTGCTTCTGTCTGTGGATGTTTATTCTAGATGTTTCCTATGAATAGAAACACGGTCTGAGGCTTTTGATAACTGGGATGTGTTCATTATCTCCTAATGTCCACTTCGCATGATTTCAAGGTCCATATTCTCACATGTATCAGTACTTCATTCCTGTTTATTGCCAAATGATTATTCCATTATGCGGCTATCCTACATTTTGTTTATCCATTCAACAGCTGACAGACTTCTAGGATGCTTCCAGGTTTGGGCTATTATGAAAAATGCGGCCGGGCCAGCACTTTGGGAGGCAGAGGTGGGCGGATCACGAGGTTAGGAGTTCGAGACCAGCCTGGCCAACATGGTGAAACCCCGTCTCTACTAAAATACAAAAACTAGCCGGGCGTGGTGGTGCACACCTGTAATCTCAGCTACTCTGGAGGCTGAGGCAGGAGAATTACTTAAAACCTAGGGGGCTGGAGGTTGCAGTGAGCTGAGATCGCACCACTGCACTCCAGCCTGGGCGACAGAGCANTTCTTTTAAACTTTGGGCTAATCTAACTTATTTTAATTGAATAACATTTAAAATATTTAACTTTAGCAGCAAATTAATGTCTTTTGGTAAACTAAGTATCTCCACTTTGAGATCAAATACAGATATTGAGAACACTTCCCTGCCCCTGAGATGGATCTCGTTATGTTGCCCAGTCTGGACTTGAACTCCTGGGCTCAAGCAATCCTCTTGCTTCAGCCTCCTGAGTACCTGAGTCTAGGGGTGTGTGCCACAGCACCTGGCAAGAATATGTATTTTAATATATTCAATAATTTTAGAGAAAGGCATACTAATACTAATATATACCTAGTCTTTAAGCAAGGAATTTGGCAGAATTGGGCAAATAATAATTCACACCATTTCCCAACTAAACTCATCTCTAATTGATCTGTCAAAAGCTCAACAACAAATCTATGAAAACTCAGTGCTTTCACCCACATACAGCATGAGGCTATGAATGCCCGAACAGCCATGGGCATCACGAATGAATCCCTTTTATGTAAAAGCCTAATTTTGTTTACACTGTATTGATGACTTTTATAAAAACAAAATTCAGCTTCTAGGGAAAAAACACATATTGAGCCACAGTGAGAAACAGTATACGCTTTATAATATTTCTAATTGGCAATACAAGTCCATTTAGAGAAAAGCTTTTGAGAGGACTGAAATACGCAAGCCTTCAACGACAACCTCACTGTTATCAACCAGGAGGAATCAATTAGAAGGCAGGCAAGCAGTGAGACTCTCGCTCTAAAGAAACCATTATAAGCAGCCAAGCTCTTCCAGATGGCCCTGTCCTGTCTCCTCCAGCTCTCAAGAAATTGACTTTCTCTTTGAAAAGCCATTAACAGCCACAACCTTCTGGAACGTTGTTCCCAGATTGCTCATGGTCTAAGTCTCCACTTTATCGCCCTGGTGACTCAACAGATAAACGCCTCAAATCCTAACACCAAAGATTCCCCACACTTGAGCTTCTGGTCCCCACAAAGGTTGACACAAAACGAAAATGATTCCCCATGTAGTGCCTTCTGTGACTACATCAGAAACGGGAACCTGGGGATGGGCAGTTGGTGATAAACACTCACAGGGGAAATGAAAGACACACTTGAACTTTCCTTTTTCTTTCTTTTTTTTTTTTTTGGAGATAGTTTCGCTCTTGTTACCCACGCTGGAGTGCAGTGGCGTGATCTTGGCTCACTGCAGCCAACGCCTCCCAGGCTCAAGCGATTCTCCTGCCTCAGCCTCCCTAGTAGCTGCGATTATAGGTGCCTGCCACTGCACTCGGCTAATTTTTGTGTTTTTAGTAGAGATGGGGTTTCACCATCTTGGCCAGGCTGGTCTCAAACTCCTGGCTTCAGATGATCTGCTCACCTCAGCCTCCCAAAGTGCTGGGATTACAGGCGAGAGCCACTGTGCCCGGCCCACACTTGAGCTTTCATCTCACCTTTTCAACATCCGCTTTTGTGACATTGATGTCAGCATCCATTTTCTCAAAGTACTGCTGCGCCCTGTCCGCCTCTTTGCAATCGCGTTCAAATCGCCTTTTACTCTAAAATCAGAGGAAAATAATTATGAAACCATAAGAGTCCTACGAGAAGACGTAATTTTATCTAAAGCTCCCAAAGAGCATTGTTCTTTTTCTTCTTTTTTTTTTTTCTTGAGTGAGGGTCTCACTTTGTCACCCAGGCTGCAGTGCAGTGGCACCATCTCGGCTCACCGCAGCCTTGACCTTCCTGGCTCAGGTGATCCTCCCACCTCAGCCTCACTAGCTGCTGTGACTACAGGCATGCACCACCATGCCTGGCTAATTTTTGCATTTTTTGTAGAGACTAGGTTTTGTCATGTCGCCCATGCTGGTCTTGAACTTCTGAGCTCAAGCGATCCTCCCGCTTCCGCCTCCCAAATTGCTGGGATTATAGGCGTGAGCCAACGTGTCTGGCCCAAGAACTTCTCTGAATTTATTTTTTTATATGTCATGATTTCCAGAAGTTATTTTAAAATCTGCATTTGTTTCCATCAAAACTGTCTAATCTTGGCCGGGCGAGGTGGCTCAAGCCTGTAATCCCAGCACTTTGGGA
>NW_016813389.1:2071288-2080228 GCF_001698545.2 Rhinopithecus bieti
AAAAAAAAAAAAAAAAAAAAAAGCAATCAAAAGAAAAAGAAAAATGCTGCTACAAACACTTGAGTAAGAGTTTTGTGTGTTTTGTGTGCCTGGCTGTTTTCATTATTAGATTATTTTATTTTATTTTATTTTATTTTATTTTATTTTATTTTATTTTTGAGACGGAGTCTCGCTCTGTCGCCCGGGCTGGAGTGCAGTGGCCGGATCTCAGCTCACTGCAAGCTCCGCCTCCTGGGTTTACGCCATTCTCCTGCCTCAGCCTCCCGAGTAGCTGGGACCACAGGCGCCCGCCACCTCGCCCGGCTAGTTTTTTGTATTTTTTAGTAGAGACGGGGTTTCACCGTGTTAGCCAGGATGGTCTCGTCTCGATCTCTTGACCTCGTGATCCGCCCGTCTCGGCCTCCCAAAGTGCTGGGATTACAGGCTTGAGCCACCGCGCCCAGCCTATTAGATTATTTTAAAACTAAAGATAAATTTCCCTCCTTGCCATCTGCAAAAGCCCTGAGGCAGGCTCTGGTGTGCTGTTAACCTGGGGGCTAGATCTGGAGGAGCCTCAGGGAGAATATCCTATGAGGTCAGAGAAGAAAGAGGGAGTTGCATAGGGTCTTGCAGGCTTTTTTGTCTGAATGAACCAGAGTCGATGAGTAACTCTAAGATGATGTGAAGGGAAGATTTCAGATGGTGAGAGGCTGTTGTAACATTCCGGAGATTACTGCAACTTGGACAGGTCGTACGTAGCGAGCAGTGCAGGTGGTGAGAGGGGTCAGGTTCTGGGTGCCTTTTGATCACCCAAACCTCCAGGATTTTCTGGGAGATAAGATCAGATGTGCAATAAAGAGATGCCCAGGGAGACTCTGAGGTTGTCAGTCTGAGCTTTAGGCGAGGGAAGACAGAGAGAAGTGGGTCTGAGGAGGGAAGATCATACATGTAGTTTCACATGTGTTAAGGCTGATATTTCTGAGACTCCCAAGAAGAGAGATTAGCCGGGCGCGGTGGCTCATGCCTGCAATCCCGTCACTTTGGGAGGCCAAGGTGGGCGAACCACCAAAGGTCAGGAGTTCGAGACCAGCCTGGGCAACATGGTGAAACCCCGTCTCTACTAAAAATACAAAAATTAGCCAGGTATTGTGGCGCATGCCTGTAATCCCAGCTACTCTGGAGGCTGAGGCAGGAGAATCACTTGAACCGGGAGGCAGAGGTTGCGGTGAGCCGAGATGGCACCATTGTACTCCAGCCTGGGTGACAGACAGAGACTCCATCTCAAAAAAACCCCGAAAAACAAACAAACAAACAAAAAACCAAGCAGAGAGACTAATACGTACTTGGACTTGTGGATCTGAGCTCAGGGAGCGATCTGTACTAAAGACCAGATTGGGAGTCTTCAGTATAAAGAGGGTAGTTAAAGCCAAGAGACCAAAGAAGACAAAGATCCCAAGGAAGGAAGTGCTGAAATATGCAGAAATGTTAAGAGAACGGTGTTTTTTTTTTTTGTTCAGTGACCTAAAATCACCAGTTCCCTAAATCCTTTATATTTTTTATTTTTTGAGACGGAGTCTCGCTGTGTTGCTCAGGCTGGAGGGCAATGGCGTGATCTTGGTTCACTGCGACGTCTGCCTCCCTGCGACCTCTGCCTCCCGGGTTCAAGTGATTCTCCTGCCTCAGCCTCCCTGGTAGCTGGAATTACAGGTGCGACCCACCATGCCCAGATAATTTTTTGTATTTGTAGTAGAGACAGGGTTTCACCATGTTGGCCAGGCTGGTCTCGAACCCCTGGCCTCAAGTAATCCGCCTGCCTCGGCCTCCCAAAATGCTGGGATTACAGGCGTGAGCCACCGTGCCCAGCCCCTAAATCTTTTAGTATCCTTCCACTGCACCGCCGTTGACTTGGTCAATGTCCTGCAAATTCCCAGGTACATTCTCCACCTTGTCTGGGTCCCCAGAGACTGACATGCAGGGATCTCATGCCCTCTGGTTCTGATGAGATTTGCCACAAGGAGGTTCTGGGTGATCAGAGGGCAGGAAACTGTACCTGCGGCTTCTCCTCACTGAGATGATACAGGTTGGCTGGGTCCTTGGACCAAAGGGCACAGCTCCAGTCAGGCAGTGCCCCGCATGCAGCTAATCTCTGGAGTTCCTAATCTGTGAAATTCCTGGAAGGCTCCTCCAGCCCTGTGAGGCCTGGGGGCGACATCAGCTCCCCATGTGACTAGCTCCAGGGTACTGCACCATCCTTACTGCTTTTCCTAGACTCTATTCGCCATGTTGTAAATGCTCCTTTTAATCACCGACCTTCCTTCAATTACTGAGTTTGAATGTGCTGTCTGTTTTCTGGCTCACAAGGTAAGCATTGGTGTTAGGGGCGCACTATGGAGAAGGTCAGGTGAAGGAAGGATAAAAACAAAGAGGTCCGCTAGGTACAACCTCAGAGCTTTTCCCATACCTCGTCAGAACCTAGGACTTAGCCGAGTCAGAAGAGAGAGCTGACAACTGGAAAGGCTGGGAAGGCAGAGACAACATCAGATTTAGAACAGTGCTCCTTTATAAGGGAATGTTTTCTTGTCTCTCTTTTGAGGTCGAGTTTCACTGTTTTAAGTGCCTCTTTGCAGTCAGTTTTATCTATCCAGCATTTTTTGGTCTCTGCAAACCCACGGGGAGCCCTTCGGGGCTTCGTTTTTCAACTCTTGTAATGGACACAAGGATAGAACAGAAAAGAAGGGATCCAGGCTGTGGGAGAATTAAGAAGTAGAGCCGAGGGCAGGCTTAAGGAAGCTCTGGACCTTGGTGGAGAACGTGTAGAAAATGCAAGTAGGTTTTCTGAAAGCCACACTTTCAGGGAGGACTCCGTCCCAGGAGACCAGAGCGTCCATTTCAAACCACCTGGGCTCAACTGTGCCCTTTCTGGAAGGCACCTCTGGTCCTGAAAGTTTTTATCGGGTGACTTCTCTGCCAAGAGGAGGATCCTCATTTCCCTAGCCGGAGCACCGAGTTATGCAGTTTGCTGAAGAGATGCAGCCGCCCCCAAAGGTTTTACTTTGAGATTCAAAGACAGGCACAAAAAGAAAGAGAAAATCCCAGCACCAATTCAGAGCTGTACTCGAGGTTGACGGTCTATCTCTCCAGCAATTCTGAAAGCGAATGTTTTAACAAAGTGAAAGCTCCCTCCAGCTTGGGGGAATGCTGTGGGTGGAGAGAGAAAATGCACAGAAGACAATGAGAGGCTTTGCCTGGGACATGTCACCTCGACTTTCATATAAAAGAAATCTTCTCTTAAGACAAGAGTCTTTAAAAAAAAAAAAAAAGTTGTATTTTAAAAATACGAGGGATGATTTTGATTGAAAAAATCCATAGAGTAATTCTCTTGCCACTCCTTAGTTTAAATGTATAATAAATAATGCATTTGTGTTTAAGGCACGGTGTGCACCTTGAATTTACTGGTAAGTTATCTCTCATGAAGACTCCTCAGTCATACCTCTCCCCGCATTATTAAACCACTACCTGAAAACTGCAATTACCATCGTACCATTACAAGGGGCTTAGGAGATTGTGGGTGATGCCCATCTTCCTTCCTTCCAGCCTTTTTTTTTTTTTTTAAACACAGTCTCTGTCACCCATGCTGGAGTGCAGTGGCACAATCTCGGCTCACTGCAACTTCTGCCTCCTGGGTTCAAGCAATTCTCCTGCCTCAGCCTCCTGAGTAGCTGGGACTACAGGCGCACGTCACTACGCCCGACTAATTTTTGTATTTTTAGTAGAGACAGGGTTTCACCATGTTGGCCAGGCTATCCTCAACCCCCTGACCTCAAGTGATACGTCTGCCTCAGCCTCCCAAAGTGCTGGGATTACAGGCATGAGCCACCACGCCCAGCCCCAGTCTTTTTCACAGTACCTGTCCCTCTATCATTTATCAAGCCATAACATACAAAAAACTGCGCTGGGGGATCCTTTAGGAAACTAAGGGAGGGAACAAAAGCCCTCCTTTGTGCTCTGTGCCTACCATGACCTGAATAGCTGGGGTTTGTTTGTAGCTCTATCTTCCCTGCTTTCACCGGAAGAGCTATTTTAACAGTTACAAAGTTAAACAAATAAACCAGCTTTGCCAGATGTATTTGTTGTTTACCAACAATGGCAGAACATTTCTTCTCTGGACAGTGAGCAAGTGTGTGTCTAAAAAGTGTGCCTGCAAGCGCTAAAGAAGGAGGAATTGTTCTCTGGACAAAGATAAAAAGTGCTTCTTTTGGAGCCACAGAATGAAGTCATCACAGCTCCTTTCTCTCCTATCAGAAAAGAGACAGGAAATGCCATCTCTAGAGACTCAGAGAAATGCTTCTTACTTTCTGCTGTAATGAGATGCTTTTAGTTTCTCTTAAAACATAATAATAAGCTAAACAAACAAACAAAAACAAACCCTAATAGTATCTGGGATGACACTATAACTTAATTATTTTATTTCAACTTTTTAGTTGAAATAAAAAGTCTATACAGTTCAAATCACCCTCAAATTTTTTTTTTTTTTTTTAAGAAATTTCGCCAGTGAACAGAGGTGGCTGAGATTAAAAAAAAAAAAAAAAATCACAAAGAATCTAAAATAAGCAAGCATTAACTTTAAGAAAAACGACAATGGCAAACTTTGAGACAATCTTACTGAACTGCAAGAAATCACAGACAGAACAAGACTCACACAAACGCTATGAGAATTTAAGTAATTTTTTTTTCACGCTGCAATTAGTACAAACAGCTCTCATTTTTGCTATTTATATAGATATAAACCCATTAACAGTTTAAAGAGCAAAATTATGCACGGTTGAGACCAAAGCTTTCTAAAAAAAAAAAAGTAGAAAAAAACATAAGAATAAACACTCAACTGAGAACAGTCCCATCTGAATTTTAAATAAAACTCAGATTCCACAGATGCAAACAAAAGAACAAAAAGACCTTGAAAAGGGCAAAGAAAGAGGTGCTCCAGCAAATTGCCGTGACAGATTCTGTTCCTATAAACCCACAGCATAGTAGTGGGTTTGAACAACGAGCTGCTTCCCCCAGTCGGATCAGGATTCCCAGTTTTAACTGAATTAGAACTCCTAAGTGGTATGGTTATTTCTATGGACCCGCGGCATATGGCAAAACGCCTTAGTCCTAGTACAAGTGGGTGGTTGTCGTACCCCACTTAAAACCAAACCAGAAACCCAGAAACATACACTAAGGGAACACCATTCTATTTTTACTAGCAAGGCTTATTTTTCCAAGTTCACCATAGTAAAAATACCTTCTAATGAACATGTTCGAAGTTTTCTAAATGCCACCTCCCAGAGCATGCTCAGTTGCTTGTCTTCACCTCCAAACTCTGAGCAGCAATGAAGCACTGGGACAGGGTCAGGTCTAAGCAGCAGAAGTTTCCCCCCTACTTCTCTAGTGCTCCTCTGCTCCGTTCCTTGGTATTCACCCAGTAAGGCTCCACATGCAGCAATTACCTAGTATCAGTGATCTTTTATATTTTTTCAAACAAATCCCTGTCTTTACATTCCTTGAAATTCGAATCCCTGGGCCCGGTGTGGGGTGGCTCATGCCTGCAATCCCCAGCACTTTTGAGAGCCCGAGGCAGGGGGATCCCTCTTGAGGACCAGAGTTTGAGACCAGCCTGGGGAACATGGTGAAACCCAATCTCTCTTAAACAAAACTAAACAAAAAAAAAAGCAAAAAAGCCAAAACACACACACACAGAGAAGAAAAGAAAAAAGAAAAATGAAAAAAAAGAAAGAAAGAAGAAAGGAAGGGAAGGAAGGGAAGAAGGAAGGAAGGGAGAAGGAGGGAGGGACAGAGGAATGGAGGGAGGGAGTGAGGGAGGGAGGGAAGGAGGGAGGGAGGGAGGGAGGAAGGAAGGAAGGAAGGAAATAAATCAATCAATCAAGAAATCCTAATTCCTCTCATGGCTCATTTTCTTGCCTGATCCCTTCTGAGGATATAAAGCTGTTACTTGCAGTACCGAATACAGAGAATCTCCATCAATGAGAGTTTTAGATAGAGCGCTAGGGAAATCATCCCATGTTCACTGCGTGCCCACATGTGCACAGGGCTGCTCCAGGCAGGAGGAAAGCTGTGTGAATAAAACCAAGTCCCCTGAGCCCGTGAGACTGAGTGGATCCAGAAGTAAGACAAACAGGGTAAAGGAATAAAGAGGGATGGGTGTGGGTGAAGGTAGCTATTTTAGACAAGGGCAGTCTGGGATGACATTTGAGTAGACACTTGCATAAAATGTGGGAGTGAACTTACAAGGGTCTGGGGAATACCCTCCACGCAGCAGGCAGAGCAAGTACAGATGCTCTGAGTGTGAAGGGGCTTGCCCTGTTTGAGGAACAGCTAGATGCCAGTGCCACTAGACCAAGGTAAAGGGGACAGGGCCGGAGGGCAGGCAGGGGCTTGACCATGGACAGCCTTGCCAGCCACAGTAAATATGTTGGGAGATTTAAGAAAGGAAGTGACAGCTGGACGCAGTGGCTCACGCCTGTAATCCCAGCACTTTGGGAGGTCGAGAGGGGTGAATCATTTGAGGTCAGGAGTTCAAGACCAGCCTGGCCAACATGGTGAAATGCCATCTCTACTAAAAATACAAAAAAATTAACGGGGTGTTGTGGCACACACCTGTAATCCCAGCTACTTGGGAGGTTGAAGCAGGAGAATTGCTTGAACCTGGAAGATGGAGGTTGCAGTGAGCTGAGATTGCGTCACCACATTCCAGGTCTGGGTGATACAGCAAGACTCCATCTCAACAACAACAACAAAAAAAAAAAAAAAAAAGAAAGAAAAGAAAGGAAGTGACATGGCCTGATCTACATTATTCCAAGGTCAAGCTGGCTGCTGCAGGGGGAGGCTGCTACACTTGCACTCTCTCTAAGGGAGAGCTGGTGGTGGTGGCTCTGAGATGCAGATGGACAGCTGGGACCACTGGCAACAGGGTGAGCACGGAAGCAGATAAATGAATTAGGAGGCTCAGCAGAGTCCTCCAGATAACAGATAATGAGGCGAAGGACTAGGGGTAGATGTGGAAGAGGCGTGAGAAGTGTTTGGACTCAGAACATTTACCAAAGACAGAGCCAACTAGACTTGTTAACAGATAAGAGATGGCGTGTAAGAGAAAAGAGAAAAGCCCTGTGACTATGTGTTTGGCCAGAGCACCTGAGTTTAAGAAAAAGTGTCCCATTTTTTGAGAACTGGAGGGAGTGCAGACTGGAATGGAACATGGATAAGGACTGTGGGGGATCAGAAGTTTGTTTTGGGGCCAGACGCGGTGGCTCACGCCTGTGATCCCGGCACTATGGGAGGCGGAGGCAGGAAGATCACCTGAGGACAGGACTCTGGGACCAGCCTGGCCAATATGGCAAAATCCCATCTCTATTACAAATACAAAAATTAGCCAGCCGTGGAGGCACATGCCTGTGATCCCAGCTACTTGGGAGGCTGAGACAGGAGAATGGCTTGAACCTGGGAGGCGGAGGTTGCAGTGAGCCTAGATCATACCACTGCATTCCAGCCTGGGTGACAGAGTGAGACTCCGTCTCAAAAAATAAATAAATAAATAAATAAAAAGTTTGTTTTGGGGTAGGTTAACAGGGTCACTGCAGTACACCACTCTGGAGCCATCATTCACACTTGCTGGACTCCAGGCCTCTGCTGACAAAGGTCCAATGGTGATGCTGCATTAGGCATCTAAGGAGAGATGTCAAACAGGTGGCTGAACAAGAATCATGTGAGATACAAAACATGAGTCAAGTGATTCTCACAATTCCCAGAAGAAAAAGAAAGTATCATTAATTCCAACTTACAAAGGAGAAACACAAAATCCAAGATCCCATTTCAAGCCCATGAAATCAAGAAAAGAATTTAAGTGTCCTGTTTACTAAGTATATATATCCCATAAAATATAAAATTTAAAAAGAAATTTTTTTTTAGAGATTCAGGGGGTGGGTCTCACTCTGTTGTCCAGGCTGGTCTTGAACTCCTGGCCGTGAGCAGTCCTCCTGCCTCAGCCTTTCAGGTAGCTGGAAAAAAAAAATTTATTTTTTTTTGGCTCACCAGACCAGTGGTTTTGCAGGTGAAACAACCACAGTGGTGAAAGGGCCCACTCTTAATGAACAGAATGCCACTTTTACATGTTCTTTCAAAACAAAGAAGATGGCTGGGCGCAGTGGCTCATGACTATAATCCCAGCACTTTGGGAGGCCGAGGTGGGCAGATCACCTGAGGTGAGGAGTTTGAGACCAGCCTGGTCAACATGGTGAAACCTCGTCTCTACTGAAAATACAAAAATTAGCTAGGTGTGGTGGTGGGCGCTTGTAATCCCAGCTACGTGGGAGGCTGAGGCAGGAAAATTGCTTGACCCTGGGAGGCAGAGGTTGCAGTGAGCCGAGATTGCACCATTGCATTCCAGCCTGGGCAACAAGAGCGAAACTCCGTCTCAAAAAAAAAAAAAAAGAAAAGAAAAGAAAAAATCAGAAATGGACTTGTAAGTAGCTAGATTATATACCAAAACTCCTTTTAGGTTTTGCTTTCCTTCATGCTAAGCTTTACCTATTTGCTGTCATCTCTTATAACAACATTTTTGTTTTCCTAAATGTATTGGAGTCAGTCCATGCTGCAGAACTGGCTTATAGGAAATTAAGTCCCTTCATAAGGTCCACAAACAGGACCTACTGAACATCTAACTTTAAAAAGAATGTTATAGGCTTTAGTGCAGTATCCATTTTCAAACATTTCAGAAACTTTGGGAAAAGTTTTAAATAGTCAATTCTAAGTAATGTGGGATCTGTAAGCATGCAGGTCTGAGGTTTATAAACATTTTAGTGAGTCACTGAAAGTACTGTATAAGCCGGGCGCGGTGGCTCAAGCCTGTAATCCCAGCACTTTGGGAGGCCGAGACGGGCGGATCACGAGGTCAGGAGATCGAGA
>NW_016813389.1:2080777-2089220 GCF_001698545.2 Rhinopithecus bieti
AAAAAAAAAAAGAAAGTACTGTATAATTATTTCCGCTAGAACTCTTCAGATAACTACTGCCAAAAAGTGATTCTGCTTCTGGCCAACACTTTGTGAGTAATGAACCATATTTTCCACCTGCAGGGAGAAGTTTTCTTGGAATTCCAGAAAATGTTGGCAAGAACCTCCTGGTTCTCCTTCTGGAGCCTCAAATCTTCACAAATTTCTCATATATGATTAGTGGTAATCACTGTGGAAAAGCCTAGACATACTCAAAGGCTGGAGCTACACCAAACAACCTCTAAAACTCTTTTCTTCAATAACTTGACTCAGTGTTCAAAAGTTGCTGGTAAGAGTACATTTACAGTAGTTCTTATGGAGGAATGTATGTGTTAACTCTGAATTACCCACATCTCAGATAAGCTGATTCACACCCATGTTTATCATTTCAGTGACATTTGGAAATCTATCTGTAAGTCTATAAATCTATTGATAATCTATCTGTAATTCTATTATAATTCTCTGAACGTAAGTTATCAGAGTCTTATCAAGAACCATAAATCATTTATGTTTAATCATGTATGCTTTGACCTCATAGTCTCACTTCTGAGAATTTAGTTTGGGGAAATAATCTCAACCCATACACAATGCAAACAGCTTTGGAAGTGAAGAGTTTACTACTGTATTGTTTATACAACTAAGTAAATGAGTCAAAAACTGATAATAGCCTATAAATCAAACAATACAGAATTAGTTAGGCAAATTATAACTTTGTTACAATAATGCACAGCTACTAAAATTCCAAATATTTTTCTTTCTTTTTTAACTTCTCTTCCAATAACTTTGATAAAACTCCAATTATTTAAACTACACTTTTGGCTAGGCACAATGCCTCACTCCTATAATCCCAGCACTTTGAAAGGCTGACGTGGGAAGACTGCTTGAGCCCAGGAGTTGAAGACCAGCCTGGGCAACATAGCCAGCCCCCTCCCTAAAAAAAAAAAAATGTAAAAAATTTTTTAAAAAAAACCTAAAACAAAATGTATACTTTTGCAGGTAAAAACATGGAAAATGCTTACAATATTAAATGGAGAATCGAGAAGAATATAAATTATAGCTATATAACTATACTAGGATTAACATTCTTAACATTCTTTTTTTTTTTGGAGACAGAGTCTCGGTCTGTCGCCCGGGCTGGAGTACAGTGGCGTAATCTAGGCTCACTGCAAGTTCCACCTCCTGGGTTCACGCCATTCTCCTGCCTCAGTCTCCCCAGTACCTGGGATTAGAGGTGCATGCCACCATGTCCAGCTAGTTGTTTGTATTTTTAGTAGAGATAGGGTTGCACCACGTTAGCCAGGATGGTCTCAATCTCCTGACCTTGTGATCTGCCCATCTCAGCCTCCCAAAGTGCTAGGATTACAGGTGTGAACCACCGCACCTGGCTTTTTTTTTTTTTTTTTTTTTTTTTAGACTGAGTCTCGTCTGTCACGCAGGCTGGAGTGCAGTGGCACGTTCTCAGCTCACTGCAACCTCCGCCTCCTGCGTTCAAGCGATTCTCCTGCCTCAGCCTCCGGAGTAGCTGGGATTACAGATGTGCACCACCAAGCCCAGCTAATTTTTGTATTTTTAATGGAAACGGGGTTTCACCATGTTGGCCAGGCTGGTCTCAAACTCCTGACCTCAAGCAATCCACCCGCCTCGGCCTCCCAAAGTGCTGGGATTACAGGCATAAGCCACTGCACCCAGACAATGTTCTTAAATATTATACATATCTGCAAATGATATCAGGAAGAAAACTTTGAAAATGAGGATTTTGATTTATAAGGGTTTGTGAGATTTTGTCCTTTAATTCAGTTTTAGTAATATTATTTTTATATGCACCCCCAAGGACTGGCCACTGATTCCATTATGTCTAAAGAAATGGCGAACATCTCCCTGAAAATGCAATTGCCCTAAGTGGAGCCCACTAGGTGAAGAAGCTATAGGGCTTCCTTGTCCAGGGCTTCCAGGACTGCTCATGTTTTCCTGAAGAGACAGATGCAGCCTCAGATGTCAGGCAGGGAAGAACCTAAACTGCTGAATTCTTACAGCGGGGAAAAGTTCTCTTTTTAGTGAATCTGCTTTTTGTTTTGCTTTTTTTTTGGGGGGGGGGGTGGAGTCTTGCTCTGTCACCCAGGCTGGAGTGTAGTGGTGTGATCTCGGCTCACTGCAACCTCCACCTCCTGTGTTCAAGCGATTCTCCTGCCTTAGCCTTCCGAGTAGCTGGGATTACAGGCGCGTGCCATCAGGCCCAGCTAATTGTTTTTTTCTATTTTTAGTAGAGATGGGGTTTCACCATGTTGGTCAGGCCGGTCTTGAACTCCTGACCTTGTGATCCGCCCGCCTCGGCCTCCCAAAGTTCTGGGATTACAGGCGTAAGCCACCGCGCCTGGCCGTGAATCTGCATTTTTAAAAAATCAACATATTTTCACCAAAATGAGCCCACAGATTTGTGCATCAGGACAAACAATGGATAGTCATAACATTAAAATGAACTGCGTTGTGATACAAAATATAGTATATGTGCAGCATAAAAGCATCTTTTCTCCTAGATACTTAAATAGAGGTAGTAATCCTGTTTTACAGTTAGATTTTGGTTTTTTTATTTTTTTTATTTTATTTTATTTTTTTTTGTGGCGGGGACAGTCTCACTCTTTCGCCCAGGCTGGAGTGCAGTGGTGTGATCTCGGCTCACTGCAACCTCTGCCTTCCAGGATCAAGCGATTCTCCTGCCTCAGCCTCTAGAGTAGCTTGGACTACAGGCACACGCCACCACGCCCGGCTAATTTTGTATTTTAGTAGAGATGGGGTTTCACCATGTTGGCCAGGGTGGTCTCCAACTCCTGACCTCAGGTGATCCACCCGCCTTGGCCTCCCAAAGTGCTGGGATTTACAGGTGTGAGCCACTGTGCCCAGCCTACAGTTAGATTTGAAGACTTAAAGATCAAACAGCGGTAGGGCTACAAAGGCAAGAATGCCAATGACCCCCTCTACTTCTCTTTCCTTTGAAATCCATACAAAAAAAAGGAAAGAAACATCATCTTTGCACAGAGAGCCATTTTTCATCACACTGACCCTTGTTCATCCATTCAAACACAGCAAAACCTAGGTAAAAAGCAATTTTCAACCAGTATTGTCCATTGAACTTGGACATTCTTTCTATGTGCAGTAATGAGATCCAGCAGTAATCCTGTGAATTCTAAATCATCCTTTTGGGCAGCCAAGATTCTGCCACTGTATCAAATAGCCCAATCTGTACTATGCTGATGGTTAAGGATGGTACTTAAGTAAGGCATTATTTCTAGTCAGCCATGAAAAATAGTAACTGGGTCTAAAATGTTAAAAGCAGCTTCTTGTTTCCTATGCCATCAATCAATTCCACGTTATTTATTTATTTATTTATTTTTCGAGATGGAGTCTTGCTCGGTTGCCCAGGCTAGAGTGCAGTGGCATAGTCTCGGCTCACTGCAACCTGTGCCTCCTGGGTTCAAGTGATTCTCCTGCCTCAGCTTCCCGAGTAGCTGGTATTACAGGCACCTGCCAGTAGGCCAGGCTAATTTTTATATTTTTAGTAGAGACGGGGTTTCGCCTTGTTGGCAAGGCTGGTCTTGAACTCCTGACCTCAGGTGATCTGCCTGCCTCGGCCTCCCAATGTGCTGGGATTATAGGTGTGAGCCACCGCGCCTGGCCAACATGCTCCGTTTTCTGTAACAAGCCCTAATCGAGAAGCTCTGGGGTGGAAATGAGATTCTGTATTGAGTAACAGAATGATTACAGCAAGGGAAACCAGATATGCAGCATCTATATATCAGTATACCTGAACATTGTGCTAGGAGATTCATATTTGTCTTCTCACAATAGTCCCCATAACTCCCTAAGGTGGCTATGATCAGCCTCAGCTTACAGATTCCTAAGTGGATGCTCAAAGAGTTTTCATAAACTGCCTAGGGCAGGGCTACCAGGAATTCTGAGCAAGGTTGTTGGCTGGAAAGCATGCGTCCTTTCCTCTCCTCTGCCCACCACCAAGCAGCGGGCTCCAGCTCTGTGAACACAGAACTTATGTGGCCTCTCCCCATCTTTTAAGACAGACCTGAAGCATGCTGTCAGTCCCTCATCACAGGACAGTGGGAAGGTGACTGAGTCTGGCCTCAGAAGACCTAGATTTGAGTTTTAACTCTGTTATGCTATGTCCACCAATACTTAACCTCACCAGAAGACAAAAATGATAGCATTCCACTGTTCTTTTGAGACTCATCCTTACAAAAATTAGTGTTTACTAAGTTAAGTCAGGGTAGCCAAAAAAAAGTAAAAGCTCTAAAGGAGAAATGTTGGTTATTACGAGAAGGTCTTAAATAGCTCCTTTTCTTCTTTTTTTTTCCTTTTTTTTTTTGAGACAGGGTCTCACTCTGTCACCTAGGCTGGAGTGTAGTGGTGCCATCTCAACTCACTGCAACCTCCGCCTCCCAGGTTCGAGCGATTCTCGTACCTCAGCCTCCCGAGTGCTGGGATTACAGGCGTGAGCCACCGTGCCCAGCCAAACAGCTCTTTTTCTAAGGCTAGCTGCAGATGAGGATGTTCATACTGTTTACTCCAGCATCCTTGAAGGTATGTTGAAAACCACTCACTGGAAACAAAACCATGCCTGCAAACATGCACTGCCCTGAGAGGGAGGCAGCCTGGGGGACACCCAGCTCCATGACAGAGCAACACGCCCCGCTCACTTCACCTTCCTGTGCTCCAGGGTCCTTATCTTGGGTAAAATCTGGAAAACTAGCAGTCCCCATTGAGGTTAGCTATTATCATCTATAGCAAGCACGAGGCTCTAAACACTCGGCCTCCTGAAGTGCTGGGACTACAGGTGTGAGCCATGACGCCCGGCCTCCAATATTATTGGAATAATTTTTTAAATTACAGTGATTAGTATACCACAATGCTAATTCATTATTTACTCATTAGAAATAATGGCAACAATTATGTTAGAAAACAGAAAAAACAGGCCAGACATGGGGGTTTATGCCTATAATCCCAGCACTTTGGGAGGTTGAGGTGAGAGAATCACCTGAACCCAGCAGTTTGAGACCAGACAGGGCAACATAGCAAGACCTTGTCTCTACAAAATTTTTCAAAACTGGCTGAGCATGGTGGCACATGCCTGTAGTCCCAGCTACTTGGGAAGCTAAGATAGGAGGACCATTTAAGTCCAGGAGGTTGAGGCTGCAGTGAGCCATGATCTCACCACTGCACTCCAGCCTGGGTAACATAATGAGACCCTGTCTCAAAAAAAAAAAAAGAAAGAAAGAAAAAAGGAAAAAGAAAAAAAGTGCTCATGAGGCATTATATTAAAATAGTACAAACAGGTCAGGTGCGGTGGCTCACGCCTATAATCCCAGCACTTTGGGAGGTCGAGGCAGGCGGATCACCTGAGCTCAGGATTTCGAGACCAGCCTGGCCAACATGGTGAAACTTCATCTCTATTAAAAACACAAAAATTAGCCAGGCATGGCTGGGGGTGCCTGTAATCCCAGATACTCAGGAGGCTGAGGCAGGAGAATCACTGGAACCCGGGAGGCGGAGGCTGCAGTGAGCCAAGTTCGTGCAACTGCATTTCAGCCCAGGCAACAGAGCAAGGCTCCGTCTCAAAATAAATAAATAAAATAAAATAGCACAAATACACACATTTGTTTACTGATATTCTTTCTAATGTTTCAAAAGGTTTCACGATTTTCTAAAATGTCATTTTAATTTAATTACAGAATGTTTCAAAAGAGCATGTTTACAGCTCCTCCCAACAGAACATCTGACTCAGAAACCTGTACTTGCAGTTCTCCTTAAAATAAAAGGAACACTATGTATTGCAAGATATTTAATGTGTATCTGTACCACCTATAATTTATTCCATAAATTACTATAATTTTTGATTAACAAAAGGAACTAAATCCAAAATACAGATATGACAGACTATAAAAAAAGTCACGATTAACAGTAAGTAAATAAAATATAAAACAACTTGCTCATAACACAGCACAGGAATATGAGGTGGCGCGGTGGCTCATGCTTGTAATCCCAGCAGTTTGGGAAGCCAAGACGGGTGGATCACTTGAGGTCAGGAGTGCAAGACTAGCCTGGCCAACGTGATGAAACCCTGCCTAAAGAGACAAAGCATTGACAAAAGAAACAAACACGAAAAAAATATAAACCTTTGCAAGGTCAAGGGAAGTTCAGGATCCAGGGAAGCAGTCCACGATCATGTTAAGTTTTCCGGTATTTATTTTATCACTATATTAGATATTTGTACTTCATTCTGAACCTTAGTATTCTGTGTCACTGTATCCTTTCTGTCACTAAAGATATCTTTAATGAATGGTCCAGCAGAGGTTATCATCTAATTTAGGGCTCCAGTGCAGGGTTTCTCACACTCAGCACTATAGACATTTCGGTCCAGGTCATTCTTTGTTGTGAAGCTGTCCTATGTATTGCGGGATGCTTAGCTGCCTCCCTGGCCTCTTCTCTCTAGATACCAGTAGCAACCCCTTAGCAACAATCCCTGAGACAACCAAAAGTGTCTCCGAACACTGACAAATGTGGCTGGAGTAGGGAGTAAAGCTGTGCCTAGTTGAGAACCATTATGCTAATGTCAACAGATGAAGATTCATCTCAGTTTATTGGCATATTGTTGTTTTAAACCAATGGGGTGATCTTAAGGCATTTATCTCTTCCTAACTTTTAAACCTATCCAAGGCCGTATGCTACACATTTACAGTTTAGAAAGAACTAAATTGAGACATTTTCAAACGCCTTCCTGCCCAAGGGCCCTGGCTGCTCTCTATTGAATGCTTGTCCCATGCAGGTCCTAATCATCCCTCAAGTCTTGTTAAGGCCTTAACTGCAAAGTCCCTTGGAAAGCTTCTTCCTGACCCCAGAGCACGAGCATGTCAGCAATGCCATTGTACGCTCTCACAGCACGTTGTACTCTTACTTTGTGGCAACTACCATAATTGCAATTAAATAATCACTTTTGTCATTATTAATGTCTCCTCCATTTCAGCAGAAGTCATAGCAATCTTGCTGGCTCATGCATCCCCAGGGCATTAAAAGAACTGTTGTCGCAGCACGGTGGCTCACGTCTATAATCCCAGCACTTTGGGAGGCCAGGGCGGGTGGATCAAGGTGGATGGATCATGGTGGTCTGAGGAGTTTGAGACCAGCTCGACCAATATGGTGAAACCCCATCTCTACGAAAAATACAAACAATTAGCTGGGCATGGCGGTGGGCACCTGTAATCTCAGCTACTGAGGGAGGAGAATCACTTGAACCCAGGGGGCAGAGGTTGCAGGGAGTCGAGATTGCACCACTTCACTTGAGCCTGGGCAAAAGAGCGAAACTCCATCTCAAAAAAAAAAAAAAAAAATTTTTTTATCACTGACCAACATGGCTACTTTATTACTAGTAACAAATTATTCTGCACTTCACATGCAATCAAAATACAATGATATAGACCATGGCTTAAAGATAAATCCCTTAAGGCAAAATCATGACTAAGAATAGACTTTGAGCATTCATTTTTGTCTTTGGTTAACAACAAAACCTATTTATGAAAAGACGAAAATGGTGGTAAGAGGAACAATAAGGTGTGCTTCATTAGACAGCAATGAATGAGCTGAGGAGCAGAATGGATATAACTGGGGACGTCTTTCCAGTTTTTTGACCTACTTATAAGCACTATTTTTTTTTTTTTTTTTTTTTGAGATCGAGTTTTGCTCGTCATCCAGGCTGGAGTGCAATGGTGAGATCTCGGCTCACTGCAACCTCCGCCTCCTGGGTTCAAGCAATTCTTGTGCTTCAGACTCCCTAGTAGCTGGGGTTATAGGTGCCCGCCACCACGCCCAACTAATTTTTATATTTTTAGTAGAGACGGGGTTTCACCATGGTGGCCAGACTGTTCTCGAACTCCTAAGCTCAGGTGATCCATCTGCCTAGGCCTCCCAAAGTGCTGGGATTACAGGCGTGAGCCACCATGCCTGGCTGATAAACACTAATTTTAATACTGTTTATTTCACAGAGCATACACCATATTATATTACTTACTTGTTTTTTAAATGTCTGATACCCTGAAATATATTTAAATTCCTCAAAGGGATGCATATTCCTGGGTCCACAGATGAGTTTCAGACTGTCTGAAGGACCCTTGACATTTTATGTAGAGACCTAGCAACACTTTCTAGGAACAGGGTCCGTAACTTTTTTTTTTTTTTTTGAGATGGAGTCTTGCTCTGTTGCCCAGGCTGGAGGGCAGGTGCGCAATCTCGGCTCACTGCAACCTCCGCCTCCCGGGTTCAAGTGTTTCTCCTGCCTCAGCCTCCTGAGTAGCTGGGATCACAGCCACATGCCACCACACCCGGCTGATTTTTGTTTTTTTTTTTT
>NW_016813389.1:2092051-2097051 GCF_001698545.2 Rhinopithecus bieti
CCCGTCTCGGCCTCCCAAAGTGCTGGGATTACAGGCTTGAGCCACCGCGCCCGGCCTGATTTTTGTATTTTTAATAGAGATGGGGTTTAATAGAGACAGAGTCTCAAACTCCTGACCTTGGGATCCGCCAACCTTGGCCTCCCAAAGTCCTGGGATTACAGGCGTGAGCCACTGCGCCCGGCTGGGGTCCATAACTTTAATATGATTCTCAAAGGTGTGAGTTTAAGACCCATAGTCTTATATGGTTTTATTTAATTTTAATCATCTAGGGATATTCCCACTGTGTTTGGTCCATCCTTTAGGAAGAAAAAGAATAAAGTTTTGCTTACTGATTTCCTCTCCTGTTTCAGTTCCTGAACATAGCGTGCCAAGTCCACAATGATCTGTGATGCCATGTTCTCGGAGATAACTTCATGCTGCCCCGCATAATCATTCATTTCGTTCAGGGTGGAAATGAAAGCTTTACATGACGTATACCTATGGAACAGAACACATGCCACTCCGTTTCACACAAGGCCACGTTCATTCATGTTCTGCTTTACACCAAGAAAATATTAATTAAAATCAGGTTAATTGGCATCACCTCCCATAGGATCCTGAGTATTCATTACACATTGAGTCTTCTCATCAAAATGGCTCAGAATTAATTACAATGGAAACACTTTTCATTTTGCAAAACTGAACCGCTCCATGTAATGTAATATTTGGCTTTGTTAATACTTAGCCAAGATATAATCCACAATTCATATACATGCTATATGTACTAATGTAAAAGATATTTAGATATACATTAGAGATACAATATTTGAGCTGTCTGTGTTAAGATGCCTTAATTGCTGACTGAAATGGACATATTTCTTGGATGAATGATTAGCATAACAGGGACTCCTGATAGTGCCAAACCAAATCAAGACTCTAGAATGCAGATTCCATACTTCCTGTTTTTGCTTAATTACATTCTAAAGTTTTCCTAATTACTTTAATTGAAACAATCTGGTATAGGTCCAGTGACTCCGTATAAGAAAAGTTAATTATGTTTTATTGTTCTCTCCTCCAATTTAAAAACGGACACAAAATGAATGGGAAATGCAACTTATTTTTATAGACATGTATTTCTCCTTTCTGTGTGTAGTCACCAATGGCATGTGTCTATTACAAGACAATTTTCAATTGTAAACATACTTGTATTCTTCTTCCTCCTTCGAGTTCTTTTTAGGTTGGTACTTCTTTGAAAGATTCCTAAAATAAAAATGCAGACCTGTCAGCTTTACATAGAAAGATAATTGAGAAATCAGGAATGAAAGATAACATTAGTGCTTTTGTTACAAGTTTAAAACAAACAAAAAAATGTCCACAGCTGAAATCCATTTCCTTCCATTTTTCAACATGTGTGATGAAGCTACTGTTATTAAGAATGTGCACAGCTTTTCATCTTTTGTCTGAAAGGCAGAACGAATAAGAACAGAATTATTTAATTGGAGAGGACAGACCATGTGTAAATATGCAGTGGCTCTTTCTTTTTTTGAGACGGAGTCTCATTCTGTTGCCCAGGCTGGAGTGCGGTGGCGTGATCTCAGCTCACTGCAACTTCCGCCTCCCGGGTTCAAGTGATTCTCCTGCCTCAGCCTCCCGAGTAGCTGGGACTACAGGTGCCCGCCACTACGCCTGGCTAATTTTTTTTGTATTTTTAATAGAGAGGAGGTGACACCATGTTGGTCAGGCTGGTCTTGAACTCCTGACCTCAAATGATCTGCCTGCCTCGGCCTCCCAAAGTGCTGGGATCACAGGTGTGAGCCACCGCACCCAGCCGTTCAGTGGCTTTCATTTGTAGCACTGAGCTGTTTTTCTTATCAGGCCACCATTCTCTCGTGGTCATCCTGAGTTGGGGCATTATTATTTCAAATCCAAGGAAAACTGTGTCCAAATGTTTAAATTAAAACATTTAACACAGGCTGGGCACGGTGGCTCATGCCTATAATTCCAGTACTTTTGGGAGGCTGAGGCAGGCGGATCACCTGAGGTTGGAAGTTCAAGACTGGCCTGACCAACATGGAGAAACCCCGTCCCTACTAAAAAATACAAAATTAGCTGGGCATGGTGGTGCATGCCTGTAATCCCAGCTACTCAGGAGGCTGAGGCAGAATAATCACTTGAACCCAGGAGGAGGAGGTTTTAGTGAGTTGAGATTGCGCCATTGCACTCCAGCTTGGGCAACAAGAACGAAACTCCATTTAAAAAAAAAAAAAAATCAGAGTTCAAGGGCATGTTTCTAAGGCTGTGTGGCTGCTCTACCAGCGAGCACATGAAAACCACCTGTGAATAAGTCTTCTTGAAGGAAGTTGAGACAATATTTTGGGGGTGTTGATGCTAAGACATTTAATTAGAAAACTTTTTTTTTTTTTTTTTGAGACNACGGGGTTTCACTGTATTAGCCAGAATGGTCTCGATCTCCTGACCTCGTGATCCGCCCATCTCGGCCTCCCAAAGTGCTGGGATTACAGGCTTGAGCCACCGCGCCCGGCCTTAATTAGAAAAACTTTTAACCTGCCTAGCAGGTTTGCATTGAACACATTCAGACTGGCCAAAATCATCCTAGTTTCCCTTCCTAATCTCATCTCGAAGTTAAGAATCTAAGTATTTTTCTTTATATTTACAAATAGACACAAAAACTAAGAGGTAATCACATAAAAAAACCCCTCACTAACACTGGTTCTACTGACTGATTCTCCTGGGTCCTGGCTTTAGGTGACTGTAGTTAGAGAAATAGCCATAGCATGTTTTCTCGTTTGTTTGAGACAGAGTTTCCCTCTTGTTGCCCAGGCTGGAGTGCAATGGCACGATCTTGGCTCACCGCAACCTCCGCCTCCCAGGTTCAAGTGATTCTCCTGCCTCAGCCTCCCAAGCAGCTGGGATTGCAGGCATACACCACCATGCCCAGCTAATGTCTGTGCTTTTTATTTTTAGTAGAGACGGGGTTTCACCACATTGGCCAGGCTAGTCTCGAACTCCTAAGCTCAGTCCCCCAAAGTGCCACTGCACCTGGCCAAGAAATAGCGAGAGCATGCTGAACAGTAATCCACAGTAGGAACTCTCCATGTGTCAGCTTCCCAGTCCTCACTTCCTTGTTAATTCTCTGTTGCTATTCCTCTTTATTATTTCACATTTTACTTTTATTTCTTCTACTTCCCCCAAATCCACAGATGTGCCTAGAAAAATATGTGATAATGAATTTACAATTTTGATCATGATATGTTTCGCATACCAAGTGACATGTAGTTTCATCTGTAACAAATGCTACTAGATGATGGGAGAGGTCACCGGCTTTAGTACAAAGGGCATTGCTCTGGGAATCAAGAGACCATGTGCCCGGACAGCATGACCTCAGCAAATGAGCCAGTCTGTGCTTCCCGTTCCTAATGTGCACGTCAGCAGGGGTTGGACGACATGACCTCCGTTGTCCTTCTTGTTTTGAAATTCTGAGGGACTAGATAACATCCAGTAGAATATCAACTGTTGCAATTATTCAAAAAATGGAGGCATGTATATATAATAATAGTTTAAAAGTTATAATTAGACCAATTGATGAAAGAATATAGTTAATTCAAGACTGAGATCATGTTGGCATACACGTCAGTGTATCAACTATGACATGCTTTCTCTGCCGATACTGAGGATACATAGCAGAGTTTAATAATTCTAGATCCAAAAGAATGTGAAAAAGCAATGATTTCCTTAAGGAACGTCCCTTGGAGAAAAAACAATGCAAAAAAGAGAAATATTTTATGTCAAAAGCACAGTACAGGTCTTTGAGTTGGATTATGATAACAATTACTCCTTAAAAGGTAGATCTAGTAAAAACACCACCACAAGGATCAAGAATGAAAGGGGGCCGGGCACGGTGGCTCACGCCTGTAATCCCAGCACTTTGGGAGGCCAAAGCGGGCAGATCACAAGGTCAGCAGTTTGAGACCAGCCTGACCAACATGGTGAAATCCCGTCTGTATTAAAAATACAAAAATCAGCTGGGTGTGGTGGCGCGTGCCTGTAATTCCAGCTATTCGGGAGGCTGGGGCAGGAGAATGGCTTGAACCCGGGAAGCAGAGGTTGCAGTGAGCTGAGATTGTGCCACTGTACTCCAGCCTGGGCGACAGAGCGAGACTCCATCTCAAAAAAAAAAAAAAAAAAGAAAGAAAGGGAAGTGTGCGCAAAACAGATGACTACATAATCAATGGGTTATTTTCCAAATATATTAAGAGCAGCACATATGGGTGATTAGAGTACTGGAAAAGCCTAGTGGCTGCATGTGAGATATTTCTAGTGCATGGTTTATTTTACAATTCATTGTTATTTTTTATTTTAATTTTTTTAGAGACAGGGTCTTGTTCTGTCACCTGGACTGGAGTGCAGCGGCGTGATCATGGCTCACTGCAGCCTTGAACTCCTGGGCCCCAGGGATCTTCCCACCTTAGCCTCCCAAGTAGCTAGGACTACAGGTACACACCACCACGCCCAGCTCACTTTTATTATTTATTTTCTGTAGAGACAGAGTCTTGCCATGTTGCTGAGGCTGGTCACAAACTCCTAGCCTCAAGTAATCCTCTCACCTCAGCCTCCCAAAGTGCTGGAATTACAGGCATGAGCCACTGTGCCCAGACTACTGCATGCTTTTAAATATTAATCACTTTGGCCGGGCGTGGTGGCTCAAGCCTGTAATCCCAGCACTTTGGGAGGCCTCAAAAAAAAAAAAAAAAAAAATTAATCATTTCTTCTGTTACCTATAACTTACAAATTGAAAATACTACTTATAAATTCACACCTCATATAAAATTATTCCAAAATGTTAAATCCACATTTTCTTTGTAGCTTCCTTCCAGTCCTTAGCAGCCATAAAATCATGTAAGTTTTATATCTAGTTGAAGGAAGCCTTACTTGAGTCTGAATCTATTGATCCAGGTAAAACCAGTACTCTTTATAGTTCTCTTTTACCAGTCAAATCCTAA
>NW_016813389.1:2098799-2107251 GCF_001698545.2 Rhinopithecus bieti
TCAAAAAAAAAAAAAAAAAAAATTAATCATTTCTTCTGTTACCTATAACTTACAAATTGAAAATACTACTTATAAATTCACACCTCATATAAAAATTATTCCAAAATGTTAAATCCACATTTTCTTTGTAGCTTCCTTCCAGTCCTTAGCAGCCATAAAAATCATGTAAGTTTTATATCTAGTTGAAGGAAGCCTTACTTGAGTCTGAATCTATTGATCCAGGTAAAACCAGTACTCTTTATAGTTCTCTTTTACCAGTCAAATCCTAAACAGGATTAAATTAGATCCCTTGTAGGTGATACACTGTAAAGACCATTGAGTTCTGATGAATGGGAATCACTTTGACAATACTGGCATATATATAGCATTCAAAACGCTTCTTAAAAGCCCTAATAAATAATTCACTCTATAAATACCAGCATAAACCTAGAAGCTAAAGAGATCTCGAAGTGAACTTCATTTCTAAGGATATCTCAGGAACTGCTACAAAAAAAGGTCAACTTTCCATTGCTGTTCTCTTGGGACAAGCTTTTTGCCCATTTGTATTACCGTTATTTAAAAAACGAACACGGTTCGTTGGGCATAGTTGCTCATGCCTGTAATCCCAGCACTTCGGGAGGCCGAGGCAGGCGGATCGTGAGTTCGAGACCAGCCTGGCCAACACGGTGAAACCCCGTCTCTACTAAAAATACAAAAATTAGTTGGGCATGGTGGCACAGACCTGTAGTCCCAGCTACTTGGGAGGGTGATACAGGAGAATCGCTTAAACCTGGGAGGCGGAGGTTGCAGTGAGCTGAGATCATGCCACTGCACTCCAGCCTAGGTGACAGAGCGAGACTTCGTCTCAAAACAAAACAATCAAACAAAACCCACAACAACACAACAAAAAAACAAACAAGCAAATAAAACACTTAAAAAAACTTTCGATTTATGAGGTCTTTCTGAGAAATGTGACGTGTTTTCAGGTAGAAAATCTCAACTTGTTTTTCAGGTAGCCTAACTAAAAGGTAAAAGAAAAAATAAACATTCTTTTATAAGGATGGTGGATTTAGACCTGGCTGATTTGAAAACCCACAGGAAGGCTTTAAAAATTAATTACTCGGCCCTATTCCAGAGCCTCTGAAACAGAAGGTCCAGGGTGGGGCCCAAGAATGTTTTGTGTTTTCTTCATTCTTATTTTTTTAAAGCTCACCACAAGATTTCTGGATCAAGATGGCAGAATAAAATGCAGCCAGAGAATTGTGCTTTCCCAACAACAAAAGGTGAAAAAATAAAAGCCAGGGAAAATTTTAACAGCAGAAAACTAAAAAAAAAAAAAAAAAAAAAAAAAAAAAAAAAAAAAAAAAAGGATAAACCCAAACCAAAAAGGGGGTTTTTTAAAAAAAAAAAACAAAAAAAAAAAAATGAAGAAAGGAGTCTAACCTCAGTCCATACTGAGGTTATTTAGAAAGTAATAACCAAGAAGAGAAACAGAAAATTCTGGGACAGCTTAGAATGAGCTGAATCCTTCCTCCCCATCACAGGAAGGGAAATAACATCCACAAACCCTGAAAATCAACCCAGACAGAAGTAAACTGGGAGGTGAGCGCTCACGGAATAGTGATGGAAAAATTCTGAGAGGAAGACATCTGTGCTGACCACCCAAGGCCTTGGGCAGAAGCCGGGGCTTGCCCCCGGGAGGTCCACTTTCCAGGCTTCAGGCTGAGTGCCCTGGGGGTTCACCCCAAACCCAGGGAGTCCACAGGATTAGGCATATGGGTGGGCTGTGTCCCTACCCAAATCTCAACTTGAATTGTATCTCCCAGAATTCCCACATGCTGTGGGAGGGACCCAGGGGGAGGTAATTGGATCATGGGGGGTTGGTCTTTCCTGTGCTATTCTCGTGATAATGAATAAGTCTCATGAGATCTGATGGGTTTATCAGGGGTTTCCGCTTTTGCTTCTTCCTCATTTTCCCTTGCTGCTGCCATGTAAGAAGCGCCTTTTGCCCCCAGCCACGATTCTGAGGCCTCCCCAGCCATGTGGAACTGTAAGTCAAATTAAACCTCTTTTTCTTCCCAGTCTCGGGTATGTCTTTATCAGCAGCATGAAAACGGACTAATACAATTAGGAAAATCTTTGACTTAATGGCGTAAACCCCGTAACAGAACCTCTAACAAAGTTTCAGAAGAAATGACAGAGCTCAGAGTCTCAAAGCCAGGCCCTTTCCCCACCCCGACTCTACAAACACCTGTCCTTGGCCTTCAGCAAACCAAGCAGAACATACAATACCCCAGCCTCAAGTGGAACTCCAAGGGAAAGACCAGTGGCACCAGAAATGGAAGGAAGCGTGGCAAGGAACACTCACCTACACTCCATCAGAGCAGACAGCACCGGTGCAGCTCACATTAGAATCGAACACACGACCGGTGTTGGCCTAAGACTTTTACGCTCTTTACCTCATTAAGCCCACTCAGCAACCTTATAAGGTGAGGATGAGGATGATGATGATTCACATTTTACACATGAAAAAGATGAAACAAGGAGAGTAATTTGACCCAATTCCTACTGCTGTTAAGTAGAAGAACCAGGATTACATACCCAGCATTGGGACTCTTGAGTCTGAACTCAACCACTTCACTAAAGTGCCCCTATTAAACAGAAGCCAGGTGGCCAGGGGCGGTGGCTCACGCCTGTAATCCCAGCAGTTGGGAGGCCGAGGTGGGTGGATCATCTGAGGTCAGGAGTTTGAGACCAGCCTGGCCAACATGGCAAGACCCTGTCTCTACTAAAAATACAAAAATTAGCCAGCCATGGGCTGGGCGTGGTGGGTCATGCCTGTAATCCCAGCACTCTGGGAGACTGAGGCGGGTGGATCACCTGAGGTCAGGAGTTTGAGACTAGCCTGACATGGTGAAACCCCCTCTACTAAAAATACAAAATTAGCCAGGTGTGGTGGTGGTGCATGCCTGTAATCCCAACTACTCGGGAGGCTGAGGCAGGAGAATCGCTTCAACCCAGGAGGCGGTGGTTGCAGTGAGCCAAGATTGCGCCATTGCACTCTAGCCTGGGCAACAAGGGCAAAGCTCCATCTCAAAAAAGAAAAAAAAAAATCGCCAGGTGTGGTGGTGTGTGCCTGTAATCCCAGCTGCTTGGGAGGCTGAGGCAGGAGAATCGCTTCAACCCAGGAGCCGGTGGTTGCAGTGAGCCAAGATTGTGCCATTGCACTCTAGCCTGGGCAACAAGGGCAAAGCTCCGTCTCAAAAAAAAAAAAAAATTGCCAGGTGTGGTGGTGTGTGCCTGTAATCCCAGTTGCTTGGGAGGCTGAGGCAGGAGAATTGCTTGAACCTGCGAGGCAGAGGTTGCGGTGAGCTGAGATCGCACCACTGCATTCCAGCCTGGGCAACAGAGTGAGACTTTGTCTCAAAACAAACAAACAAACAAACAAACCAATAAACAAATATAAGCAAGGTGAAAGATATGACAGGTAATACAGAAGGAAAAGGAAAAATAAAAAAACTGCAGTCTGCAAGAAAACAGATAAGGAAAATAAGCAAAAATCATACTCTTCCAGATTATTTATACTATAGACAAACTTAGTAAAAACACAAAGGCAATAAATCCAGAATCCCAACACTATGGGATAAAATAAAATGGAATGAGAAGGAAGACACAAAGCTGGGGAAATGAACTAAGGACTAAAATATACCACTATAGAACCCATCAATAAATGAGGGTGGATATCAAATTTAATAGGGGAAAGGTTTGAAATAACCATAATGTGAAAACAATCAGAAAAAAAAGAATCTAAAGAGTAAGATGAAACGTAAGGATAACTCATATCTCTAAAGTATATGACCCAGTAAGTAGAAGAGAAAAAACATTCAGACATAATCAAAGAACGTTCCCTGAAATAAATGAAGCATAGAATTTACACCGGAAAGAGTTCTAAGAAAAGCTATCTGATAAAGGATGATCAACTCCAAGGCATTGCTTAGTGAAGTTATCAGACTGCTAAGATGAACTAAAATTATTCATATATTTACTCAGAAACAGCCATGTTGCCTACAGAGAAAAACATCTGACTGGCCCCAGACTTTTCCTCCAGAAGATGATGCAGCCACATGGAGAGAGAAAGAAAGAGTGACCAGAGAACAACCAAGTCAAAGTGTTAAAGTATGGTGGCATTCTCAAGCAAGAAAGAACTCAGGGAACACATCCCAAGCTCTAACTAGGGGGAAAATATTCTTCTTTAATGCCAAGAGTCAAGGAGAGACGCTGTTGTAGAGAGAAGTGTTGAGATGACTCTACATTCAAATATAGAACTACAACAAAACGGGTTTCAGAACCAAGTCATATAACTCAACTGGAAGAAGGAGCAAAACATGTATATATATTTTCCTTATCTTTCGTAGCAGTCAATTGAGCCTGTTTAAAATTTCAACATGGAATTATACACAGTAACATCTTACAAGGTTTTTTTCATAATCTTTTTGATAAATTTTACAAAAGTTTAATATTTATTTTTTTTGAAACCGTCTGTCACCCAGGCTGGAGTGCAGTGGCGTCATCTTGGCTCACTGAACCTCCGCCTCCTGAGTAGCTGGGATTACAGGCATGTGGCACCATGCCTGGCTAATTTTTGTGCTTTTAGTAGAGAGACGGGGTTTCACCATATTAGCCAGGCTGGTCTCAAACTCCTAACATCAGGTCATCTGCCTGCCTCGGCCTCCCAAAATGCTGGGATTACAGGTATAAGCCACCACGCCTGGCCTAAAGAGTTTATTTTTTAAAGCTTAGCAGATCCCTCAGTTTCACTTTATTGTCATTTATACTGTTAAATTTAAATTCATTTTATATATATGATATATATAATATGCAATATGTTGTATAAAATGATTTCACCTAGTTACCCTCTATATACAATGAGCTCCAATTAAAAACAGACCAAGACTTGAATGGTTCATTTTTTAAAAGCATAAATGGCTCAGATGTATCAAAAGATGTTCAACTCCCATGCATACTAAGAGAAATGCAATTTAAGACCTAGATGTACCAATTGTTACGTATCAAGTTGACAAAGATCAGTCTGGAAACAAGGCAGCAGTGAGGGTGAGGCTGAGCAGGCCCTGTTACTCTGCTAACGGAGTATCAGGGGCCACAGCTTCTGAAAAGGGACTGGAGATCATGCCGCTGCACTCCAGCCTGGGTGACAGAAACTCGGTCTCAAAAATAAATTAGGTTCAGACTCAGAAAAAAAAATTAGGAATTTCAACCTACACTATCTTGAATAGATAAGTGACCTACAGCAGGGACTGGCAAACTTTTTCTGTAAAGGACCAGAAAGCAAATATTTCAGGGCCAGGTGCGGTGGCTCATGACTGTAATCCCAGCACTTTGGGAGGCCGAGGCAGGTGGATCACGAGGTCAGGAGTTTGAGATCAGCCTGGCCAATATGGTGAAACCCCATCTCTACTAAAAATACGAAAATTAGCCAGGCGTGGTGGTGTGTGCCTGTAGTCCCTGCTGTTCAGGAGGCTGAGGCAGGAGAATCCCTTGAACCTGGGAGGTGGAGGTTGCAGTGAGCCGAGATTGTGCTACTGCACTCCAGCCTGGGTGACAGAGCACGGCAACATTCCAACAAATCTTTATTTACAGAACCAAGTAGTGGATGGATTTGGCCCATGTTAAGACCTGATCTACAGGAATCAAAGTCTTCTATGTTTATGTCTAAAATAAGTTAGCATTTTCCCCTGCAATGCAGAAAAAAAAATTTAATGATAGATGTCTCTCCCAAAGGTCACACTGATTTTTCAACATCATATTACTATTTCAAGCAAGTATCTGTTGAATATGTTGTTGCCACACTGGCCTTTCTATTCCTTGTACATGTTCCCATCTCAGGACCTTGTACTTGCTCCCCTGACTTCCTCACATGTCTGGCTTTTTTTTTTTGTGATTCACTTCTCAAGCAACGGGTTTTCCCTGACCAGCCTAGCTAAGTAACAACCCCCGACTTCAATCTCTATCGCATCACTGCGTTTACATATTTGGAGTCATAAACGCTATCTTAAATGCTTGAATTCTTTGCTAATTTGCATGCAGTTCTGTTTTCTGCTGTGAGAAAGTGAGCACTCCAGGTTCAGGCACTCGTTCATTAAAGCATTAAAGCATCCCTAGTGACTGAAACTCAGCTGGCACCTCGTTGTTCTACTTTTTGTTGTTAAAATCTCATCAGCTCTCACAGGCCGGTGCAAACACATAATTCCCCATAAAGCAAAGCTGGCTAAATATCTTAGGCCTGTACCCTGCCGATTCACTCACAATCTACAAATATTTACTGGGCACCTACTATGTGCCAGGCACTGTTCTGCACTGTGACACATTAGTGAGATCTCCATCCATAAGGGGCTTGCATTCTAGCTGAGAGGCTGCAGGAGACAGTGAGCAGTAAATATAATACACAGATTTCTCTGGGAAGGTTTGGGGAGATGTTGTTCAAATGAGACAAAATTTTAGGAGAAATAAGTTCAAGAGATCTAGTGTACAACATGGTGTCTCCAATTAATAACAATGTATTGTATACTTGAAAATTGCCAGGCCGGGTGCTCACACCTATAATCCCAGCAGGTATGAGGCCTCGGCGGGAGGATCGCTTGAACCCAGAAGTTCAAGACCAGCATGGGCAACATGGTGAAATTCTGTCTCTACAAAAAATATAAAAATTAGCCGGGTGTGGCAGCGCATTCCTGTGGTCCCAGCTACTTGGGAGGCTGAGGTGGGAGGATCACTTGAGCCTGGGAGGTGAGCCAAGATCGTGCTGCTGCACTCCACCCGGGATGACAGTGAGACCCTGTCTCAAGAAAGAGGGAAGGGAAGGGAAGGGAAAGGGAGGGGTTGCTAACTTGCTAGAAGAGTAGATTTTAATGTTCTTACCACAAAAAAAAATTAAGTTTGTGCAGTAATGCATATGTTAATTAGCCTGATTTGGGCATTCTGCAGTGTATACATATTTCAAAACATCATGTTGTATACCATAAATATATATAATTTTATATACAAATAATATAGAAAGATATATTGTCAATTTTCAAAACTAAATAAATGAGAAGACTATATAAAATGGTAGAAAGTTACCAGTAATATAGGAAAAGTGAAAAGCAAAGCAGGCTAAGTGGGCTAGGGGACGAAGTGGGCCTCACTGAGCAGAAACTGGGAGGAGGAGAGGGAGTCAGCCACGTGGAGCCTGGGGAAGAACACATAGGTGATATCTGCAACGAAGGGCCAGCACAGTAGCTCTCGGGTGAGGGGATGCCTGGCATGTACAAGCAACAGGAAGGAGGCCTCTGTATGGTTACAGCAGAGAGAAGGAGGAAGAGAGTTAAAACAGATGATGTCAGAAAGGTGTGGGGACCAGATTATACAAGGTTTTGTAGGACTTTCACTCTAAAGTTTTTGGATTTACTCTGAATGAAATGGGGACGCATTGGAATTTTGAACAAAGGAGTACTGTAATCTGGCTGCTTTGTAGAAATCAGGGAATAGGGGATAGAGGTAGAATAAGGGAAACTAATTAGTAGACTCATCATAACCAGGAAAAAGATCATGGACCACATAGCCCATGTGACATGGACCACAGGGGCAGCAGTGGAGGTGATAATGAGTGTCAGATCCTGGATAAATCTGTAGAGGAGCCAAGATTTCCTGATGGCTTGGGATGGGGAGTGTGAGAATGTGAGAGAAAGAAGAGAGCCAGAGATGATGACATCAGGGTTTTTTTTTTTTTTTTTGAGATGGAGTCTTGCTCTGTCACACAGGCTGGAGTGCAATGGCACAATCTCGGCTCACTGCAACCTCTGCCGCCCGGGTTTCAAGGGATTCTCCTGCCTTAGCCTCCCGAGTAGCTAGGATTACAGGCGCCCGCCACCAAGCCTGGCTAATGTTTTTGTATTTTTAATAGAGACAGGGTTTCACCATGTTGGGCGGGCTGGCCTTGAACTCTTGATCCCAAGTGATTCACCCGCACCTGGGTGATGCTACGGTTTTTGAACTAAACCAGGAAGGATGCAGCTACCCTTAGGTGAGTGGAGGAAAATCTAGGTCGTGGAAATGCAGGTTTTTATTTTTTTTGAGATAGGGTCTTGCTCTGTTGCCCAGGCTAGAGTGGAGTAGTGCAATCATGGCTCAATGCAGCCCCAATGTCTTAGGCTTAAGCATCCACCCTCCTCAGCCTCTTGAATAGGTGAGACTCCAGGTGTGTGCCACCATGCCTGGCTAATTTTTTAAAATTATTTTTAGAGGCAAGGTCTTGCTATGTTGCTCAGGCTCATCTCCAACTCCTGGCCTCAAGTACCCACCTCAGCTTCCTGAAGTGCTGAGATTTTAAGTGTGAGCCACTTCACTTGGCCTAGACATGTGGATTTTTATTTATTTTTTTATTTTTTTATTTTATTTTTTTTATTTTTTATTTTTT
>NW_016813389.1:2107498-2114041 GCF_001698545.2 Rhinopithecus bieti
CCCGCCACCTCGCCCGGCTCGTTTTGTATTTTAGTAGAGACGGGGTTTCACCGTGTTAGCCAGGATGGTCTCGATCTCCTGACCTCGTGATCCGCCCGTCTCGGCCTCCCAAAGTGCTGGGATTACAGGCTTGAGCCACCGCGCCCGGCCGACATGTGGATTTTTAAGTTGGGGAGATCAGGAGTTCAGTTTCAGACATGTTACATTTCAGATGGTTTTTAGATGTTTATTTTCTTTCTTTTTTTTGAGACGGAGTCTTGCTCTGTCACCCAGGCTGGAGTGCAGTGGTACCATCTCGGCTCACTGCAAGCTCTGCCTCCCGGGTTCATGCCACTCTCTTGCCTCAGCCTCCCGAGTAGCTGGGACTACAGGCGCCCACCACCATGTCCAGCTGATTTTTTGTATTTTTAGTAGGGATGGGGTTTCACCGTGTTAACCAGGATGGTTTCGATCTCCTGACCTCGTGATCCGCCCGCCTTGGCCTCCGAGGCGGGATTACAGGCATGAGCCACTGTGCCTGACCAAGTTTTTAGACATTTCTAAGTGGAGATTTTGAGCAAGCTGTTTCTGGAATTCAGGAGAGAGGTCTGGCTTGGAGATCCATATCTGCGAGTTGTTGCCATATGGATCATAGCTAAAGCCATCAGACAGTTGAGGTCACCGGGAGAGTACAGACGAGAAAGGGAGAAGGACTGAGAAGCAGGTGCTGGGCACAGCGATGTGAAGAGGAGGGGCCAGCAAGGGAGACTGTGGTGGGAAGAACACCAATAGCCCACTCGACAGCTCACATGTAGCCCATTTTCACACGAAAGACAACACTGCATGACAGTGCAGTATTCAAATAATCAAAGTGAAACAGACCATGTTCTATTCCTACTTTCAGTTTGAAAAGCCCTGACATGTTTACAAGGCTGATATGCACACAGGGCACTGGAAACTGATCTGGATTCTCCACTTAGAAAAATTATTTCATTGGCCAGGCGCGGTGGCTCACGCTTGTAATCGCAGCACTTTGGGAGGCCGAGGCGGGCAGATCACAAGGTCAGGAGATCGAGACCATCCTGGCTAACAAGATGAAACCCCATCTCTACTAAAAATACAAAAAAATTAGCCGAGCGTAGTGGCCGGCGCCTGCAGTCCCAGCTACTCAGGAGGCTGAGGCAGGAGAATGGCGTGAACCTGGGAGGCGGAGCTTGCAGTGAGCCGAGATTGCACCACTGCACTCCAGCCTGGGTGACAGAGCGAAACTGTCTCAAAAAAAAAAAAAAAAAAAAAAGAAAGAAAATTATTTCATTGTGTGATGTTTTACATGTTATTCACTCAATAAAAACAAGATCTAGGGCCAGGCACAGTGGTTCATACCTGTAATCCCAGCTTGCTGAAACAACAATAGAAACCCTTATAAGAACACATAGCTCTTTTTTTTTTTTTTTTTTTTTTTTTTTTGAGATGGAGTCTTGCTCTGTTGCCCAGGCTGGAGTGCAGTGGCATGATCTTGGCTCACCGCAACCTTCACTTCCTGGGTTCAAGCGATTTTCCTGCCTCAGCCTCCTGAATAGCTGGGATTACAGGTGCCCGCCACCACACCCAGCTAATTTTTGTATTTTTAGTAAAGATGGGGTTTCACCATCTTGACTAGGCTGGTCTCAAACTCCTGACCTCGTGATCCACCCTCCTTGGCCTCCCAAAGTGCGGGATTATAGGCGTGAGCCACTGTGCCTGGCCAAGAACACATATCTCTTATGCAGATGCTCTTTGGATTAAAACTCAATGGTGAGGTAGCTTGAAGAAAGTTTTTTTTTTTAAAGAAAAAAAAGAAACAAGGGGCCAGGCATGGTGGCTCACACCTATAATCCCAGCACTTTGGGAGGCCAAGGCAGGTGGATCACCTAAGGTCAGGAGTTCAAGACCAGCCTGGCCAACATGGTGAAACACCCTCTCTACTAAAAATACAAAAATTAGCCAGGCATGATGACACGAACCTGTAATCCCAGTTACTTGGGAGGCTGAGGCAGGAGAATCACTTGAACCTGGGAGGCGGAGATTGCAGTGAGCTGAGATTGTGCCACTGCACTCCAGCCTGGGCGACAGAGCGAAACTGTCTCAAAAAAAAAGACAAAACTAAATGTTTCTAAATCAAAAGCATCTAGCTCTTTAACAGGCCTTAAAACAATATCCACAAGCCAATTCAACTACAACTACACAACAAGAAATCATTATAGACTTGCATACCACTTCAAGTTCAAGCTTAGTTCTACCAAGAACTTTTAAATAAAAACACAAATTTCTTGGATAATCTCATCACTAAAGATGTAAGGAGATCCAAAGTACTTAGAAAAAAAAAATAGAGACAGGGGTCTCACTATGTTGCCCAGGCTAGTCTTGAACTCTCTGGACTCACGCAATCCTCCCTCATCAGCCTCCAAAGTGCTGTGATTGCAGGCGTGAGCCACCACTCCTGGCCCCAAAGTACTTTTTTTTTTTTTCTTTGAGAAGGAGTCTCACTCAGTCACCCAGGATAGAGTGCAGTGGCACAATCTGGGCTCACTGCAACCTCTGCCTCCCGGGTTCAAGCGATTCTCGTGCCTTGCCCTCCCAAGTAGCTGGGATTACAGGCGCCTGCCACCACGCCCCACTAATTTTTGTATTTTTAGTAGAGGCGGGGTTTCACCATGTCGGCCAGGCTGGTCTCGAACTCCTGACCTCAGGCAATCCGCCCACATCTGCCTCCCGAAGTGCTGGGATTACAGGCATTAGCCACTGTGACCAGTCCGAAGTATTTTTAAAATACTATCCACAGGACCCCTCAACACATTACTGGAGGGAGTGTGAATTAGTACAAGCACCTTGGAAAACGGTGGAACCCGATCCACCAAAGCTAAGCATATGAGTAGCCTGTGACCGTGCAATTACACTCCCAGGTAGATCCTAGGAAATGTGTTCAGATAGACATAAAGCCTTGTACAATAATGCTCGCTGGAGCACTACTCATTATATGCCTAAATTGGAAACAACCAATCACCTAGTCAGTAGAAGGGATGAGTTCTGGTGCATTCACAGACCAAAATACTCAACAGCAATGAAAACAAGCAGACTCCCTCCACATGTTACCACATGGTGAATCTCACAAATATAATATAGAACAAAAGAAGCCAGATACACAAGAATGCATACTAAATGATTACACTCATGTAAAGTTCAAAAGTGGGCACCACTAATTCATGTGGTTAGAAGTCAGGAGAGTGGTTACCATTGTGGGGAAAGTGGGGAGCTGGAGGGGGCCAGGGGGCCTCCCAGGCTGGTCTTTGTTTCTTGACCTGGGTGCCCGGTTACACGAGTGTGTTCACGCTGTCAAAATTCATGGAGCTGCACACTTATGATTTGTGTACTTCTCTGTACATATGTTATTAATATATTTCAAGAAAAAGTTTACTGAAAAACAAGCTGCTCCAAAACTCAGCAAATATCTTGTTAAAAAAAAAAACGGGGCTGGGCGCGGTGGCTCAAGCCTGTAATCCCAGCACTTTGGGAGGCCGAGACGGGCGGATCACGAGGTCAGGAGATCGAGACCATCCTGGCTAACACAGTGAAACCCTGTCTCTACTAAAAAATACAAAAAACGAGCCGGGCGAGGTGGCGGGCGCCTGTAGTCCCAGCTACTCGGGAGGCTGAGGCAGGAGAATGGTGTAAACCCGGGAGGCGGGGCTTGCAGTGAGCTGAGATCCGGCCACTGCACTCCAGCCTGGGCCACAGAGCGAGACTCCATTTAAAAAAAAACAAAAAAAAAACCGGGGCCTTAAAGCTGTAATTTAGGTTGTATTATTCTATGAAAATTAATTTTCTGTATGAGAAACAATCACTTCTATTCAAATATTACCTTACATAAAAGGAAAAATATTTAAAGTATAAAATATACATTTATACTATAAAAATGAGAATATATGGTATCCTTACATCATTTTGCAGTTAACAAATAAGTTTTTTCAATATCAACTTACCTGAGTTGCTTTGCATAGCTGAGTTCAATCTCTGTCCTTTCTTTCACGAACTTGATACATTTCTCAAGAGTATCAATTCCCCACTGTGTGTGTTTTTCTAAGTTGTCAAACTGATCCTGTTAAAACAAACCAAGACAGAAGTTATAGTCTTTCCCTGTGATTAACATAATTTCAATGAATAATTCTCTTAACAATATATTACTACATACAAAGTAGTACTAATATTTTCCATGATTATACTTGGGGTGCTTTTTTGTTGAGCCATTTTTAATCAACATTACCAAATTTGGTTTGAAAACTGCCTGCAGTCCTGAACTCGAACCTATTCATTCATATTTCCTATTCCTTTTAGAAACATAATTTTTAGATGTAACTGATGTCTCAGTGCAAAGAAAAATGTCATTCCCGGACGCCAAAAACCGACAGGTGAAACACACAAACACAGCCACACACGATTTGCACCTTAACTGTTATCTGGGTAATCATTCAAAACAGCTGATTGAATCTGAGCTGAGGAACTGGGTGGGGGAAGCATTACAAAATTTTGCTTTCTTCAAATGATTAAAATAAAACACATGGATTTTATTATTTCAAACATACACCAAGCCCCCATTGTGAGCCAGGAACACTGCCTGGAGCTGGGGAACCAAAATGAACAAAAATACAGCCTGAGTTTGCCTTACGCCTCGGGGTTTCTGGTCTGGAAGAATGAGAGGGAGCCTGGGTAACACAGTGAGACCCCATCTCTACAAAAAATTTTTAAAAATTAGCCGGGCATGGTGTTGTACCACTGCACTCCAGCCTGAGTATAAGAGCATGACTCTGTCCCCCCAAATAAACAATGAGGGGACAGGTATGCTAGCAACAGCTACTGCAAAGACATGGAGATATCCAGGAATCAGGTGGATCTGTCCTGCTTGAGTGCAAGGTGCAGGTGGGTGGGGCAGAAGGGAACTGGAGTTGACGAGTGATGAACCTAAAGACAGCCCAGGACTAGATCACCCAAGGCCTTGAAGGATGAGCTTAGCAGTTTAGACTGTCCAGCAGGCACAAGACGACTTGGAAGAGGAAGCCAGGAAATGGCTCCAACAGTCTAGATGAGACAAAATAGGCACAGAAGGGAAGAATTCCTGGGACATTTAACAAATACAATCAACTAGTGTGTGAGTGGCCGATTGGATGTGGAGGCTGGGAAGGGTATGAGGGGGAGGGAGGATTCCAGAGTGACTTTCAGGTTCTGCTTCCCGGAATTAAACAGAAGATCCAGATAAGAAAGAGCTACAGTTTGGGGTGAAAATTAAATGTCGTTTTGACATGTTGAATGAGGGACTGGCATGTCCAGAAGACAGCTGGAAACACAGGACTTAGAACTCAAGAAGGGCAGGGAATGAGTAGGTGGATCTGAAGCAACAGCCGAGGATCAGAAAACCAAAGACGACAACAAGGATGCACAGAATTAACAAAGAGGGCCTGGCCCAGGAAGTAGAGCCCAGAAAGGACTAAGGGGAACGAGCCAGAGAGGGCATGAGCACATCACAGGGAAGAGAGAATTTCAATGGAAATGGGATTCTCCATGGAAAATTTGCTGCGTCCTGAGAGGTAACAGTCATAGATGAGGGTTCTAGCCCCAGCAAAGGGATTTCACAGAGACAGGCCCCCAAAAGTTTCAAGTTTTAGTCATTTGCCTGTAAGATGCAGATATAATCTAATTTCCTAATTTCACAAATCAGTCATGAGGATCATGCGAAATGCGGAAGTACCAACTCACATATAACCATATAAAGCTAGTATTTAATCCTATGCTTGTGCAATCTCACAGTATACATTTAACGTCTTCAGACTGTTTTCTGTTGGTTGGTTGGTTGGTTTTGAGACAGAGTCATGCTGTTTCACCCAGGCTGGAGTGCAGTAGTGCGATCTCAGTTTGCTGCTGCCTCCCAGGCTCAAGTGATCTTCCCACTTCAGCCTCCTGAGTAACTAGGACTATCGGCACCCACCACCATGCCTTCACTAATTTTTGTATTTTTTTGTAGAGAGGAGGTCTCACTATGATGCCCAGGCTGGCCTTGAATTCCTGGGCTAAAGTGATCCTCCTGCCTTGGCTTCCCAAAGTGCTGGGATTATAAGTGTAAGCCATTGCCTCCGGCCAGCCTGTTTTTTTTTAAACCACTTTATTGAGATATAATTGAGATTTTGGCTGGGCGAGGTGGCTCACGCCTGTAATCCCTGCACTTTGGGAGGCCGAGGCGGGTGGATCACTTGAGGCCAGGAGTTCGAGACCAGCCTGGACAACATGGTAAAACCCCATCTCTACTAAAAATACAAAATTAGCCGGGTGTTGGTGGCGGGCACCTGTAATTCCAGCTACTTGGGAGTCTGAGGGAGGCAGGAGAATTGCTTGAACCCGGGAGGTGGAGGTTGCAGTGAGCCAAGATCACATCACTGCACTCCAGCATGGGCGACAGAATGAGACTTTGTCTCGAAAAATTAAATACAAAATAAAATAAATAAAATCAGTGCAAAATGTCTTTTTTTTTTTTTTTTT
>NW_016813389.1:2114660-2154811 GCF_001698545.2 Rhinopithecus bieti
CCGCCCGCCTCGGCCTCCCAAAGTGCTGGGATTACAGGCTTGAGCCACTGTGCCTGGCCCAATGTTTGTCTTTATAACTAATAAGTTTTAATATTTAAAGTTGATTTTTGGTCCTCAAATAATATATATTCCACAGACCCCTAGATTTCAGTTTAAGAAACAATAGATTATGTTATCGGTAAAGTCAAGGGTCATCAAGTAAGCTAATAGTGTAAACAAGACTGCAGATCAATTTAAACTACTTGAGAGAACAAATATGCACACAATTCAAGCTATGATTACAAACTGAGCGCACGACTTTGTCAAAGCCCTCTGCTTATCAGTAACCCTTTGTGGATCTAGTTTCACAGTAATCACACTTATTTTTAAAATGATTAACAATTAGCAGGGCATCATGGCACATGCCTGTAGTCCCAGCTACTAAGGAGGCTGAAGCAGGAGGATCACTTGAGCCCAGGAGTTCGATGCTGCAGTGAGTCATGATCAGGCTACTGCACTCCAGCCTGAGCATTAAAGCAACACCCTGTCTCAAAAAACAAAAACCAAAAACATAAACACCCTTCCCTTTATTTAAAAGCCCTCTACCAGCTGGCTGCGGTGGCTCACATCCAAAATTCCAACACTTTGGGAGGCCATGGTGGGCGGATCACTTGAGGTCAGGAGTTTGAGACTAGCCTGGCCAACATAGTCATCTCTACTAAAAATACAAAAGTTAGCCAGGCATAGTGGCATACACCTGTAATCCAAGCTACTCAGAAGGCTGAGGCAGGAGAATCCATTGAACTCAGAAGACGGAGGTTGCAGTGAGCCAAGATTGTACCACTGCACTCCAGCCTCGGCAACAGAGAGAGACTGTCTCAAAAAAACACAAAAACAAAAAAAAAAGTGGCCAGGCGCTGTGGCTCATGCCTGTAATCCCAGCACTTTGGGAGGCCAAGGCAGGAGGATCACCTGAGGTCAGGAGTTTGAGACCAGCTTGGCCAACATGGTGAAACCCTGTCTCTACTAAAAACGCTAAATTAGACAGGTGTGGTGGTGTGCGCCTATAATCCCAGCTACTTGGGAGTCTGAGGCAGGAGAATCACTTGAGCGGAGGTTAAAGTGAGCCGAGATCGCGCCATTGCACTCCAGCCTGGTCAAAAACAACGAAACTCCGTCTCAAAAAAAAAAAAAAAAAAAAAAGCCCTCTCCCTGTATGATTTCCCATCATCTCCAAAGCCTTCATTATTCTCAGCAGTCATAGGTGCCACCTTGACAACTTGATAAGAGGACATGCTCTTAGGTTTCATTCTTGGCCTGTTAACAGCCTGACTACAGACTCCCCCTCATCATATCACTTTGCATTCAAACTGATGTACACTACAAAGCAATAGCTTTCGATACCAAAGCCCTTAAAAACAACAGAAAAAGCCCATCTACATTTGAATTGAGTCCACCTTAAAAATTACTGGCCTCAATCCAACAGTATGTTTTCCATAAAGTCATCTGTATTCAGGACCATTCTATGAGCTATAATAAAGTGTATACCAAGATGACGGAGTCCGAATAAGACAGAAGATCTTAAGAATAAAAACCTTACTCAGTAACAAATGAGCTGGTGCTTGTTTGTGACTATAGCAGAGTTCTGTTGATGCTCTATGAAACCTGAGGATGCCCCCACACTCTTGCTATCACATGAATTGCTGCAGCACTGACTTGACAGCAGCTAGAAGAAAATTCAACACAGACGAAAAACTAATCAACCCACTTACATTCTTGACTAAAATGTGGAAAAGTTAATGGAAAAAAAAAATCCAAATCTTAAAGGGACTCCTTTGTGAGCAAATATTATAAATGGTTCTTTAAAAACAGCCTTTGCTACTTTAGGGATGGTGTCATCAAAAATGCATCCCTTCCTGCTTGATGTCACATCATAGTGGTTCTGGGGACCCCTTTGCCCTCTTAAAAATCACTGAGAACCAGCCAGTCACGGTGGCTCACACCTATAATCTCACCATTTTGGGAGGCCAAGGCGGGTGGATCACTTGAGAACAGGAGTTCAAGACCAGCCTGGCCAACATGGTGAAACCTCATCTCTACAAAACAAAAACACAAACAAAAAGTAGCCGGGCATGGTGGCACATACCTGTAGTCCCAGCTACTCAGGAGGGTGAGGCACAAGAATCACTTGAACCCAGGAGGGAGAGGTTGCAGTGAGTGGAGATCATGTCACTGCACTCTAGCCTGGGGCAACAGAGTGAGTGAGACTCTGTCTCAAAAAAAAAACTGAGAATCCCGAAGAGCTTTTGTGTGAGTTACATCTATCAATATTTACTCAATCAGAAATTTAAAATGGAGAGATTTTTAAAGGTATTTATTCATTTTAAAAGAAAACAAACCCATTACCATTACATGTTAATGGAAAGAGCATGTTTTTATTTTTTTATTTTTATTTTTTTTTGAGATGGAGTCTCGCTCTGTCACCCCGGCTGGAGTGCAGTGGCTGGATCTCAGCTCACTGCAAGCTCCGCCTCCCGGGTTCCTGCCACTCTCCTGCCTTAGCCTCCCGAGTAGCTGGGACTACAGGCGCCCGCCACTTCACGCGGCTAGGTTTTTTTTTGTATTTTTTAGTAGAGACGGGGTTTCACCATGTTAGCCAGCATGGTCTCGATCTCCTGACCTCGTGATCCGCCCGTCTCAGCCTCCCAAAGTGCTGGGATTACAGGCTTGAGCCACCGAACCTGGGCACATGTTTTTAAAGACTGTACTTTCCAAAACAAAAAAAAACAATGGAAGAATGGCACCGTGTTACATTTTTGCAGATCTCTTTAATGTGCAGCTTAATAGAAGACAGCTGGATTATCACAGCGGCTTCTGCATTCAATCTATTACGATTCTTTACTTTGGTTGAAATATGTGAAAAAAACACAACTTCACACAGATACGTAGCTAGAAAACAGGATACTTCAAGGCCCTTTTCAGATCAGTGCAGACATTCTTCTTTGATACCACACCAAAACTTGACAAACCACAGCTTCTCAAAGGCTAGTTGCAATATGAAATCTGAAATCATACAGATGAAGTTTCCAACTCAGCTACAGTAAGATCCACTGGTCCACCTTACATTTCGAATGGATCTTTTACCTGCATATGATTGTGTAAATTATTCATTGATCATTTAGAAAATATCTCAGCCGGGTGTGGTGGCCCACACTTACAATCCCAGCACTTTGGGAGGCGGAAGTGGGCGGGTTATCTGAGGTTTGGAGTTTAAGACCAGCCTGGCTAACATGGCGAAACCCAGTCTCTACTAAAAATACAAAAATTAGCCGGGTGTGGTGGTGCGTGCCTGTAATCTTAGCTACTCGGGAGGCTAAGACAGGAGAATCGCTTGACCCTGGGAAGGGGAGGTTGCAGATCTCAGCTGAGCTGAGATCGTGCCACTGCACTCCAGCCTAAGTGACAGAGTGAGACTCTATCTCAAAAAAAAAAAAAAAAGAAAAGAAAAGAAAGGAAAATCCGGGCGCGGTGGCTCACACCTGTAATCCCAGCACTTTGGGAGGCCGAGGCGGGCGGATCACGAGGTCAGGAGATCGAGACCATTCTGGCTAACACGGTGAAACCCCGTCTCTACTAAAAAAAAAAAAAAATACAAAAAATTAGCCAGGTGTGGTGGCGGGCGTCCTGTAGTCCCAGCTACTCAGGAGGCTGAGGCAGGAGAATGGCGGGAACCCGGGAGGCGGAGCTTGCAGTTATCCGAGATGGTGCCACTGCACTCCAGCCTGGGTGACAGAGTGAGATTCCGTCTCAAAAATATATATATATATATATGTGTGTGTGTGTGTATATATATGTGTGTATGTATATATCATTGATATATGCAGATCTTCCAACTATTGAAACATTTCTTATAAAATATTTTTTGAATCACATTTGTTTATATCAGTACCAATCTCATCTTTTCTGATAAGTGTTTAATATTTGGAAGCTGTCAAACTCACAGTGGAAATACAATTTCCCCAAGTTCTAATTTTCACTTTAAAGCTAGAATTTTATCATTGGCAACAAACATTGCCAGCTGTTTCCCTGAAGTGACAGGCTAACTTCATTTATTTTTGAGAAAATGTTTGCCAAATACTCAAAAGTTTGTCGATCATTCTTTGAAGTAAAAATGGTGTTTCATGAAAAAAGCAGCTAGTTCAACTTACAACTCAGGATCATGTATTTTAGTCTGCACTAAAGTGCTTCTCATCTTACTATACATACTATTAAAAAGATGTATCTTCAAGGGTTGTGATCAATCTTCACTGTTTCATTAAGAACATTTTCAAGTAAAACTGAAATTTTTTACAACAGCTAATGGTGGCCTGGGTGTGGTGGCTCATGCCTGTAATCCCTGCACTTTGGGAGGTCGAGGTGGGCCGATGACAAGGTCAGGAGATTGAGACCAGCCTGGGCAACATGGTAAAACCCCATCTATAATAAAAATACAAAAAATTAGCCGGGAGTGGTGGCGGTCGCCTGTAATCCCAGCTACTCGGGAGACCGAGGCAGGAGAATCACTTGAACCTGGGAGGCGGAGGTTGCAATGAGTGGAGATTGTTCCACTGCACTCCAGCCCAAGCAACAGTGCGAGACACCATCTCAAAAAAAAAAAAAAAGCTAATGGTGAAGAATATAGTATACCAGTGCAATTTGGAGCCACAGCCTTGATTCATTTCTTTTGTAACACTGGTGCAAATGTCAACACAGTTAAAAACACAATCCTTATTAAAATAGGTTTGACCTTGTAAACTCCATGAGAAGGTTTCAGGAACCTCCAGAGGTCCAGGGACCATACTTTGAGAACCACTATCATATAACATATATGCTAAAATTTCTATTTCAGGTTGGGTGTGGTGGCTCAGGCCTGTAATCCTAGCACTTTGGGAGGCTGAGGCAGGCGGCTCACCTGAGGTCAGGAGTTCGTGACCAGCCTGGCTAACATGGTGAAACCCCATCTCTACTAAAAATACAAAAATTACTTCCTGGCCGGGCATGGTGGCTCAAGGCTGTAATCCCAGCACTTTGGGAGGCCAAGGCAGACAGATCACCTGAGGTCGAGAGTTCAAGGCCAGCCTGGCCAACATGGTGAAACCCCATCTCTACAAAAATACAAAAAAAATTGGCCAGCCATGATGGTGAGCACTTGTAATCCCAGCTACTCGGGAGGCTGAGGAGGGAGAATCATTTGAACCTTGAAGGCAGAGATTGCAGTGAGCCGAGATCGTGCCACTGCACTCCAGCCTGGGCAACAGAGTGAGACTTCTGGCTCAAAAGAGAAAAAAAAAAAAAAAAAAAAGTCAGGCGTGGAGGACCATGCCTGTAATCCTAGCTACTCGGGAGGCTGAGGCAGGAGAATCGCTTGAACCTGGGAGGCCGAGGTTACAGTGAGCCGAGATCGTGCCATTGTATTCCAGCCTGGGCAACAAAGCAAGACTCCATCTAAAAAACTAAATAAAATTTCTACTTCAAAGTTGCACATTCTAAACATTAAGAAACTTAGGTAATAAGCAACCTAATAGAAAATGTTTATTTTATGGGTGCATATTGTGTATACATACTGCTATTGTTTGGATGTTTGTCCCCTCAAACCTCATGTTGAAATTTGATCCCCGGCCGGGCGCGGTGGCTCAAGCCTGTAATCCCAGCACTTTGGGAGGCCGAGGCAGGTGGATCACGAGGTCAGGAGATTGAGACCCTCCTGGCTAACACGGTGAAACCCCGTCTCTACTAAAAATACAAAAAACTAGCCGGGCGAGGTGGTGGGCGCCTGTAGTCCCAGCTACTCGGAGGCTGAGGCGGGAGAATGGCGGGAACCCGGGAGGCAAAGCTTGCAGTGAGCCGAGATCACGCCACTGCACTCCAGCCTGGGCGACAGAGCGACCCTCCCCCCCAAAAAAAAAAAAGAAATTTGATCCCCAATGTCAGAGGTAGGGCCTAATGGGAAGCCTTGGGTCATGGGGCAGATCCTTCATGAATACCTTGGTGCCATCCTTGATGTAATGGGTGAGTTCTTGCTCTACTAGTCCTGGCCAGAGCTGGTTGTTAGAAACAGCCCGACACCTCCCCTGTCTCCATTGCTCCCTCTGTGGCCATGTGACCTCTGCCATGCAGGCTCCTCTTCACTTTCTACTATGAATGGAGCAGGTGCCTTATCTTGAACTTTTCCAGATATCAGAATTATGAGTCAAACAAATATTTTTTTCTTTATTAATTACCTAGCTTCAGACACTCTTGTATAAGCACCACTAAACAGACTAAAACCCATACTTTCAACTATTCACTCTAAGATTGCCACAAGGACTACAAATGGATGTTTCCAAGCTGTTGGTTACAACCTGATGGTACCTTTGAGGAAACATGCTGAAGCACTCACCCAACATCACACTACACCTTGACCTTATACTCCCCCTTGACCTTGACCTCACACTGCTCCTTGAATTCAAACCAACCAAAGGTGTGTGCCAGGTGCTGTTAGCTATGAGAAGCTGAATAAGCTGAAGAGTTGAATGAAAAAAGTGTTATTGTGTTAATCAATATATAATTGCCATATTTTACAATTATTTTCAGGTCCAGTTTTAGGTACTATACTCTGATTAAGTTACAATAAGCATTGGCTATGGCATTGGTTTGGGTCATTATATCTTCATAAGTTAAAAAAAAAAATCTTGCCTTCACAAATCTGTAATAAATACCTAACAATCAGCCGGGCGCGGTGGCTCACACCTGTAATCCCAGCACTTTGGGAGGCCGAGGCGGTACATCATGAGGTCAGGAGTTCAAGACTAGCCTGGCCAACATAGTGAAACCCCGTCTCTACTAAAAATACAAAAATTAGCTGGGCATAGTGGCACGTGCCTGTACTCTCAGCAGGAGAACTGCTTGAACCCGGGAGGCAGAGGTTGTGGTGAGCTGAGATCATACCACTGCACTCCAGCCTGGGCAACAGAGTGAGACTCCATCTCAAAAACAAAACAAAACCAAACCCAACCATCGGTGTTAAGACTGGTTTCTCTAGGTCAATGGATAATGACTATTCTTGCTTATTATTCAAGTTCTTCTGGCCGTAATCTCTGCAGTTAGGAAGGCTGAGGCCAGCGGATCACTTATGTCAGAAGTTCGAGACCTGCCTGGCCAACATGACAAAACCCTGTCTCTACTAAAACTACAAAAAAAATGAGCAGGGTGTGGTGGTGCACACCTGTAATCCCAGCTACTCAGGAGGCTGAGGTGGGAGAATCGCTTCAACCTGGGAGGCGGAGGCTACAGTGAGCCGAGATTTCATTACTGCACTCCAGCCTGGGCAACAGAGTGAGACTCTGTCTCACAAACAAACAAAAACTAACAAAAAAGTAGTCTTCTGTAAAATTTTTTTTTCAAATTATGCAAAAGAGTTGTCACAGGAACTACATTCAGAGAAGCTACTTACTTTGAGATGAGGAGACCCAAGTCATCTACAAGGAAGTTTTCCTCCAAAGTCTAGGTCAACTTTAATATGGTGTTTTCCTGTAATTAAAAAGTGTACCACTTTGGGAGGCCGAGACGGGCGGATCACGAGGTCAGGAGATCAAGACCATCCTGGCTAACACGGTGAAACCCCGTCTCTACTAAAAAAATACAAAAAAACTAGCCTGGCGAGGTGGCAGACGCCTGTAGTCCCAGCTACTCGGGAGGCTGAGGCTGGAGAATGCAGTAAACCCGGGAGGCGGAACTTGCAGTGAGCTGAGATCTGGCCACTGCACTCCAGCCTGGGCGACAGAGCAAGACTCCATCTCAAAAAAAGAAAAAAAGTCTACCAAACCAGCTGGGTGTGGCGCCTCACGCCTGTAATCCCAGGTACTCTGGAGGCTGAGGCAGGAGAATCGCTTGAACCCAGGCGGTGGAGGTTGCAGTGAACCAAGATCGCACCACTGTACTCCAGCCTGGGTAACAAAGCGACTCTGTCTTGAAAAAAAAAAAAGTGTACTAAACCAACATTAATTCAAAATCCCTGCAATAAGCCAATCTAGTAAGAGACTAAGTTGCTAAAATTACCTGTGTAAGTGGCACAGACCCCAGAAAAGGGGGTCCTGAGGCCAGTCCCCCTCTACAAGCAAATCTCTCTTGCAGTGAATTACTCACCCAGTGAAGGGAATTACCTCCTCCACACTACTGAGACTACTTTGGTCTGTGCTATCTAGACTGCTATTTTTGGATACTCCAGTTTTTGATAAATTCACCTTCCTGAGGACTTGGGCATTTTAAGAAGCAGGCCTTAAATGGCTCTGTTTAAACAGAATCCCTTAGGATGATTTTACCAGCATTAGCTTCCTCAAACTGTGGAGGAAAATGTGTCAGAGGGTATAGATTTACTCAAAGAGTAACTGTAAGAAAATAATCCATTTAAAATGTTTTTAAAAATCAATTTGGTTTTGAATATTAAAGAAGCTGCACTTACAGAAACATAGAAAGTTTTATAAAACTTTACAGGCCAGGCACGGTGGCTCAAGCCTGTAATCCCAGCACTTTGGGAGGCTGAGGTGGGCAGATCACCTGAGATCAGGAGTTCAAGAACAGCCTGGTTAACATGGTGAAACCCTGTCTCTACTAAAAATACAAAAATTAGCCAGGCATGGTGGCAGGCACCTGTAGTCCCAGCTACTTGGGAGGCTGAAGCAGGAGAATCGCTTGAGCCCAGGAGGTGAAGGTTGCAGTGAGACGAGATGGTGCCATTGCACTCCAGCCTGGGTAACAGAGCGAGACTGTCAAAAAAAAAAAAAAAAAAAAGCTGGGCGTGATGGCCTGCACCTGTACCTGTAATCCCAGCTACTCAGGAGGCTGAGACAGGAGAATCACTTGAACCAGGGAGGTGGACGTTGCAGTGAGCTGAGATCGTGCCACTACACTCCAGCCTGGGTGACAGAGCGAGACTCTGTCTCAAAAAAGAAAACTTTACAAACAAAAATGTGCCATCACAAATACCACCTGAAATTAACTTCTCAAGCTTTTAACAAAGATTTAAATTAATTTCCATAGACAAATTGAGAATTTTTTTTTTTTTTGAGACAGAGCCTCGCTCTGTTGCTCAGGCTGGAGTGCAGTGGTGCGATCTCGGCTCACTGCAACCTCCGCCTCTCTGGTTCAAGTGATTCTCCTGCCTCAGCCTCCCGAGTAGCTAGGACTACAGATGCCTGCCACCACACCCGGCTAATTTTTTGTATTTTTAATAGAGAGAGGGTTTCACTGTGTTAGCAAGGATGGTCTTGATCTCCTGACCTTGTGATCTGCCCACCTCAGCCTCCCAAAGTGCTGGGATTACAGGCGTGAGCCACCGTGCCCACCAAATTGAGAATATTAAAAGCAGAAATACTCAAATATATTTTTCAACCTAAAAGTGATGAAAAAGGATTACCCAAAGTGACTTCATTGCTTGCCCACAGAAAGAACAAATAAAATGTGAAAGGCAGAATTAGGTTTGTTTTTTCTTTTGTTGTGTTTCTTGCAAACACTATGGTGACCTAGCAACAGAAGGTTTATTTCAAGGAACACAGATACCTTATGTTTTGACAATAGGAGTAGATGCAGATTCCACAAAATCATATATTCAACTGCTATTTCTGAAACTGGTTTTTGAATTAGGGTGGTGTGCTCTCTGGGTTGCAAATGTCTCCTATAGCAGGAGCCTGTGAGGTAACTGACAAAAAGGGGCTCCAATAGCACAGTGCCCTAGTTGCACATTCAACTTAATACAACAGATTTTAATTAGAAAGGAAAAGCACACAAAATGAAAGGTCTTACTGAATCCAAATCTCATTAAAATGCAATTCTACAACTTGCCATTAAAAATAGGTACAGGCTGGGTGTGGTGGCTCACACCTGTAATCCTAGCACTTTGGGAGGCCAAGGCGGGTGGATCACTTGAGGTCAGGAGTCCGAGACCAGCCTGGCCAATATGGTGAAACCCTGTCTCTACTAAAAATACAAAAAAATCCATCCTGGCCAACATGGTAAAACCCCATCTCTACTAAAAATGCAAATATTAGCTGGGCAAGGTGGCACAGGCTTATTATAGTCACATCTACTCCGGAGGCAGAGGCAGGGGCAGGAGAATCGCTTGAACACGGGAGGTGGACGTTGCAGTCAGCTGAGATTGTGCCACTGCACTCCAGCCTGGTGACAGAGTGAGACTCCGTCTCAAAAAGAAACAAAACAAAACAAAAAAACTAGCCAAGCATGGTGGCACGCGCCTGTAATCCCAGCTACTTGGGAAGCTGAGGCATGAGAATCGCTTGAACCCGGGAGGCAGAGGTTGCAGCGAGACGAGATGGTGCCACTGCACTCCAGCCTGGTTGACAGAGCGAGACTTCGTCTCAAATAAATAAAATAAAAACAGGTACAAACGTAGGCTTAATTGTTATAATTAGTCATAAGTCTGTTTCTGTTGTAGAAATGAAAATACTAAGGAATTCTTCTATGTTCGTGGCTCTTTCTAGTTGCATTCTAAACACAAGAAATGAGAACGTAAGCAAATATATGATGAAAATATATGTGTGGGTTAAAAAAATAAAACCTAGCTGAAGTTTATGAGGCAGCTCCATATGGATGAAGTTAGTGATATAAAGAATGTGGAGGCCGGGTACGGTGGCTCATGCCGATAATCTCAGCACTTTGGGAGGCTGAGGAAGGAGGATCATTTGAGCCCAGGAGTTTGAGACCAGCCTCAGCAATATAGCAAGATCCTCATCTCTACAAAAAAAAAAAAAAAAAATACACAAAGTTAGCTCGGCGTGGTGGCGCACGCCTATAGTCTCAGCTACCCAGGAGGCTGAGGTGGAAGGATCACTTGAGCCTGGGAGGTCAAGGCTACAGACAGCTGTGATCACACCACTGCATTCCAGCCTGGGCAACAGAGTGAGATCCTGTCCAAAAAATAAATAAATAAATAAATGCAGAAAGACACACAGAGTACAAATAAGTTGCATTTTCATATTTTCATAACAATCATTATATTGTGTAAAAGGGCATTAAGGAGACTGTTGTTGGATGTGCAACAAATGGAAGGGTGCAGAAAGTAGAAGCCTCAGGGTTAATGAATGCAGCGGTGCTCTGAGCCAAAGGTGTTCTGAAATGAAGAGAGAGGGGAAAATTGCAATCTGTAGAAAAGGTACCAGAATTTTGACTGTGCTAGAGTCTGAGTAGATGAGATGAGGAGGGGAAACTGCTATGGAATATATTCCTTTAAGAAGCAGCAATAAACTTCTAGCCTATTTCAACGTTCTTAGAACACCTTAGTCACTTTCAGTTCCTCTCTGTTTCTATGGATGCAGTAGAAGCAACAAACAAAACCAAACATCTCTAACTGTCCCAAAGATGCTAAGTGAAAGACACTGTAAATAATAAGATTTTCAGGCCAGTGTGGTGGCTCACGCCTGTAATCCCAGCACTCTGGGAGGACCAGGCCGGCAGATCACCTGAGGTCAGGAGTTCGAGACCAGCCTGGCCAACATGGCAAAACCCCATCTCTACTAAAAATACAAAAATTAGCTGGGTATGGTGGCGAGCGTCTGTAATCCTGGCTACTCAGGAACTTGAACCTGGAAGGTAGAGGTTGCGGTGAGCTGAGATTGTGCCACTGCACTCCAGCTTGGGTGACAGAGTGAGACTCTGTCTCAGACAAAAAAAAAAAAAAAAAAAAAAAAAAATTTAAACTGCTTACTTTTTTCATTAAAACAAAAACAAAAACCCAATTTCTGCTGGGTGTTGTGGCTCAATACCTATAATCCCAGCACTTGGGTAGGCTGAGCGGGAGGATCACTTGAGCTCAGGAGTTCGAAACCAGCCTGGGCAATATGGCGAGACCCAGTCTGTACAAAAAATAAAAATAAAAATCAGCTGGGTGTGATGTCATGCACCCATGGGTCCCCTACTTGGGAGGCTGAGGTGGGAGGATGACCTGAGCCTGGGGCGGTCAAGGCTGCAGTGAGCCAGATTGTGCCACTGCACTCCAGCCTGGGCAACAGAGTAAGACTCTGTCTCAAAAAACAAACTGAAAAAACCACCTAATTTTTTAAATAGTTTAAAAATTACTCCTCCAGATAGGTATTGTCAAATAACTTGAAAAGCATTAGGGATAATGAAGTTATAAAATTAGTCTTAGAAGGATGGATATAACTTGTAACTGTGTTGGGCTGCATCAACACTTCTGAAAGATCGACGCTAACCTCAGAAAACAAAATCTTGCTCTTTATAATTTAAAAAATGCTCCATTTTATTGTGACAGAAAGCAAGAGGAGCTTAGTCAAGGCCCTCAGTGTCTGGCTTCAACCTGGAAACGGCATCTACTGGTTCATTTCCTGATTTCTATACAGAGATTGGACGACGAAGTCTGTCTAAATATGAATTGGTCTCTCTCCCAAGCTTGATCGATCAGCAGGTGCAAAGGTTCAGCCAACTTAACCGCCTCTAGCTGTCCTGCATTCTCTTCAGCCCCTGAAAACCAACTGTGCCTCTCAAACATCCCATACTAGTCTCCATAGGTGATTCTCTCCCCCAGAAAACAAGTTCAAGACCGACCCAGGAAAGGAAGAAAAGAGGGTGAGAGAGAGACAAAGAAATCTCACTCTAAATACCAGGGAGAACTTTGAATGCAATCCAAAGACTAAAGAAGAAAGAAGTATACAAGCTAAATGATTAATTAGAAGAAAAGCCAGATTTTAAAGTCCTGACTTATTTCTAAACTCTATAAATATTTCCAAGTTTGAGGGGCAGTGGTAGAGTGGGTGCAAAATACTATAAAAATATTACAGGAAAAAAATGTTTAAGGCCCTGGCATCTGAAACTTACTTAACACCAATGAAAAAGATTTTCCACTAAAATACTTGCCGATTAACTCACTTCCAGCTTTAAGATGGCTCTGTTGGCCAGGCGCGGTGGCTCAAGCCTGTAATCCCAGCACTTTGGGAGGCCGAGACGGGCGGATCACGAGGTCAGGAGATCGAGACCATCCTGGCTAACACGGTGAAACCCCGTCTCTACTAAAAATACAAAAAAACTAGCCGGGCGACATGGCGGGCGCCTGTAGTCCCAGCTACTCCGGAGGCTGAGGCAGGAGAATGGCGTAAACTCGCAGGCGGAGCTTGCAGTGAGCTGAGATCCGGCCACTGCACTCCAGCCCAGGCGACAGAGCAAGAGACTCCGTCTCAAAAAAAAAAAAAATAAAATAAAAAATAAAAAAAAAAGATGGCTCTGTAAACACATAGGTGATGTCCCTTTCTAAGAGAAGAGAGCCCAGTTCTCAACCCCACTGCCATAATTGAGCATCTGACTCAAGGACTTGTATGAAAAACTCTACGGGAATAGGTGCTAGAGCTAAAAGGTAAACATTGCTAAGAGGCGCCGACACCGTGGCTTATGCCTATAATCTTAGCACTTTGGGAGGCCGAGGTGAGCAGATCACTTGAGGTCAGGAGTTTGAGACCAGCCTGGCCAACATGGTCATCTCTACTAAACCTCATCTCTACTAAAAATAAAAAAAATTGGCTGGGCACGATGGCTCACGCCTGTAATTCCAACACTTCGGAAGGTCAAGAGATCGAGACTATCCTGGCCAACATGGTGAAACCCCCCTACTAAAAATACAAAAATTAGCTGGGCGTGGTGGCGTGGGCCTGTAGTCCCATCTACTCGGGAGGCTGAGGCAGGATCATTGGTTGAACCCGGGAGGCGGAGGTTGCAGTGAGCCAAGATTGCGCCACTGCACTCCAGCCTGCTGATAAGAGCAAGACTCCGTCCCAAAACAAAACAAAACAAAATTAGCCTGGCGTGGCAGCAAGCACCTGTAATCCCAGCTACTCAGGAGGCTGAGGCAAGAGAATCCATTGAACTTAAGAGGAGGAGGTTGCAGTGAGCCAAGATTGCGCCACTGCACTCCAGCCTGGGCGACAGGGCGAGACTCAGTCTCAAAAAACAAACAAACAAAAAATTGCTAAGAGGCAAATTTTGTCCATGTGCATGCCAAATCAGTGGAAAAAACACTAGTCTGCTGAGAGGAAGAGGAAAGCAGACACAAGACGTTATTACCCCCATATGTTCAAAATTTACCTGTGGACTTTCCACTGGCCGATTCAAGTCCCTTGTGAGACTGGCCTGTTCATCCAGCCACTGGTTCTGTGAGATATCCCTTGCAACAGACACTCTTGTCTGAGCATTTTGGCTGACAGTCCAGCAGCTATCCCCCACCCATCCCATCTTCCCTTTGGCAGAGCACCTGTCTTATTACAGGATCACTTTCTCTATCTCTCTTGCAACACAGACATGGGCATGTGACATTACCCTGGCTAACCATATGTAGGAGATATCTACTAAATACGTACTGAGAAAGGTTTCCTCCCTAATAAACCCGGATATTTTTTGTATTTTTAGTAGAGATGGGGTTTCACCACGTTGGAAAGGCTGGTCTCCAACTGTTAACCTGAAATGATCTGCCTGCCTCGGCCTCCCAAAGTGCTGGAACTGCAGGCATGAGCCACTGCACCCGGCTCCCTCCTCTTCCTTACTCGACGTGGTCATAGCTACCTGTGATGCTTGAAATGGCAGAGCCAGAGATGGAAAGCACCTGGCTTTTTGATGACAATTTCTCAGCTATTACTGAACTGAGACACCAACCTGGAATTTCCCTGCCTCTGAACTCTTTGTCATGTGAGACAGAAAATGTGCCCTAAGCCACTTTTCTTTGGGTCTTTTTTTTTTTTTTTTTTTTTGTCTCCTTCCAAAATGTTGCTATAATTCAACCATTCTTATTGAGAGCTGATTCTGAGCCAAGCTCTGTACTGGCACTGGAATGAGAGTAGGGAACAGTAGAGTGCTAATGAGCACTCTAGGCTAAAAGAGCAATAGAAACATAGACTTGCAGGGCTCAAGATAGACATGGGATTAGGGAAGGCCTTTCAGAGGGAGGGATTTCTAAGAGGAAATGAGAAGAATAAGTAAAAATCAGCCAAGCCAAACAAAGAGAAGGGATGGAAGGAAGGTGGAAAAGCAAGAGACAGTCTAGGCAGAGGGAAGGGACTGTACAAAGGCCCAAGGAAGGAAAGAACATGGCAAGCTGAAGGTAATGGAAGATATCCAGTGTACCTGGAATGTGGGAGAAAGGTGGAGAGGCGGGGACCAGAGCAGTCAGGGCCCTGAGACCACAGCTGGGATTTCCTAGGACTGGTGATGAGTGTTTGCCAACTAATACAATCCCTTTTTCTCTCTAAGCCTTCTTTGTAATTTATAGCCTGTGTTTTAAAAAAACTTTTAAAGAGGTTTGGAGATGTAATCTACCATTTTTAAGGTTCTGACTTATTTCGGAAAAGAGATTTGTACTCTTACTATAGGAAGTCCACTATCCCACTAAGAAGAGGAACCTAAATTTTAAGAAAAATCAAAAGCCTTATGGACCAATACTGTCTTCCACTTAGGCCAATAAGCTAGACTCAGAAGTTCTAAATTTCACCTTCCCAAACATTCCTAAGCAAGAGTGTGTAACATAACAGCTTTGGACTTGGAGCCTGGACACCTGGATTCAAATTCTGATGCTAATAGTTACAAGTCATATTATGGTGGGCAAGATCTTTTCTTTCTGAAGTCTCAGTTTCCTCACCTGGCAAATGGGAGAACATCCTTCCCAACCTCACATAGTTTATTTAAAAAATAAAATGATATATAATATGCACAAATATAAGACTTTGTTATTCAAACTGTTAATATTATTAAATATAATTTATTTTAGTTCTATATTCCAAAAACAGTTGATGAGTTGGCACTGACATTCTCAGAATAGGAATTAAAATGAGAGAACAAAATTGACAGCAAGAAATAATGAGACACAAAGGCTGGATTTCAAAATAATTTACTGAGTTAAATACCAGGACAGGGGTCACATGGCTCTCTTAATGCAGGCCCATGGTTCCTTATTTGGAAATCAAAAATCAAAAAATTCCTGAACAAGTTTTTTCTAGCTCATCTGGTGACAAACCTCGCCTGAGGTTAATCTCTATTTATCTCACTCAATGTAATTATTCATATATATCATGGCAGAAATATTAATATTATACAATATATATTTATTGTAGTTTCTTTTTAAATTCCCAAATATCTGGAATTTGAAAACACAGTTGTCCCCAAAGGTTTTGGATAATGGATTGTAGACCCAATTTTGGGAAACTGGCTGCTCAATAAGACAAGATGATATGATTAATCATGTAGCATAGACAAAAAGAAAGTCTGCTGATAAACTATCAGAATTAAGATTTTTTTTTTAAAGTTTAGGCCGGGCATGGTGGCTCATGCCTGTAATCCCAGCACCTTGGAAGGCTGAGGTAGGCGGATCACGAGGTCAGGAAATCAAGACCATCCTGGCTAACAGAGTGAAACCCCATCTCTGCTAAAAATAGAAAAACAAAATTAGCCAGGCGTGGTGGTGGGCGCCTGTAGTCCCAGCTACTCGGGAGGCTGAGGCGGCAGAATGGCACAAACCCGGGAGGTGGAGCTTGTAGTGAGCTGAGATCGTGCCATCGCACTCCAGTCTGGGCGATAGAGCGAGACTCCGTCTCAAAAAAAAAGATAGATATATATATAACATTATTACTTATAACAGCATGAAGAATTACAAGTAGACAGAAACAAACATAATAAAAGGCATGCAAGAACATAATAGAGAAAAGTACAAAACTTTATTAAAATGCATTTGCTAAGGTTTTAAATGAATGTGTCCTCCAAAAGTCATGCTGGAACTTAACCTCCAAGGTGACAGTACTAAGAGTGGTGCCTATGGTAACTGATCAGGCTATGAAGGCTCCACCCTCATGCATGGGATTAATGCCCATATGAAAGACGCTGCAGAGAGCTGCTGTTACTCTTCCATCCCTTCCCCATGTGGCAACACCTGGACAGTACCATCTGAGGAATGGGCCTTCACCAGCCACGGAACCTGCTGGCACCTTGATCTTGAACTTCCCAGCCTCCAAAACTGAGAAATAAATTTCTGTTGTTTATAAATTATCCACTCTCAGGTATTTTGTTACAGCAGCACAAATGGACTAAGACAACATTAAAAAGAAAAACAGAATATAGAAATATACCATGTTCATGGATTGGAAGGCCATATATTATAGACATATCAATCCCCCCCCAGATCATCTACAGATTCAATGCAGTTCAATTAAAACCCCAACAAGTTTTCTGGAGAGCCAAATTCTAAGATTTAAATCAAGATGCAAAGGTCAATTAATAGCCAAAACACTCTTGAAGAACAACAAGGTAGGAATATTAGCCATACCAGATACCGACTTATTCTAAAATTAATTAAGACACTTTGTGGTATTGGCTAGGGACAAAGACACAGACAAATACAAAGAACAGAAAGGCCAGGAACAGGTCCATGCAAAAATGACTTTTGATTTAGGATAGATGTAGCCATGTATAAAAGATGCAGAGCCTAATGGCTAAGAATCTGGATTCTGGAACTGGAATAAATTGGTTTGAATGCTGGCTCTTTGACTACCAGGTATGCCACATGAAGCAAGTATTTAACCTCCGTGTTGCTGTTTCTCATCTCAAAAGAGGATAGAAGCAGGACCTACGCAGAGTTACTAAAAGGATTAGTAAATTACCTCTTGCTTAGCATATGCCTGGCACATGGTAAGCCCTCAGTAAGTGTTAATGCTATCATTTTCATCATCATCATCATCGTCATCAACCAATGGGGAAAGAACAAGCTGTTCAATAAGAGGTACGGGGATAATTGCATATCTATTGGGAAAAATGAAATAAAACCTCTACTTTTAAAACTATACAAAAACTTATCCCAGGTAGATTAAGAATTAAGAAACTAAATGTAAAAGGCTAGGCTATAAGACTTTCAGGAGACAATATAGGATAACATCTTTTGGATCCTGAGGTAGGAAATGTTTTTTGTTTTGTTTTGTTTTTTTAATTGAGATGGAGTCTCGCTCTGTCGCCCAGGCTGGAGTGCAGTGGTGCAATCTCGCCTCACTGCAACCTCCATCTCCTGGGTTCAAGTGATTCTCCTACCTCAGCCTCCCAAGGAGCTGGGACTACAGGCGCATGCCACCACACCAGGCTAATTTTTTGTATTTTTAGTGGAGACGGGGTTTCACCATGTTAGCCAGGATGGGCTCCATCTCCTGACCTCGTGATCTGCCCACCTCGGCCTCCCAAAGCGCTGGGATTACAGGCGTGAGCCACCGCGCCCGGCCCTAGAAATGATTTTTAAACAAGACATCAAAAGGTGTACACCATAATGAAAAAAGTCAATAAATCTGACTATACGAAAACTAAAAAATTCTATTCATGGAAAGATAGCACAAGGAAAGTGAACATACAAAGTACAAACTGGGAGAAGATATTTGTAACACATATGATCAACAGAGAATTGGTATCTAGAATATAGATAGCACTCCTTTTTAAGAGACAGGATCTCACTATGTTGCCCAGGCTGGCCTCAAATTCCTGGGCTCAAGCAATCCCCCTGCCTCGGCCTCACAAAGTGCTGGGATTACAGGTATAAGCTACTGTGCCTGGCTCCAATTATTCTAAAAAGAGTCAAATAACTTAATAGGAAAAGGGGCAAAAATAAATAAGAATTTTAAGCAATAAATTATATTTAGCTTAATTAGTAATCAGGGAAGTGCATATTAAAACCACAATGAAATACCATTTCACATCCATCAGTCAAAAGTTTAAAGTCAGACAGCACCAAGTGTGAACAAGGATGTGGTGTAATGGGAACATGCACACACTGCTGGGGACCTCGGAAAACCGGTTGGTTTTACCTAGTAAAGGTGAACCCGTGCCTCTGTATGACGTCTCTAGGTATGTATCTTAAGGTTTAGGAACTAGACAATAACTCTTGCTCATGTGCACCAAGAGACATGCATATGAATGTTTATAGCAGCATCATTTATGGTAGAAAAATATCGGAAACAACCTGCTATGGTTTGAATGTGTTCCCCAAAGTTCATGTGTCAGAAACTTAATGGGAGATGGGGCCAAATAAAAGATGGCAGAGCCCTCCTGAATGGGTTAATATCATTATCAAAGGAGTGGATTAGTTATTTCAAGAGTGGGCTTGTTACAAAAGAGAGTTCAATGTCCTCTTGCTCTCTTGCCCTCACTAGGTGGCAAAAGGTCTTCACCCGGTGCCAGCACCATATTCTTGAACTTTCCAACCTCTAGGTCCATGAGCCAAATAATTTTCTACTGTTTATAAATTACCCAGTTTGTGGTATTCTGCTATAGCAACACAAAATAGACTAAGACAAACTCACCTGTCCATCTGATTCTACTTGAAGTCCAAAAACAGGCAAAACTAAACAATGCATTTTATTGGTATAGTCACACATGATGAAACTATAAAAATAACAGAATATGTTCAATGCAAAATTCTGAACACTCCAATAGGGTGGCAGAGGCTGAGAAAGGGATGCGATCAGGGAGGGGTCACTGGGAGATTCTGGAATAATGTTCTATTTCTTACTTCTTTTGTTTGTTTTCTTTTTAAGACGGAGTTTCGCCGTGTCGCCCAGGCTGGAGTGAAATGGTGCAATTTCGGCTCACAGCAACCTCTGTCTTCCAGGTTCAAGCGATTCTCCTGCCTCAGCCTCCCAAGTAGCTGGGACTACAGGTGCACGCTACCACGCCCGGCTAATTTTTGTATTTTTAGTAGAGATGGGGTTTTGCCATGTTGACCAGACTGGTCTCAAACTCCTGACCTCAAGTGATCCACCTGCCTTGGCCTCCCAAAGTGCTGGGATTACAGGCATCAGTCACCGTGCCCAGCCTAATGTTCTATCTCTTAGCCTGGGTGGCATGTACATGGATGTGCATTTTACTGCTATTCTTGCACATACCATTCTATACATACATGTTTTCATACATTCTTTTGTAATATGCCATAATTATTTATTAGTTTACAGTTTGGTTGATGGGAAAATCTTCAGGATAAGAGATACTTAAGCTTGAGCCTCTGCCAATTAGAGATAAAAAATGAAGTAAAACATTTATGAAGGAAAACTTAAGTGGATAGAAAAATCTATTACATAAAGTATTGAACTATTACTTTTCCTTGATTGATGTACCTCTATTTTCTTCCCATAAACAAATATAAAACGTTTTACAGAAAATAGGCATCATTTAATACCCAAATATGGATTGATGATTGATTGCAAAAAAGACTTCACCCTTGGGGAAAACTTCTAAAACAAACAAAAAAAATCCAGGACAATTACTGTCTAAAGGCCAAAAATATTTTTCATATACCACCACAGTAATATTAATAAATACTGTCAAATAAAATATTCTTAAAAGAGAACACAAAACATTACAGTAAGCAACATACGCTGTTTCTACTGTATGCCCAAAACACACACACCCATCCATTCTTCCAACAAATATTTTATTGAGCACTTACTATGCCAAATACTATTCTAGAAACTGAGGGCCTAGCAGGGAACAGAAGACACAAATTCTTTATTCTCATGGAGCTCACATACTAGTAGGTCTTTACAGCACAGAGCTATAAAGAAATATCAGGAAGATTAATTCAAAATTTATTTACATTCCCATGAGCAAAACCAATAGGTCTCTGAATATGAACATTTTAAAGTTTCTTGATACCTGCTAGCAGGAGTGATAATAAAACTATTTAACAACCCATCATCAATAGACTCCCTGTCCAATCAGAAGAGGCCAGCAGTACCAAGGGGCATCCTGCCTAAAAATCCAACCTCGCCTATTGCCCAGGTCTTTACTAGAAAAGGTGAACCCATTACATACCCACCAACAGTATACAAGGATCCCTAACTTGCTGAACCCTGACTGCAACTGAACACTACCATTTGCAAAACAAAAAACTACCTTATTTGGTATGCAAATTGCTTTTTGCGCATTTATTTATTTTGTTTTGTTTTGTTTTGTTTTGTAGGGTCTCACTCTGTTGCCTGGACTGGAGTGCAGTGGCACCATTTCAGCTTGCTGCAACCTCAACCTCCCGGGCTCAGGTGATCCTCCCACCTCAGCCTCCTGAGAAGCTGGGACTACAGGCGCAAGCCACCATGCCTGGCTAATTTTTGTATCTTTTGTAGAGATGGGGTTTTGCCACATTGCCCAGGCTGGTCTCAAACTCCTGGGCTCAAGCAATATGCCTGCCTCGGCTTCCCAAAGTGCATTTATTTAATTATTCATGAAATTAATGTTTTAGACATTTTCATTTGGAATTTGGAATTCCTTTTGTAACTGTTCTCTTCTTAATCTTTGTTCATTTATCTATTAGAAATTTTGTATTTATTTTTTGCATAAGCTTCTTATATATTAAGGTAACTGTCTCATTTTGAATACGTTTATCTAGTTTGATTTTAAATTTTATATATTACTGTTACAGACTGAATGTTTATGCCACCCTTCCTCAATTTATATGTTGAAATCTAATCCCCAACGTGGTATCTGGAGGTGGGCCCTTTGGGAGGTGATTAGGTCATGAGGATGGGCCCCTTGTGAATGGGATTAGTGCCCTTATAATACTCCTTTTATAATACTCCACTTACCAGGTGCTCTTGGCACTGTTCAGGTAGTTCTAACATGAGTTGCTTCTTCACAATACCTGATTCGTCACATCCCCCACTATCAGTCAAGACACACTGCACTACCAATCTAGATGTCCTTTCAAAATATTTGCTGAGGCCCGGCGTGGGGGCTCACGCCTGTAATCCCAGCACTTTGGGAGGCCGAGGCAGGCAGATCACCTGAGGTTGGGAGTTCGACACCAGACTGATCAACATGGAGAAACCCCATCTCTACTAAAAATACAAAATTAGCCGGGCGTGGTGGTGCACACCTGTAATCCAAGCTACATGGGAGGCTGAGGCAGGAAAATCGCTTGAACCCGGGAGGTGGAGGTTGCAGTGAGCCAAGATCATGCCATTGCACTCCAGCCTGGGCAACAAGAGTGAAACTCCATCTCAAAAAAAAAGAAAAGAAAAAAGAAAATATTTGCTGAATGCATGAATGAGTCAATGGAAACTTCTTCTACTGAATTCCTTCTGTGGTCAGAGTTGGTTTTGTCCACATACGTAGTTTATTATCTTGGGTTTCAGGAATGTGCCAGCTACTCTGCAAGGTGCTGGGGATGTAACTGTGAACAGAAGAATGCCCTGATCTCATGGAGCTGTTAAAAATGCCATTTGGCAGAGCATGGTGGCCCATGTCTACAATGACAACACTTTGGGAGGCTAAGGTGGGAGAATCACTTGAGCCCAGCAGTTCAAGACCAGCCTGGGCAACATAGCAAGACCCCATCTCTTTAAAAAAAAAAAAAGACAATTTATGAAGAACATGCAATAACACGAGAATTTTACTTATTAAAAAATAATTCAATCATACCATAAGGAGTTCTTCAAGTCCCTGAGATCAGCTGCAAAAAAGCTAAAAGTCTCTAGTACATGGCTGCCTTCCCTAAGCTGTTGCCAAAGAATGTGAGATATCTAAGTGTTTATATACCTATAAACCTAGCATGAGTGTTTTCTTTTCATTAATTATACACGGGTAGTCGGTTCTACTTAATAACTGAACAGTATTCAGCTTTAAAAAAATAAACATTAACAGATATTTCAAAGAAATCCCACCGTGTTTGGCTCTATTTTTAAGTGGCTGTAAATTATTTGTTGCTTCATCTCATTTCAATGTTTTGAGCTCCTATTTCTGTTACAAATTTCTTCTAGGCAAATGAGAACGTAATAACACATTATGTTTTAAAAACAAACCCAAGCCGGGTACGGTAGCTCACGCCTGTAATCCCAGCACCTTGGGAGGCCAAGGCAGGAGGATCACTTGAGGTTGGGAGTTCAAGACCAGCCTGGCCAACTTGGTGAAACCTAGTCTCTACTAAAAATACAAGAATTAGCCGGGTATGCTGGTGGGTGCCTGTAGTCCCAACTACTCTGGAGACTAAGGCAGGAGAATCACTTGAACCTGGGAGGCAGAGGTTGCAGTGAGCCAAGATCGCACTACTGCACTCCAGCCTGGGTGACAGAGGGAGACTCAATCAAAAAAACAAAAAACAAAAAACAATGGATGTCATGGTCTGGTCTAATGTGGTTCTTTTGACCTCCCCTAATACAACATTCTTCTTCTTTTTTTTTTTTTTTTTTTTTTTTTTTTGAGATGGAGTTTCACTCTGTCGCCCAGGCTGGAGTGCAGTGGTGCGATCTCAGCTCACTGCAAGTTCCGCCTCCCGGGTTCACGCCATTCTCATGCCTCAGCCTCCCAAGTAGCTGGGACTACAGGGACCCGCCACCACGCCTGGCTAATTTTTCATATTTTTAGTAGAGACAGAGTTTCACTGTGTTAGCCAGGATGGTCTCCATCTCCTGACTTTGTGATCTGCCTGCCTTGGCCTCCCAACGTGCTGGAATTACAGGCGTGAGCCACTGCGCCTGGCCAACGTTCTTCTTTTTTATTAAAAAAAAAAAAAAATTGTGTTTAAATTATGTGTGTATATGAATATATATATTATACAATTTGCCATTTTAATCATTTTTAAGTGTATAATTCTGTTGCATTAAGTATGATACTATTATTATTTCCACTTAGGGATGAGGACACTAACATAGCAGTGAAGTGACTTCACCCCTACTAGTAAGACAGAAGCCCTGTGACTGGCGTGCAGGCAGCCAGCTCTAGTGTCTCAGGCTGCAGAGCCTACAAACCTCCCACTTCCTTGCAATAAAAGACTTAGTGTGACCAACAGTGCTGTAAGTTTTTAGTTTACTCATTTGGGTATTTATTTATTTATTTATTTAGAGACAGAGTCTCACTCTGTCACCCAGGCTGGAGTGCACGGGTGCGTGATCTCAGCTCACTATGCTGCCCAGGCTGGTCTTGAACTCCTGGCCTCAAGTCATCCTCCCATCTCCGCCTCCCAAAGTGCTGGGATTGCAGACATGAGCCACCATGTCTAGCCAAAATAGTCCACTTTTAAGTACAGTTGCTTATCACATAAAAAAATAAGAATATAGTGTAGTTAAATTATACAAAGAGAATTTCTACAAACTGTAAATTCTTGTTCCCTGAAAACCTGAAGTGGGGACTTTATTTTAAGCAGGCAAGAATCATCTTTTGCTAGCTAGAAACAGTAAAACAATACATCAAAAAAGATGATTAGGGCTGGGCACAGAGACTCACGCCTGTAATCCCAGCACTTTGGGAGGCCAAGACAAGTGGATCGCCTGAGCTCATAAGTTCAAGACCAGCTTGGGCAATATGGTGAAACCCTGCCTCTACCAAAAATACAAAAAAATTAGCCGGGCATGGTGGCCTGCATCTGTGGTCCCAGCTACTCAGGAGGCTGAGGTGGGAGGATCGCTTGAGTCTGGGAGGCAGAGGTTGCAGTGAGGCAAGATTGCGTCAATGCACTCCACTCCAGCCTGGATGAGAGTTAGACTTCCGAGAGACGGAGGTTGCAGTAAGCCGAGATCGTGCCACTACACTCTAGCCTAGTGACACAGAAAGACTCATCTCAAAAATAAAAAAAAAGAAAAAAAGATCAAATTGTTGTATTTCTCCCCCAGACAAAAATGATCATAAACCAGCCAAATGGTTTTTTTTTTGGATTAAACTAACAATTAGATTGCATAGGGTCTTTATAGGTTCAATAGTGATGTCAGATGAAAGATACAACTTTGGAGTGATTTAAGAAAATATTTTGGAATATCAATTTTGTAATTTGCTGAAGTTTACAAAAATCAATGAGTGAACTTCCAAAAGCAGATCATCATGACTGCTCCATCTGGAACCAAAATCTGCCATATAAATTCAAATTTGGCAATAATTAACTGGAAAGAAATAAATGATAATCACTCTTGCTTGTTTTGTTGTTTTGATCTTTGAAGTAATGGCTAGCCAGAGAGAAACTTCATTTTTTTCAAGTGGTCAAATGCATAATGCTTATTTTATTTTATATTTTAATTAATTTATTTATTTTTTATTTTCATTTTCTTGAAACAGAGTCTCGCTTCATCAGGTTGGAGTGCCTCCCAAAGGGCTGGGATTATAGGCGTGAGAGCCACCGTGCCCNAAGAAATAAATGATAATCACTCTTGCTTGTTTTGTTGTTTTGATCTTTGAAGTAATGGCTAGCCAGAGAGAAACTTCATTTTTTTCAAGTGGTCAAATGCATAATGCTTATTTTATTTTATATTTTAATTAATTTATTTATTTTTTATTTTCATTTTCTTGAAACAGAGTCTCGCTTCATCAGGTTGGAGTGCCTCCCAAAGGGCTGGGATTATAGGCGTGAGAGCCACCGTGCCCGGCCCACAATGCTTATTTTATCTGTGTAAACACTGGGCTATTTTCACAGGACCCCACTAGATATAAAACAAAACAAAACAAAAAGGCTACTTGAGAGTGGCTGCTATGGTCCCTTTTAAAGTTGTTCTAGCTGGTGATTTGCCTTTTAGGCAACAGAATGATGTTTAATCACATTTCTCAATGTGAATACTAAGAAGGAAATTCCTGTTGGCTGTCAAAACGCTACCATGATACAAATAGCATCAAAAGCAGTGACTCTGCCTAGGAAACAATGTGAATGATGTTCATTTTCATATCAACAACATAGATCTCATTTCATCAGAGGACTCCAGAATGGTCTTTTAACTTTTCTTTTTCTTTTCTTTTGAGATGGAGTCTAGCTTTGTAGCCCAGGCTGGAGTGCAGCTGCAGGATCCTGACTCACTGCTACCTCTGCCTCCAGGGTTCAAGTGATTCTTTGTTGCCTCAGCCTCCCACAACAGTAGCTGGGATTACAGGCGCCCACCACCACGCCCGGCTAATTTCTGTATTTTTAGCAAAGACAGGGTTTCACCATGTTGGTCAAGCTGATCTCAAACTCCTGGTCTCAAGTGATCCACCACTTGCCTTGGCCTCCCAAAGTGCTGGGATTACAGGCGTGAGCCAGCGCGCCCAGCTTATTAGGCAATTTTTTTTCTTTTTGTTTTACTAAGTGCTGCCTATTTGAGAATGGCAATAGCATAACTTTAAAGCCACTGTTTCTGTAACACTTAAACTACTTCGCATCAACATAAAATCAAAAGGTACTAAGAATTTAGCAACAACAAAAGTTACCAATAGAAATAGAAAATTAATATGCTATGCCAACTCAGCAGAGACACAGTGCAATTCCAACCTTAAGTTTCTTGTACTGTGCTCTGAATGCCTTAACAGATTCAAGGGAGGTTAACACTCGAGAACTTTGAAAAGCTGCCATTTTCCTCATGTGGCAGGCAGCTTTCAGGCCTTCATTCCCGTTGCAGGAACAACGGGGAATGTAAAATAAGATGGCCCTGTTAGGTTGTGGCACTTAGTGCCAACATCCTGTATCACTGAAATGAACTGAAATCACTAGGAAACACTCAGAGTACTGCCTCTGTTTTTTTTTTTTTTTTTTTTTTAAAAAAAAAAAAAAAGTAATGCGTGTTGCTTGCTTGGGGAAAACAGAACAGAATAAAACATTTCTCCAAAATGACGTCAAATTGCTGATGATTTTTTTCCAAGTACTTCTGATATAGGATCACAAAAAAAGTGGTCGTTCAGAACAGGTGAGTTTTAGGCAATAACACATGAGTAGAGCAGTATCTAGAAATCTCACGCCTATTAAACTTAAGGACAGTTGTCAAGCCATTTCATATCTATTTCTTGTGGCACCTAAATCAGTGCCTGGAACAATACATGTTTGTGGAAATGAATCACAACACAGGTAAACTGAATGATGTTTATAGTCCATCTAACTATAGTGGTTTTAAAAAAGAACCAAATAGTTATTTTCAGCCACATGCTGTAATTACTGTAAGGTATTTTTAAAAGTCCGCCTTGAACACTCACTGCAAATACCATTTTCTGCTACCTCAGCTTACTTCTCCCACGTGCCATGAGAAGGCTACCATTAGCCAACTTGACTAAAAACCACTAAATACTGGTTTTAGTAGATAGCTTAACGACTGATTTGGTGGAAATTACTTTGCAGGAATAACAATTTCCAATGAATTCAGTTTAACGTTGTAGGTGTATTTTAAAATAGCACCTAATATACCCTCATTACCTGTTTTGCAACAGGGAGTAAGTACATAGACAATCATTCAGGAGACTTCAAAAAAAAAAAAAAAAAAACCACACAGCAATCTTTCATTACTCAGGAGAAAATTTATAGATCCCTCTGAACTGCTAAAGATCAATTGTTTTATACAGCATGTGCATTGGCTTTTAAATTTCCAAACACCAAGGAGTGTCCATCCCAAATTAGCCCTTTGTCGTCTAAGAGATAACTAAGATGCCCAGTACTAACCTGTTGTTTATTTCTGAAACAAGGTCTTGCTCTGTTGCCCAGGCTGGAGTGTGGTGGTACTATCTTGGCTCACTACAGCCTTGAGCTCCTGGGCTCAGGTGATCCTCCCACCTAAGCCTCCCAAGTAGCTGGGACCACAGGTGCGGGCTACCATGCCTGGCTAACTTTTGTATTTTTGTAGAGATGAGATCTCACCATGTTGGCCAGGTTGGTCTCAAACTCCTGGGCTCAAGAGATCCGCCTGCCTCAGCCTCCCCAAGTGCTAGGATTACAGACATGAGCCATCGCACCCAGCCTCTTTCTCTTTTTTTAAAATTGAGGTGAAATTCATCTAACATAAAATTAACTTTTTTGTTTGTTTGTTTGTTTGTTTGTTTTTTTGAGATGGAGTCTCACTCTGTCGCCAGGCTGGAGTGTAGTGGTGCGATCTCGGCTCACTGCAATGTCTGCCTCCCGGGTTCAAGCGATTCTCCTGCCTCAGCCTCCCGAGGAGCTGGGAGGTTGAGTTGGGCTGTTTACACCTTTGGCTATTGTTCATAGTGCTGCTATGAACATTCCTGTACAAGTATTTGTTTGAATACCTATTTCCAGTTTGGGGGAGTTTATATACAGAAGTGGAATTCCTGGAGCATCTGGTAAATTGTATGTCTAACTTAACTGCCAAATGGTTCTCCCAAGAGGCTGAACCATTTCACACCCTGCCAGCAATGCACAAGGGTTCCAATTTCTCCACATTTTAACACTTGTCATTTTCCTATACTTTCCTGACTATAGTCACCCTAGTGGGTATCTCATTGTAGATCTGCATTTCCCAAATAGTAATGATGTTCAGCATCTTTTCATGTGTTTATTAGCCATTTGTATATCTTCTTTGGAGAATCAATCTGCTTTTATTCCCCACTACCATGACAATAAATAAAAATAATCTTAATCTTTACTATCACTTTCTTTAAAACTGACCCCACACACTTGACTGTTTTTTTTTGTTTTGTTTTGAGACAGAGTCTCACTCTGTCCCCCAGGCTGGAGAGCAGTGGTGGGATCTCGGCTCACTGCAAGCTCCGCCTCCCGGGTTCTCACCATTCTCCTGCCTCAGCCTCCTGAGTAGCTGAGACTGCAGGTGCCCGCCACCAGGCCCGGCTAATTTTCTGTATTTGTAGTAGAGACAGGGTTTCACCGCGTTAGCCAGGATGGTCTCGATCTCCAGACCTCGTGATCCACCCGTCTCGGCCTCCCAAAGTGCTGGGATTACAGGCATTCAGCCATTGTGCCTGGCCCACACACTTACTTTTTCAATCTGTGTTTGGAAATCACATGAATTAAATAAGAGCTTAAATTGGTCTGTTATCAAAGGGCACAATCCAAGATGGTTTCAAGCTTGGCAACTGTTACATTTGTTGATGTACAAGGTACTGTTCTAGGCGCTGGTAACACAGCACTGAACAAAACAAATAAAAACCCTTGCCCTCACAGAGCTTACTTCCCACAGAATGTATGATCAATACTAAATCTATTAGCCTGGAAAGTGAACACAGTAAAATGGCTAACTTGAAGTTTTCACGGAAATATTTAAAACTATATTATAGAATCCAAAAATAAGCCATGTAGGGTACTTGTGCACTGTTATTAAATATCATTGAAGGAATATCTTTTTTCTTTTTTTTTTTTTTGAGACAGAATCTCACTCTGTTGCCCAGGCTGGAGTGCAGTGGCGTGATCTTGGCTCACTGCAACCTCCACTTCCCGGGTTCAAGAGATTCTCCTGCCTCAGCCTCCTGAGTAGCTGGGACTACAGGCACGTGCCAAGATGTTTGGTTAATTTTTTTGTATTCTTAGTAGAGATGGGGTTTCGCCATGTTGGCTAGGCTGGTCTTGAACTCCTGACCTCAGGTGATCCACCCGCCTCGGCCCCCCAAAGTGCTGGGATTACAGGTGTGAGCCACCATGCCCAACCTTAAGAATACTGTTAAGGATACTACTTGGTATACTAAGCAGGCATATTTTACATAGTTACAAGTAGAAAATGAGTCACAAAGCTTTGGATTCAAAGTATAGAACGTCAACACTTGGTCTTAATATCCTCAATAAAAATTTCACACAAATACCAACACTCCCTCTTTTTTTTTTTTTTTTTTTGAGACAGGGTTTCACTCTGTGGCCTACACTGGTGTGCAGTGGCTCAAATCACCGCTCAGTGCAGCCTTCATCTCCTCGGGCTCAGGTGATCATCCCACCTCACCCTCCCAAGTACCTGGTACTACAGGTGTGCGTTACCACGCCCAGCTAATGTTTGCTTTTGTTTTGATAGAGATGGGGGGTTGGCCATGTTGCCCAGTGTAATCCCAGCACTTTGGGAGGCTGAGGCAGGAGGGCTGCTCGAGGCCAGGAGTTTGAGACGAGCCTGGGCAACATATAGCAAGACCCTGTCTGTCAAAAAACAAAAAACAAAAACAGAAAAACAGAAGAAGGATTAATAGTTATATTAAGAAGAATGAGGCAGCTAAGGAAAAGAAAATCCCACCAAGATACTATAAGTGGTAAAAGGTACCAAAAAGTGTGACTAGTATGCTAACATTTGTAAGGGACGGGGGAATTTACTCATAAATGCTTGATAGCTCTCTGGAAGAATTAACAAGAAACCAGTTACGGTGGTTGCCTCCAGGGAAGAAAAAAAAAATCCCCTAATGACTGGGGCAGTCACACACCCATGGTGTGGCCTATTCAAAAATACATAAACACGTAAGAAATAAAGTGTGCTTTTAAAATGTGGCTTTTCCCCCAACTCCCCTTCTTTAACAGAGTGTATTCAATCTTGGCTGAACCCTCAGAGCTCACTGGTGTGTGTAGCTGACTTTAGAGAGAGCCAGGAGGTCAGGACTGCACACAATAGGGTTAGCTGAAGGTGAAGCACCTGGGACTAGAGACTTCCCCAGCCAAGGGTGAGCTGGGACAAAGGATTTCAAAGCCCTGGGGTGGAAGAAGGCTGGTGCATATAAAGAATGAGAAGGCAGCCCGGCCGGAGGAGACTGTGTTGCAAGAGAGACCAGCAACATAAAAGGGTTGTCTAAATTTAGCTTTTACTCTGAGTTGGGAAGTCCTTGTTGGGTTCTGCTCAGATCTGAGCCCCACCCACTCCATGTTAGGTGATCTAGGTACCTAAGTTCTCCCAACAGTACCCTCTTGGTGATGCCCACAGGACCCCATGGAAACGTCATCCTTTTATTGTGAGCATTGGGCATTTTACTCAGTTTCCCTGAACTCAATCTTCCATCCACATGAGTGTATCCTACATTTCCCTCTAGTCTTTTTTCCTTTTCTTTCTTTACTTTTGCCCCATGTCCCTAGGACTGTCCCACAATTCAGACTGGTAACCAAGTACATAGTGTATAAAATAGTACATAATAGCTCATAATCTCCCCCATGTGCTGCCTTGCCTGATCTCGGCCACATCTAAAGAATCAAGATACATATAACCTTTAGGTTGGCTGGCATTTGCAGTCATTTAACCCCCAGGCCCCTTACCCCAAGCATGTGAACTGGGTGGGGTCCATACTACACGCAAATATTATCTAAATAAACAGAACTTGGCCAGGCTCAGTGGCTCACGCCTGTAAGTAATCCCAACACTTCGGGAGGCTGAGGCTGGAGGATCACTTGAGGCCAGGAGTTCAAGGCTAGCCGGGGCAACATGGTGAGATCCCATCTCTACCCCCCCCCCAAAAAAAACAGGAAATAATAAGAAATTTACAAAATTAAAAAATTAGCTGGGTGTGGTAGTGTGCACCTGAGTCTTAGCTACTGGGGAGGCTGAAGTGGGAGGATGGCTTGAGGCCAGGAGGTTGAGGCTGCATTGAGCTCTGATGGAGCCTGGGTGACAGAGCAAAACCCTGTCTCAGACTACCGCACATTGGTGACACCTAATTGAACACTGCTAATGGAGAGTATCTGTTGCCCACTCATGCAATTAACAATTTACATTTTCAATTTTTCTCCAATAATCCAATGACAATTTCAAAATCTGCTTGAAGTTATCAGAAAGTCTTTATTCCACCCAACTACTTCCAACTTCTCTCTAGGGTTTTCTTCCATCTCTAATGACTGTTCATTCCGCTTTCTCAATTACTGGCATTTCATAATAAAAAGAAAGCGAGAAAGTGAAGGAAGAAGCCATCGTATCATCCTGTTTTTCATTTCCATCAGGTGGGTGGGTGGTTGAATCCTTTTGGCAAATAAAGCACTTGACCAGCTAAAACTTTTCTGCAATGACATTGTTTATCTACCTTACTGACTTGCTGATCGGCCAAACTGACAAAATAAACAACAAACCTTCTTAGCCAAAAGATTTCTGTTCAGCAAAATAGTCCCTGAGGCTGGGCGGCTCACGCTTATAATCCCAGCACTTTGGGAGGCCGAGGTGGGTGAACCACCTGAGATCAGGAGTTCGAGACCAGTCTGGCCAACATAGTGAAACCCCATCTCTACTAAAATACAAAATTAGCCGGGCGTGGTGGTGCACACCTGTAATCCCAGCTACTCAGGAGGCTGAGGCAGAAGAATTGCTTGAATCCAGGAGGTGGAGGTTGCAGTGAACGGAGATCATGGCACTGCACTCCAGCCTAGGTGACAGAATGAGACTCTATCTCAAAAAAAAAAAAAGTCCCTGACATTTTTGCCTATGGAGTCACACACCCAAGACATTCTATCTATGTACCTAGTGTCTCACAACTTAAGGAATGTGCCTGATGATTTTACGTATGTGTCACTTTTTGAAATGTTGAACCCTTTACAAACTTCCTATTAACATTATTAGCATTTCTTTGAGCCACAGTGTGGGACTCAACATAAAATTTCTAAGTAAAGTTTCTAGCTTTAAAAATCATCTCTTGTCAGCCGGGTGCAGTGGCTCATGCCTGTAATCCCAGCACTTTGGGAGGCCGAGGTGGGCGGATCACCTGAGGTCGGGAGTTCAAAACCAGCCCGACCTACATGGAGAAACCCAATCTCTACTAAAAATACAAAATTAGCTGAGTGTGGTGGCACATGCCTGTAATCCCAGCTACTAGGGAGGCTGAGGCAGGAGAATTGCTTGAACCTGGGAGGCGGAGGTTGCGGTGAGCCGAGATCGCGCCACTGGACTCCAGCCTGGGCAACAAGAGCGAGACTCTGTCTCAAAAAAAAAAAAAAGAAATTGTCTCTTGTAATAGGCATTGCCATGTTATCTGCTCATTATGAATCAGTACTCCTAGGATCACTATTTCAGTGTCAGTTGCTCCTGGAACTCAGATTACCTTGAAACACTTGAGTTGAAGGGACTCGAGGTCACACAGTCTAGTTTACACCAAATTCATTGATCACGTCCACAATACCCCTAACAAAAAAGTGACCAGTCTCGACAAGGAATTCAAGATATCAATGGAAGGTCAGGCGCAGTGGCTCATGCCTGTAATCCCAGCACTTTGGGAGGTCTAGGCGGGTGGATCACCTGAGGTCAGGAGTTCCAGACCAGCCTGGCCAACATGGTGAAACCCCGTCTCTACTAAAAATACAAAAATTAGCCAGGTGTGGTGGTGTGTGCCTGTAATCCCAGCTACTTGGGAGGCTGAGGCAGAAGAACTGCTTGAACCTGAGAGGCGGAGGCTGCAGTGAGCCAAGACCACGCCACTGTACTCCAGCCTGGGTGACAGAGAGAGACTCTATCTCAAAAAAAAAAGAAAGAAAAAAAAGATATCAATGAAATATCATGACAACCAGCAACATATGGAGGTGGATAATGATAGCCAACACTAGTAGAGCTTATTTCATATATAATCCTATGGAGTAGGCACTATCATTATCTCCATTTTACAGATGGAGGACCTGAGACTAAATGACTTATACAAAATCAATCAGTTAGTTAATGTCAGGATATGAACCAAGCAGTCTGGCTCCAGATCCACACTCTTGAACAATATGACACACTGACTAAATTGTAGAAATCTAATAAGAATGAGAGAATTGGCCAGGCACGGTGGCTCACGCCTGTAATCCCAGCACTTTGGGAGGCTGAGGTGGGTGATCACCTGAGGTCAGGAGTTTGGGACCAGCCTGGCCAATGTGGCAAAACCCCGTTTCTACTAAAAATACCACAATTAGCCAGGCATGGTGGCATGCGCCTATAGGCCCAGCTACTTAGTAGGTTGAGGCAGGAGAATCACTTGAACCTGGGCGGCGGAGGTTGCAGTGAGCAGAGATCATGCCACTGCACTCCAGTGTGGGCCACAGAACGAGACTGTACCTCAAAAAAAAAAAAAAAAAATCCTTTCAAGATGTGAGGAGTGAAGACAGAGTGAATAAGTAGCAGAGACAGAACTAGATCTAAGATGCCTAACTGTAGTCTGGCTGATTTACTGCCTCCAGAACAGGAATTCTATTTCACAACTAAAGCTATAGAAAGTTGTGGGTCAGGTGCAGTGGCTCACGCTTCTAATCTTAGCACTTTGGGAGGCCAAGGTGGGTGGATCACTTGAGCCCAGGAGTTTGAGACCAGCCTGGGTAACATGGCAAAACCCTGTCTCTACCACAAAAAAAAAAAAAGAAAAAAAATTAGATGGGTGTGGTGGCTCACACCTGTAGTCTCAGCTACTCTGGAGGCTGAGGTGGGAAGATGGCTTGAGCCCAGGAGGTGGAGGTTAGAGTAAGCCAAGACTGCACCACTGCACTCCAGCCTGGGCAACAGAGCCAGACCCTGTCTCAAAAAAAAAAAAAAAAAAAAAGTTTTGCATTTTGTTTTATACTCCTCAAAACAACACTTCTGAAGTAGATTGGCATAGCTCATATTTCAAGGAAGAGGAAATGAAATTAAGGGGGGGAAATGGCAAAACCATATCTTACTAAAGGAAATTGCAATGAAATGTCCCCTTTTGTGACTCAGTGGTTACGTGGTTATGACGATAATGTAAAAAACTCTGAGATTTTATGAAAAATAAAACAGAATCGCCATATTCAAAGTGTATGATCTTGCGACAAGAACCTTAGAAAAAACTCCATTTACGGAGTTTGCATTATGAAGACATTAAGCCATCATGAAGTCTTCATGTCTTCACATCAGAGCTTTTTGGTTTACTGTTTTCTTATCTTCAGAGAAAAAAGTATAAAACTCTTTGAATGTTCCTCAACTTTTAAATTTCATTTTCTAAGCATTTCTTCAAAGAGATAATGATTTCATTTTATCTTTAAACTAGAATAAAAGGATACATGGTCGCTCTGTCCTTGAATAAATGAAGAAGGGGTAGTGTTAACACTATCTATTACAACTTCCAAAGACACTGTTCATTCCTACTATTGTATGATAAATCACTCCCAAAACTTAATGGGAAACAACCACTTTATTATGGGTCAGGAATTTGGACAGGGACACCTTTTCTCTGTGCCATCACTGCTGAGGCCTCAGCTGGGAAGACTTAAAGGCTAGGGGGACCCAACTGCTGGGCGTTAGAATCATCTGGAAGCCCTTCCCTCATACGGCTGGCAGCTGACTATGACTGTTGGTTGAGACCTCGACTGAGCTGTCAACATGAACCTCTATGATTGGCTTCTCTGTATGTCTCTCTACGTGTGCTGTTTCGGCTTCCTAACAATATGGCAACTGGGTTTTAAGAGTAAATATCCTAAAAGAGCAAGGAAAAAGTGCATAGCATATTTGTGATTCTGCTTCAGAAATCATTTAAAAAAAAAAAAAAAACAAAACTGGAACTTTCTATGTTGCTCAGGGTGGTCTCAAACTCCTGGGTTCAAACAATCATCCCCCTCACCCCCACCCGCACTCCCACCTGGGCCTCCTAGAAAACCAGGATTACAGGTATGGGCCACCACGCCTGGGGCCATCACTTTCACCATACTCTATTGGTCAAGGCTGTCACACAGATCTGCCTAGATTCAAATGCAAGTGGTATCAGTCCCCTCTCACCACTCAATGGGAGGAGTCTTGGGGTCACATTCTAAGATGAGCAATGTGGGATGGGCAATATTGTTGTGGACATCTTTCCAAAATATAATCTGTCACACGTCAAGTATCTCTAAGAAAGATAAAGAGGAAAATTAAACAATGTCAGGTACAACAGAAATCTCAGTCAACAGGGTATGAACTGAGCAATTCTAAACTTTCTCTTTTCATCTCCATGTCAAAATAAGCACATGGGCAGCTTTCAAAAGAAAAGCCTACACTATTAGTCTGTCTTCAAAAGCCTATTAGAATCATGTGTGACATGAATTTCTGATTACTACCAAAAACTGAATGTCTATCAGTGGCCATTTATTTATTTTTTCCACTTATGACTTGGTACATCAGTTCTACTTCTAAGTCTATCAGAACTTCCAGCTCCACTTATTATGCTGTTATAACAATTTGCAAACCAATCAACTCTTAACAGTGTACACCCCTCCCAGTCTAAAATACGATTCACACAATGGTTCTCAGTGAGGTAAACACTTTGGCAAACACAGTGAAGAGTTACTGTCCAAAAGGGCAACACATTATGACAGCTACGCTAAGTAACACAGTTCTAAAGTTAAATAAAGTGCTTGGAGGAATGTAACTACACCAAGAGCTTAGCGTTTTACCAACTTAATTCTAGCTTTTTCTGGTTATCCAAATGTATATCTACAGCCTGGATCTCCTCCCTGGGTTCCAGATGCATATATTAAGCTATTGATGCAATATTAGATAATTAGTTATGTGACAGGCCTCTTGTAAAATGTCCAGCACTACACTTCTGTTCTTCTCCCCATCAAGCTCAATCCTACTGTTCTCAGTCTCCCATTTCCTTGTATTTGTCCATAGCATTTATCATTATCTGATACACTGTAAATATGGATTACATATAAGCAAAACATTTTTTACTATTTGGTTAACTGCCATTTTTCCTTTGCCTGGAACAATGCTTGGCACGTTAAGTAGTTTAAAATATTTTTTTCTTTTCTTTTTTTTTTTTTTTGAGACAGGGTCTTGCTCTGTCACCCAGCCTGGAGTGCAGTGGTGCAGTCACCACTCACTGTAGCCTCAACTTCCTGGGCTCAAGCGATCCTCCTGCCTCAGCCACCACATCCGGCTAATTTTCTGTAGAGATGGAGTTTCACCATGTTGCTCAGGCTGGTCTCAAACTCCTGGGCTCAAGTGATCTGCCCACCTTGACCTCCCAAAGTGCTGAAATTACAGGCATGAGCCAGCATGCCCAGCCCAATAATCTTTTTCAAATGAATTAATGAATGATGACTTATCTGGGTACCTGAATAAGTCATTACTAGAAAACCATAAAGAACAAAGAGTACCTTAAAATGATGATAATGTTTGTCAGTAGCTGACTGGGTAAGGAAGTAGAATATTGCCAGATTTTAGATTTGCTATAAAGAATAAAAATGAGCAAAAACTGAGAATGCATGAGAAGGAATCAAAATGTTAAACAGTGCTACCTAAGCCACATCAAAACTACCTAGAAGAGCTTTTAAAATGACAGATTCTTATAAATGGCAGGCTCACACCTGCAATCCCAGCACTTTGGGAGGCCAAGGCAGGGGGATCACTTGGGCTCAGGAGTTCAAGACCAGCCTGGGTGACATGGCGAGACACCATCTCTACAAAAAATACAAAAATCAGCTGAGTGTGGTGCTGCAGGCCTGTAGTCCCAGCTGCTTGGGAAGTTGAGGTGGCAGGATCGCTTGAGCTCGGGAGGTCAAGGTTGCAGTGAGCCTTGATTGAGCCACTGTACGCCACCTGGGTGATGAAGTACAAACAAACAAAAATTACAGATTATTATACATAAAAAAACTACAGATTTCTCAGATTGCCAGTTTGGAGAATGCTAGAAAGTGATGAGATAATAAATATCCAGCACTCAATCTGGGTACCTGAATATAATCTCAGGCATCCAAGATTGAATAGAGATTGGAATTAAAAAGATCTAAACAGGGCCAGGCACGCTGGCTTATGCCCGTAATCCCAGCACTTTGGGAGGCCAAGGTGGGTCGATCACTTGAGGTCAGGGGTTCAAGACCAGCCTGGCGACATGGTGAAACCCCGCCTATACTAAAGATACAAAAATTAGCTGGGCATGGTGGTGGGTGCCTGTAATCCCAGCTACTCAGGAGGCTGAGGCATGAGAATCTTTGAAACTGGGAGCCGGAGGTTGCAGTGAGCTGAGATCGCACCACTACACTCCAGCCTGGGTGACAGAGCAAGACTCTGTCTCAAAAAAAGAAAAGAAAAAAAATCTAAACATAACTAATTGTGCTATAGTCTGCCTAAAGAAAGAATGGGTTAACAGTAAAGGAATCACCTACACAGCATCTATAAAACAGACTCTATTCTATCTGTAAGGTAGACCTGTCCTCCAGAGGAGGTAGACGCCTAAGGCTGCCATTGTCATCAGCCATTCCATTCATCCAATCCTATTTTCATTTTATGCTCTCCAAGAAACGCTATACACAGTTTAGCTTTCCACCCAGATTAGCCTACAGAGAGAGAACGTAGAGATCAGTAAACATGAATATCCAGTCTGTTTATGAATATACTTCTCACCATAAAATTCATTCTGGTTTATTCAACAGGCTTGGGAATTGGGTTAGCGTGAGTCACCTCCAGGCATACTGAAAATAAGAAATTTGCTAGCTTAAAAGAGCTGGGGAACAAACCCTGATAACCCTAACAAGGTTGCATCATCTGAGCAGAGACAGAGAGGACAAGAATAAAGTGCTGGTAGGCTTAGGTTTTACAACCAGCTGGTGGAAAAAAGGACCTGTGGCCAATATTTGATTTACCCCACAAGCCAGAGCAGGGAACGTGCCTCCCCCTTGAACATCTTGAAGTGGGAGGAGGCAGAGGGTGGCTCCTAGGCCTTCTTTGTTCACTACTAGGCCTTCCCTTGAATGTCCAAGCCTCCTCAGCAATCCATTTCAACCTAATTCCACCCATATAATAACAGGTTGAGAAATGCAATACATAGAAAGGCTCTCTACTGAAAACCACTCCAGTAATCCAGTCAGCCAATTGGCCCAGTGCAGCCTGCAGCTACTGAGCTCCTCTCCATCCTTCTCCACACTGAAAACTGGCACCATAGCTACCTGCTTTCAGCAGTTCAAGGGTTATTTCCCATCCTCTCAAGGTGAAGCCGTAGTCCTCGCATGGTTTTTAGCTTTAGTCTGCCTCTTCAGGCTCCTATTACAACTCCATCACCTGCTCATCATTTGAGAGCTCTGTGCTCTCCATGACCCTTCTTCTTTTCCTGGAAGGCTCTGTCTAGATCCCCTCCACCCTTCTGACCACCCCACTTCACCTGTAAAACTTACTAGTCCTTCAGGACTCCACTTGGATGCCATTTCCCCACCTCAGTTACACTCCTGTACATATTTCCATGGAGTTACCCTACCTTAGTCCTTCTTACGCAATAATCCCTCCCTCCCTCCCTCCCTCCCTTCTTTCTCTCTCCCTCTCTCTCTCTTTCTTTCAGAGGGAGTCTCACTCTGTTGCCCAGGCTGGAGTGCAGTGACACAATCTTGGTTCACTGCAACATCCACCTCCTAGACTCAAGCGATTCTCCTGCCTCAGCCTCCTGAGTAGCCGGGATTACAGGCGCGCGCCACCACACCTGGCTAATTTTTTTGTATTTTTAGTAGAGATGGGGTTTCACCATGTTGGTCAGGCTGGTCTCGAACTCCTGACCTCATGATCTACCTGCCTCGGCCTTCCAAAGTGCTGGTATTACAGGAGTGAGCAACTGCACCTGGTGGCCTAATGAAATTTTTATCATTTTGTTTGGTTACCTCTTTTATGTACAAAGTTATAAATATTGAGCACTACCACCACCACTCCTCTTGCCAAAAACAGCTGTAACAAGAACTAAACTTCTCCCAGGATGACAGGGAGACTTCGCGCGTACACCTTACTTGTGAAACGGAACAATGTAAATAGCCTATTTTTAAGGATAAGTTAAAATAAACTTTTTTTTTTTTTTTGAGACGGAGTCTTGCTCAGTTGCCCAGGCTGGAGTGTGGTGGCGCGATCTCGGCTCACTGCAAGCTCCGCCTCCCAGGTTCACATCATTCTCCGGCCTCAGCCTCCTGAGTAGCTGGGACTACAGGCGCCCGCCACTACGACCTGCTAATTTTTTTGTATTTTTAGTAGAGATGGGGTTTCACCATGTTAGCCAGGATGGTCTCGATCTCCTGACCTCGTGATCCGCCCATCTCAGCCTCCCAAAGTGCTGGGATTACAGGCGTGAGCCACTGCGCCCGGCCTATAAACTTTCTTTTTTTTTTTCTTCAGACAAGGTCTTGCTCTGTCACCCAGGCTGGAGTGCAGTGGCGCAAACACAGCTCACTGCAGCCTCGAACTCCCGGCCTAAAGTGATCCTCCCATCTCAGCTTCCCAAGTAGCTGGGACCACAGGCATGCACCACTATACCGAGGTAATTTTTTAATTTTTAGTAGAGGTAGGATCTCAATATGTTACCCAGGCTGCTCTTGAACTCCTGAGCTTGAGCTATCCTCCCGCCTTGGCCTCCCAAAATACTGGGATTATAGGTACGCGCCATCGTGCCTGGCCAATAAGTAAAATGTAAATTTAAAAAGTCGGGCCGGGCGCGGTGGCCCAAGCCTGTAATCCCAGCACTTTGGGAGGCCGAGATGGGCGGATCACAAGGTCAGGAGATCAAGACCATCCTGGCTAATATGGTGAAACCCCGTCTCTACTAAAAAAATACAAAAAACTAGCCGGGCGAGGTGG
>NW_016813389.1:2155180-2161904 GCF_001698545.2 Rhinopithecus bieti
AAAAAAAAAAAAAAAAAAAAAAAAGTCAGTCATGGTGAAGAATATATTTTACATACACATATACACTTATGAAATCTAAATGTCCTTGCCCAAACATTTCCAGAAATTTCCATATCTGTTCCAATGCAAATACTTCTAAACCTCTTCATTATCTCTGTCAAGAAGAAATCAATCCCAAACTAAGCTGATAGGCAGAATAATTCATTAGCTGTTTCAAGCAGCAAATATCCAGCTTTTTAGGTGGGGAAATAATGTGACTTCAGTGGAACTTTTTTTAAAAGTGGTAATAATAGCCAAAGAAAACTATTTCCCCTAGGAAAAAACTTAAATCTCAAGGAGGCCCAAGTATACTGCTAAAAATTAGTATGATTAGTGTTTTGGAGTGGATTTTATTTTTCTTCAAGGAGGAAAAGATAAACATGCTATTGATATGACCTCCTGAAATCCAGATTTCCTGTCCAAAGCAATACTTTCTAGGCATTTTCCAAATATTAGGTTTATTTTATTGTGAACATGTATACCAAATTTTAAATCAGAAGGCTAGGACCGAAAATAGCTCATTTTTCATGAATCCTGCTTACAGCAAGAGTTCTACAATTTGTTCCCAAGGACCAGAGTTTTTTTCCTTAACCCTCCCCATGATTATAATAATTTCTATTTACCTATCACCTTTCATCCAACAACCTCAAAGTACTTTACGAACAATTTCTCATCTTTATGCCTTCTTGTCAAGAGAAAGGCAACCACCATACCACGCTTTATAGATTGGGAAAGCGAGGAACAGAGATGCAAGGAATTGCCCGATACTAATAAATATTAGATTAGGCAAGGAATGCAACCCAGGCTGAGTCCTCCAGAACTTCCTCACTCAACTGGGAGCACCCACACCGTTTGTCCCCAGAGCCTGTCTGGTCTTTAAATGGATTTCAGGAACCCATTCTCAATTTTGGCTGTGCAAATACAAGTACAAGGGGAATAGATTCCTTTACAAGTCCCAAGTTTTCTTCTGCTATAGATAATAGAGAAAGTATTTCGTTTCTTGTTCCTGAAGACTCAAAACTTTGAAACCCTGAATGTGGGCCAGACATGGTGGCTCACGCCTGTAATCCCAGCACTTTGGGAGGCCGAGGAGGGCGATCACTTCAGGTCAAGAGTTCAAGTCCAGCCTGGGCAACACAGGAAGACCCCCGCCTCTACAAAAGAACTTTTTAAAAAAAAGTTACCCAGGCTGGGCCAGGCACGGTGCCTCACGCCTGTAATCCCAGCACTTTGGGAGGCCGAGACGGGCGGATCACGAGGTCAGGAGATCGAGACCAACCTGGCTAACACAGTGAAACCCCATCTCTACTAACAAAAAAAAAGAAAAAAAAATTAGCTGGGCATGGTGGCGGGCACCTGTAGTTTTAGCTACTCAGGAGACTGAGGCAGGAGAATGGCATAAACCTGGGAGGCGGAGCTTGCAGTGAGCAGAGATCGTGCCACTGCACTCCAGCCTGGGTGACAGAGTAAGATTCTGTCTCAAAAAAAAAAAAAAAAAAAAAAAAAAGGCTGGCTGCGGTGGCTCACGCCTGTAATTCCAGCACTTTGGGAGGCCAAGGCAGGTGGATCAAGAGGTCAGGAGATCGAGACCATCCTGGCTAATACTGTGAAACCCCGTCTCTACTAAAAATACAAAAAATTAGCTGGGCAAATGCCTGTAGTCCCAGCTACTTAAGATGTTGAAACAGAAGAATCGCTTGAACCCGGGAAGTGGAGATTGCAGCAAGCCGAGATCACGCCACTGCACCCCAGCCTGGGTGACAGAGCGAGACTCCATCTCAAAAAAAAAAAAAAAAAAAAAAAAAAATGTTAGCCAGGCGTGGTAGTGTACACCTGCGGTCCCAGCTAATTAGGAGGCTGAGGCGAAAGGCTCATTTGGGCCCGGGAGGTTGAGGTTGCAGTGAGCCATGTTTGTGCCACTGCACTCCAGCCTGGTCAACAGAGTGAGACTCTGTATTCCTCCTTGTTCTTTCTCAATTTCATTAAAAATAGTTTTCACCAAGACATACTTCTGTTAGGCAAATTCAGAAACTTGATACTATTCCTACTAATTAATATCCACACAAATTAATTTATTTAAATTAGAAAAGAGAAACAATAACTGGCTTTGAAAGAATTAGGAGATTACTAGACATTCATGAAGCATCTGCTTGAATACAAGCTTCATTCATGACTGTTTCTGCTGGCTCTGCAGCATTTAGTGGTGTGAGTCATTGATTCTCAGTGATTCTCAATATGAATAACATCAAATGTTTTATAAAGCAAAATCTACAGCAGTGATGGGGAAATATGAGTGAATGATGGGGATAAAGGGAACTGTGCACTACTAACACAGAAGATCCAGTTTTTGGCCAAGTGCGGTGGCTCATGCCTGTAATCCCAGTTCTTTGAGAGGCCAAGGTGGGAGGATCACTTGAGCCCAGGAGTTCAAGGCCAGCCTGGGCAACATAGACCCCGTCTCTACAAAAAAAATGCAAAAATTAGCAGAGTGTGGTGATGTGCGCCTATAATCCCAGGTACTTGGGAGGCTGAGGCAGGAGAATCGCTTGAACCTGGGAGGCAGAGGTTGTGGTGAGCCGAGATCATGCCATTGCACTTCACCCTAGGCAACAAGAATGAAACTCCATCTCCCCAAAAAAAAAAAAAAAAAAAAAAAAGACAATAGGGGATGGCATATGTGAAAATATTACAATAACTACAGAGTTCATAATAAGTTATTCCCAGTTTTGGCACCACAGAGAAAGTAGACAAGTACAAATGGAAACTGTGGCTGCTATTAGGTGTTGATGTAGGAATTAGTTCTTACTAAAAACCTAATTCCAATCACTCGCTGTATGCTCTAATTTAAAAAATCATATTGTTTATATGATGTTATAGTTTACATGTGAAAGTTATTATGGCTTTTGCAACAAGAAAATGGAAGTTCCATCTACTTTTCTTTGTTGGTGGGGGTGGTGGTTTGAATCTATTTCTAGTATTAAACAATTGAGGTTGTTAAGCTTTACATAAGTTTAACATGGAATTTTACAAATAGGGTGAGGTTTGAGTTAAAGGTTGGTCTGAAGTGGAAGATCACGATAAACTGGTATTAAAAACTTACAGCCAGGAGCAGTGGCTCACACCTGTAATCCCCACACTTTGGGAGGCCAAGACGGGTGGATCACCTGAGGTCAGGAGTTGGAGAACCAGCCTGGCCAACATGGTGAAACCCCATCTCTACTAAAAACAAAAAATTTGCTGGGCGTGGTGGCACACACCTGTAATCCCAGCTACTCGGGAGTCTGAGGCAGGAGAATCGCTTGAACCTGGGAGGTGGAGGTTGCAGTGAGCTGAGATGGTGCCATTGCACTCCAGTCTGGGCGACGAGAGCAAAACTCCAACTCAAAAAACAAACAAAGAAACAAAAAAACTTACATACCCCCAAATTACTCTCTAATATAATACACACATTTGGCCTCTTATCATTTAAAAAAAGTTTTTTAACTAAACACATTACTAGGCTCAAGCTAGTATGAGTGTACATGTAAAACAGGAAACAAATATTCCTTTATAAACACCAATTCCAGAAGACTTCACACCCACATTCTAAAATCTAATTAAGATTAATTCCCCAGGGCATTCATGTATTCTTAGTAGCTTTCAATTTTTAAGTGTCAAAATAAAGCCTTATTTTTAAATGTGGGTGGTGTTGATGAAACAAGTATGAGTAATACTTGCAGGAAACATAATATTAGCTTTAGCTGGTTAGTGGGTGATACTTGAATGGTCCTTCAAAGAAGTACTTTCCATGTCTCACCAATGTAAAGCATGAATTGTAATGTGTTCACATAGCAAGTACAGACACTTATAAAACTCTTTTACATGCTTAAAGTACAGTTTTGCCTACCAAAATGGCAACTTACACAAATTTTCAGGATTCTGTCTAATGTACAAAGTGAAGGCAACAAACTCATATCTAAATATCAACTGCAAAATCTCTCCAGGCTGGCCAGGTGCGGTGGCTCAAGCCTGTAATCCCAGCACTGTGGGAGACCGAGACGGGCGGATCACGAGGTCAGGAGATCAAGACCATCCTGGCTAACACGATGAAACCCCGTCTCTACTAAAAAAAAAAAAACAAAAACCTCTCCAGGCCTCCCACAGTTTGTTTTCTTTAATATCTACTAAACAGAAAAGACATGTGCAAAGTTTGTTCTCACAGAGAAGTAAGGATGGTAAAACTAAGTTGATTTTGTTTCTTTTCTGAAGTAGTTCTGCCCTACCCACCATGGTTCAGGGAGTATTATCTCCCCTGTTGGTCTTGCCATGTTTATCCCAAACAGAAATCTCTGAAGGATTAAGAAAAAGGAGCAGTAGAGGCCAGGCATGGTGGCTCCACCTGTAATCCCAGCACTTTGAAAGGCAGAGGCGGGCAGATCACTTGAGGTCAGGAGTTTGAGACCAGCCTGGTCAACATGGTGAAACGCCATCTCTACTACGAAAAATACACAAACTGGCAGGGCATGGTGGTGGGGGCCTGCAGCTACTTGGGAGGCTGAGGCATGAGAATCACTTGAACCTGGGAGGCAGAGGTTGCAGTGAGCCGAGATTGCGCCACTGCACACCAGCCTGGGAGACAGAGCGAAATTCCATCTCAAAAAAGAAAAAAGAAAAAAGAGCAGTAGAAGAGCTAGGGACTATTGTTAATATGGTTCTCCAATTTAGCACTCAAGGGCAGTAAGAAGAGGTAATACTTCTCCAGTACCTGGAACTGTTAATAATTAGTTACTTTAAGATTAAAAAAACTAGTTTAAAATTTCAACACACTAGCAAAAAAAAAATTCAACACACCATAAAGTGTTCTTACATAAACATATGTACACATATCATGCCTAAGTAGAATGAACAACAGAGAAGGGATAACTTTTCAAACCCTACTCTGAAGGCAAAAAAGGTCCCTAGACTGTGTGTATTTGGGGGGAGAAAGGATACGGAAAATCTCTGTACCTTCTCAATTGTGCTGTGGACCGTAACTGTTCTAAAAACTAGAGTCTATTTTCAAAAAGATACCTAAAATTATATATATATTTTACAACTGCCAACGTGCAGAAAGGTGTTATAATTATCTTCCCATTACTTTTAAAAAGCAAATGTTAAAACAAAACGAAAAAAAGGGATTTATTCATTTATCCAATAAATATTTATTGAACTCCTACACAGAGTCAAGCATTGTTCCCAATACAGTCGGTAGACAATCCTCGCATGGTTGCCTCTTGAAAGTGCACACCATGATCAGGGTCAACATATTCAACAGTCTAATGTACATTATATGCCTGGCATGGTTCTAAAAATCACAGGTAAAACAAAAAACTACATACAATCAACACAGGTGGTTTTTTTTTTTGTTTTTGTTTTTTTTTTTTTGAGATAGTCTCGCTCTGTTGCCCAGAAGGTAATGCAATGGCGCCATCTTGGCTCACTGCAACTTCCACCTCCCGGGTTCAAAGGATTCTCTGCCTCAGCCTCCCGAGTAGCTGGGATTACCAGCGTGGACCACCACGCCAGGCTAATTTTTATATTTTTAGTAGAGATGGGGTTTCACCATCTTGGTCAGGCTGGTCTCAAACTCCTGACCTCGTGATCTGCCCACCTCAGCCTCCCAAAATGCCGGGATTACAGGCATAAGCCACCACGCCCGGCCCACAGGTGGCTTCTTACTATGCTAACCAATATGCATTATTCAGGTTTCTCTGTTCTCTTTCTTGTACATACTTCATTTCTCATTAGCACCAGAGCAAATAAATAAAGATGACAGAGAGGATACTAGAAGGCAGCAAAACCAGGTTCTGTCACTGAATAATTTGTTAGCTGCAAACAGAATAATTACGAGGAAGGCTTAACTTTTCAATGGATTTATTCATACTTCACACTAATGAGCAAGCTAATAAAAAGCCGAACTAACACTTCAGTAACCTGTCACTTCCCTCAGTAAGCAGGCAAGGAAAAAAAAAAAAAAACAACATTCAAATGTAAGCAACTCTTGCTTGCCATTTCTCCAACAACCAGCCACAACTTCCACAAGGCAGTGAACATATTTACCTTACTAACACTGCCTTTTTAACAAGTCTTGAGTAAATGTATTTTGGTTAATTTTACATAAAAACATAATTTCTCTTTTGACTCTGATGTTACAGGCTAGAGGTAAAACCTACTTTCTATGCTTCCACGTAGATATCTTTCAATATATATAACGTGACTTACAACAGATTCAGGCTGCTGTCTTGCGCACACTGTAGTTGTTCAATAAAAATTTTGAAAATTGATTAAAAGGCAATGTCATGAAGAGCTGTAAACTATTTTATTATAACCTAATCACTTCAAAATGGCCATTTAAGCCTGGGTGAGGTAGCTCACGCCTATAATCCGAGCACTTTGGGAGGCCGACGTGGGTGGATCACTTGAGGTCAGGAGTTCGAGACCGGCCTGACCAAAATGGTGAAACCCCATCTCTACAAAAAAAAAACTTAGCCAGGTGTGGTAACGCACACCTGTAGTCCTAGCTACGCGGGAAGCTAAGGCAAGGGAATCGCTAGAACCTGGGAGATGGAAGCTGCAGTGAGACGAGATCGTGACATTGCACTCCAGCCTGGGTAACAAGAGTGAAGCTTTGTCTCAAAAAAAAAAAAAAAAAAAAAAAAAAAAAAAA
>NW_016813389.1:2165115-2168551 GCF_001698545.2 Rhinopithecus bieti
AAAAAAAAAAAGAAAGAAAGAAAGTTTATTTCTATGAAGGAGTTGAAGAAAAAGTAAAAAAGAAAGAGGAAGAGAAAGGTTTTACTCCCTCTACAAAGCAGGATGTGGCTTAGAGTAGGCCTTCAGTGTAAAATGCACATTAGAAACCTGTAGTTTCTAAAAGCCTATATTGACTTTAACCTGAAGTCCTAAAATGTATGTAAAATCTGATAGTATTCGTGAAGGTCCCTGAGAGCTGCAGCCACCTGTTACAAATAACTCGTGGTCACCCAAACCATAGCTCTTTCTCCATCTAGAAGAATAATTCTGCCAAGCTCGGCTTGAGTGCCCCATCATTATCTCATTATACATGTGCATGATTCCAAAGCCACCATTCAAGGAAAACCCTTAATCACTGCCCTCCGCTCGGCTACCCAGTGTACCACACATCACCAAGTCTCTGACCGCCGGAGAAACGGGGTTTACTTTTCATAATCCTTCATTTTTCTAGTTTTTTTAAATCTCAAAAGCTACTAAGCCTTATACATCTTTGCACTTCACCTGAAAACTTAGATTTTGCATTTCTCTTAGTAGCACTATCATGTGTTCATTCCTTTCCCTATATTAAACTGTAAGCTACTCAAAGGCAAATGCTGGTACTCATAAGAATGTCTTTTTTAAGGTCAGGTGTGGTGGCTCACGCCTGTAATCCTAGCACTTTGGGAGGCTGAGGCAGACGGATTACCTGAGGTCAGGAATTTGAGACCAGCCTGGCCAACATGGCGAAACCCCGTCTCTATTAAACACACAAAAAATTAGCTGGGCATGGAGGCAGGCGCCTATAATCCCAGCTACTCGGGAGGCTGAGGCAGGAGAATCGTATGAACCTGGGAGGCAGAGGCTGCAGTGAGCCGAGATCACGCCACTGCATGCCAGCCTAGTCAGGCAACAGAGCAAGACTCCGTCTCAGGTTAAAAAAAAAAAGAAGTTTTTAAAAATGTCTTTTTAAAAACTCCTCATTGCCATACACTTGCATATACAGAACTGTTAACTGATTCATTCTACCTCATAAAATTATCAAGTGAAAAAATTACAGATAGTTCACATCCTTCTCCTTTGAAAATATTTGCCAATTATTTTTATTGTAGAAAATGTCAAACTTATATACTAGAAAGAATAATGTAATGAACACTCCTGTACCCAGCATCTGGCTTCAGTAATGGCCAATTCTGTCTCACTATCTCCGATCTACTAACAACACAAATTATTGTGAAGCAAATCTAAGATTTCATATCATTTATTTGTATATATTCCAGTTCCCATTTATTTTCCTTTTTATTTTTTTTTTAAGAGAAGACATCTCCAGATATTCCCCAAGCTGTTCTTGAACTCCTGGGCCCAAAAGATCCTCCCAACTCGGCCTCCCAAGGTGCTGGGATTACAGGCCTGAGCCACTGTGCCCAGCCTCTCTCATTTATTTCCAAACACTCCTAACCCTGCCTTCCTTCCCACACCTCCACCCTCAAAAATAAATGTACGGAATAATGCAGGCAATTGCTGCTATTTTAGCAGTTTTGCTATAGCCACTCCCTCTCTTTGGAATTATATTCTATCCCATTTACCAACATCACTGAACTGTCCACCAAGGTATTGTGTTCGGTCCCTATTTCACTCAGAAATATATTGTACCTTTTCCCTCCATAATTCCATCTGCTGTTTGAACAAGTGAAAAAAAAAATGTGCCACAATTTCTACTATCCTGATAAAGATTACTTCTGATTTGCTTCCCCACCCCAGAAAAGCTAAAGAGAGCTACAGGGAGTGGATTAGAAGAGGAAAGAAACTTCAACACAGCACTCAAAGTGGTAAATTTTGCCTAAACTGGTGTGTGCAAATATTTTAAACTATTTTATTTTCAAAATGGATACTTGTAAACTTCAGCGGAAATTCTGTCATAAATCCCTTTTAGGCAGAAGATGTTTATAAAATGAATTATCTTAATTTAAGGGAGCTATTGCCCTCAGGATTTTGGTAATAACAACCGTAGCTGCTTCTGTACCTAACAAATGGTTATGTAAAAACAATTAAAGCAAAGTAAAACAAAACAAAAAACAAGGGAGGATGCGCTCTGTTTCTGCAATTGCTCTAACCTTGTTTTCTTTTGACAGGAGATTTCTCGGCCTCATCTCAGATAGCAACACCACCCTACACTTTCTCCTCCACACCCTTTGCAAATAGAATTCCAAAAGGCACTTCAGAGTTCATCCTGGGAAATGGCTCATCTTGAGGGCATTTCAGTGCAGTAACTGAGATTTCGTCTACTCCTTCCCCGGCCGCCGCACTGCCCATCCCCTGCCCAGTGATTTCCCCAGGAATCCGCGGACGGCAGGGAAAGAGCTCCATTCACAGCCGGCCCCTCGCCTTCCTGGGGACGGCCCTCAGCCCCGAAGGCTGCCCGTTTACCGTGCGCACCCCCCGGCCAAGCATCCCCGCGAGGCGCCCCTCACCGTCAACTTTCCCCACTGAAAACTCTTTTCTCCGAGCAACCGTTAAAGATTGACCCCGCGAAAGCCTCTTCCTGAGGGAGATCACGTAAGATGTCTCCCCAACTCCCACTTTCTCCTCCAGAGCAGACGTCGCAGTGCCCACATCCACTCAGGATTGAGCTACCCCGAAAGAACAAGTGCGCCCGGGGCCGCCACGGGCCAGAAGTCCTCGCCTCCACAGCGAAGACCGCACTGTAGCCCCGGCACCTCAAAACCCGACCCCCGGCGCTCGCCCCGGCCGCCCCGCCCCCGAGGAAGCACCGGATCCGCCAGCGCCTCCACCGAGCCAGGACAAAACTCGCGGCCGGGGCGCCCAGGGACCCAGCGCAGCGCCGCGCAGCCGGGGCCTCCACGCCCCCACGCCCTGTCCCGGCCCCCCCCCGGGCATCCGCGGCTCGCCCCGGGGGATTAGAGCTCGGCCCGACACACACCGCCCGCCCCGGGGTGCCGGGGACAGGGAGGCCCGCCCGTGCCGTTCCTCAGGCCGCCGGGGACCCGCACCAACTCCCCTCGCCTCCGAAGGACGAGCCGGTCCGCACCTCCTGCTCGGGCCAAGGCCGACGAGGGGCACAGGGACCCCGCCTCCTCTCCAGGCCGCGGCGAACCCGACGAGCGCGCCCTCGCCTCCGCCCGGCAGCGCGGCCCGCGCCCCCTCCCCAGGCCGCGGGGAAACGCAGCGCACGCCCCGCATCTGCCCGGGGGCCCAGACCCTCACTCACCCAGAGCTCGGTACCCCAGCTCATGGTGCTGGGGCGCGAAGGGGCGCTCCGCGCGGCGGGCGCGGCTCTCTGGTCCCCCACCCCGGCGATCCCTTTGCCCCCCGAGATCCCCGCGACCGCGGAAAGCCCGGAGTCCGCGCGGCCTCCTCTGGCTCGCAGCTCCTCGCCCGGGGTCTCCTCGGCGGCTCCTCC
>NW_016813389.1:2168902-2176511 GCF_001698545.2 Rhinopithecus bieti
ACAGCTCGCGCACGCGCGCCCGCCCCGCCCCGGCCCGGTCCCCTCCCCGGGCTCCCCGGGCTCCCCGGCCGGGTCCGCGTCGCCCCGGGGTCCGGAAGGACGCGGAGGGAGGTGTGAGGGACGGCGGGAACCGGTTCCCGAGGACTCCCCCTGCCAATCTCCTAATGACTTCTTAGTGACCACTCTCTGCTCGCAGTACTAGCGCTTGCCTTGGAACGCGGCCGGCCCTGGGATCACCGATGCTCCGCGGAGGTCTGAGATCGCTCCCCTGCGCGCAGCGCCCCTCTGAATTTAAGGACAATACTTTCCCCTGGCAGCCATGCGCGCCGAGTAGAGTGGGCCCGAGAGGCTCTTTTCCCACCGCCCGAGGGAGGCCCGAGCGCCCCGCAGGCTGGCGCGGTGAGAGTGAGGCGGTGGTATCTGCGCACTGTGAGAATAGAGACGTCGAAGCAAGCGCGACGGCCTCGAGTGGTTGGGGAAAATATCCAGGGGCGTGCACCCAGTGATTTCCAATCTTTGAAACCAATGATTTCCAACTTGTTCAGCCAAGAAACTCTCAGGCGTGAAATCACGTTACCGCCTAGTGGGTAAAAGCAAAGGCGTGGGGTACACAGATAACTTGTTTGGTTCAAATCCAGCACGTGCTGACCCGGTGGAGGCGGACAATTCCTCCACCGCTGGAAGCACAGAGCGCAGTCCACCAGATGGAGGCAATAACGCGTCCATCTCACCGCCCGGCGGTGACGATCAGGGTGAGCCAAAGCCTAGGGTTGGTAAACCCAGCGCTCATTTTATCAATAGACGGACTCCCTCTTTATATATCCAAAGATCTGCACAAATGTCGTTACTGACAAGCTATGGAAAATGTTTGGAATTCCAACTCCTCTGACTCACTAGGCCTTTCCCCACAGCTTATCTTTCTCCCTCGGTTAATGCTACTACTGAATCCTTTTCTGAGTAACCGTGCGACTCCCAACATGGGCCCCCAGTTAAAAAATACTTTATGATGATGCATTTCTCCAATCCCACCCCACCATTTTCAACCTACTTATCATTCTCCTCCATTAAAAGGTGCAGCTAACCCGGGTCTAGTGGCTCACGACTGTAATCCCAGGACATCAGGAGGCCCAGGCAGGAGGATGGCTGGAGGCCAGGAATTTGAGTCCAGCCTGGGCAACATCGTAAGACCCTGTCTCTACAAAAAAAAAAAAAAAAAAAAAAAAAAAAAAAAAGTTAGCTGGGCATAGTGGCATGCACCTGTGGTCCCAGCTACTTGGGAAGCTGAGACAGGAGGATAGCTTGAACCTAGAAGGCTGAAGTTGCAGTGAGCCATGATCGTGCCATTGCCATCCAGCTTGAGCAACAGAGCAAGACCCTGTCTCAAAAATATTAACAATAATGAATTAAAGCCGGACGTTGTGGCTCACGCCTGTAATCCCAACACTTTGGGAGGCAGAAGTGAGTAGATCTGAGGTCAGGAGTTTGAGACTAGTATGGCCAACATGGAGAAACCCCCTCTCTACTAAAAACACAAAAGTTAGCCGGGTGTGGTGACAGGGCACCTGTAATCTCAGCTACTCTGGAGGTTGAGGCAGGAGAATCGCTTGAACCTGGGAGGTTGGAGTGAGCCGAGATTGTGCCACTGCACAAGCAAGACTCTGTCTCAAAAAATAAAATAAAATGAATAATAATAATAAATTAAGAGGTGGAGCTACAAAAACAAAACAAAACAAAACAAAACAAAAACCTCTTGGAGATAAACCTCCAACTCTACTTCCTTTGTTGGGCAGTTACAATAAATTTAAGTTGTCAAAACTGTTTTGGTCTGCCTTTTCTCAGTTACAACCCTCCCTTCCTGCCCACCCCCATTCTTGTGTCTGTATAAATATTTTGCTCTCAGTTACTAGGTCTGAGTTCTCTTTCCTCCAGAGACTGCTAGATATATAACAATGAGAACGGCCAGCTACCTATCTCCTAAGGCAGATTAATAGCCAGAGTGAGTTGCAGGGGGAAATTGAAACAATGCTGCAGTTTAGTCTGCTAAAATTTGGAAATGGTACATGCAATGCAGGTTTATCTAACAAGACTTTGCCTCAGTAATCACCTTCCTGCCAGGGCTTGACTTAGTCAAACACAGTGATCTAATCTTGACCAAGTTCTTGGAGACTTCTCAAAAACAGTGACCACTTGTGAAAATACTCTAATCAAGAAGCAAAACAACCTGCTGCTTTAAAGAGGAGAAAGAGGAAGAGGAAGGGACAGCAGAAGAAAAAGAGACCACATGAAGATGAAACTCTTTAAGACGAGTAAGCAGGAAATTGTTAGTTATAGGAAGGAACCCATTAAAAGTTGCTGCCTAACTATATGGAAATGAGTTAATTATACCACACTGCAGATATCTTTAATTTCATTAAGCTTTGGCAGTAACTGGAAAATGCTTGAAAGTGTCAAATCTTCAAAAAATAAAGGAGAAAGACATCAATGATCATGAAGCAATGAGAACAGGGTTTGGGATAAAATGAAATAAGCCAGAAGAAAAAAAGGCTAAAATACAGCACAGCATTTTTTTAGGAAGAACTAAGTCCGTTTCAGTTTCCCTTCAGAGCAGGAGGAAGTGATTCTAAGCCAAGGAGGTATCCCCATGAATGACCTCCTGTGACCTGACCTACTTAGGAACCAGTTTTCACCAGGGGTACTCTAAACTCGATGTAAACGCTGATATTATCTAGGGGGTTAGTCTGGGTTGCATATACTGGTTTCACCTCTCAGTAAAATCTAGAGAACACTGATTTACAAAATTATGATCTTGGTTTGATATTATAAAATATATATTTGGTCTTCAACCTTGTTTCCTGAAGTATAGCTCCAAAAATCCTTACAGACCCCAAAATGATGTATTTTTATATACTGAGATGACTGATGGCTGACAGCCCTTAAGTATTAGCAGCTTCAAGACGGGACTGGTCATCATAAAGACCAAGACAAGATTAGAGGCGTGGGACTTTTATCTGCACCCACACTGTCACTCCAACCTCTGGGGACTGGGGAGAGGTGCTGAAAGTTAAGTTGCTCAGCAATGGTCAATAGTTTAATCAATCATGACTACATAAAATAAAGCCTCTATTAAAACTCCAAAAAACAAAGTTCTGAGAACTTCCAGATGGCTAAACACATAAAAGTCCCTACAGAGTTGGCTGGATGTGGTGGCTCACGCCTGTAATCCCAGCACTTTGGGAGGCAGAGGCAGGCAGATCACCTGAGGTCAGGAGTTTGAGACCAGCCTAGCCAACATAGTGAAAAACACCATCTCTACTAAAAATACAAAAAATAAAATAAAATAAAATAGCCCAGTGTGGTGGTGACTGCCTGAATCCCAGCTGCTTGGGAGGCTGAGGCAAGAGATCGCTTGAACCCAGGAGGCGGAGGTTGTGGTGAGCTGAGATCGTGCCACTGCACTCCAGCCACTATACTCTGGCAACAGAGTTTAAGACTCCACCTCAAAAAAAAAAAAAAAAACAGTTCCTAGAGGGTGGCATGCCCAGAGAGAGCACAGAAGTTCCACTGGGAGGCAGAGCTTTCAGTGAGCCGAGATCGCCCCACTGCGCTCCAGCCTGGGCGACAGAGAAAGACTCCATCTCCAAAAAAAAAACATCTCCTTCCCTGTACTCCATATATCTCTTCATCTATATCCTTTATAATAAACATGTTTCCCTAGGTTCTGAGAGGCACTGTAACAAATTAAACCCAAAAGGAGGACTTGAGATTTCTGATTTATAAACAGTTGGTCAAAAAGATCACATAACCTAAAACTTAAGATTGACACCTACTTGGGGTGGGGGGCAGTCTTGAGGACCAAACCCTCAACCTGTGATATCTGACACTATCTCCAGGTAGATAGTGGCTGAGGCATGTGAAGTTCGAGGCTGCAGTGGGCCATGATCGCACCATTACACTATGGCCAGGGTGACAGCAAGACCCTGTCTCTAAAAAAATAAAATAAAAATAAAAACAAAAAAAACCCACTAAATTAAAGGACACTCAGCTGATGTCCACTAAAAAATTACTTGGTTGGTGGTAGGAAGAAATTCCAACACATTTTGTCACAAAAGTCCCCTATGTTAATTATTAAGTAAAAAACAAAACAGCCGGGCGCAGTGGTTCACGCCTGTAATCCCAGCACTTTGGGAGGCTGAGGCGGATGGACCATGAGGTCAGGAGTTCTAGACCAGCCTGGCCGACATAGTACAACTCTGTCTCTACTAAAAATACAAAAATTAGCTGGGCATGGTGGCCCACGCCTGTAGTCCCAGCTACTCAGGAGGCTGAGGCAGGAGAATCGCTTGAACCCAGGAGGTTGTGGTGATCCAAGATTGCGCCACTGTACTCCAGCCTGGGCAACAGAGTAAGACTCCGTCTCAAAAACAACAACAGAACAAAACTCTGTAAATTTATGTTTTTTTCCTACTCTCAGTGGGGGACTCAAACATGTTCCACTGGATAATCTGATCACATGGTCAGTATTAGCAATGAAATAAGTTATCTGGTCAAACAGAACAGAGACCCTGTATAGGTGGCTGTGTAGTCAGAGGCAAACAATTGTATTAGGGCTTTTTGGCAATTCTAACCCTGCTTGCAACTAATAAACATCTAATTCAGGGGCTTAGATGGACAGCTATTTATACAGCTGTAGCTAGATATGAGATTTTAAAGCAGATAGGGTTTCAAAATTGTTAAATTGGGATCTGGTGTTCTACTACTTACTAGTTGTATGGCCTTCTGCAAGTTACTTACATTCTCTGAGCTTCAGTTTACTCATTCAGAAGACAGGGATCTTGCCCAGGTGCAGTGGCTCACGCCTGTAATCCCAGCACATTAGGAGGCTGAGGCAGGCGGATTGCTTGAGCCCAGGAGTTCAAGACCAGCCTGGGCAACATGGCAAAAATCTGTGTCTACTAAAAATACAAAAAAATTAGGCGTGGTGGTGTGCCTGTAATCCCAGTTACTCGGGAGGCTGAGGCAGGAGAATTGCTTGACCCAGGAGGCGGAGGTTGCAGTGAGCTGAGATCGCGCCACTTCACTCCAGCCTGGCGACAGAGAGAGACTCCGTCTCAAAAAAACAAACAAACAAACAAAAACAACAAAAAACAGGGATCTCATAGGTTGTCATTAGTCTGAAATTAAGGAATTGGGGTTGAGTACAGTCTTCAGTGTTAGCCAGATTTGGATAGCTCTGTCCAGACAGCTATAGAGACCTTTGGCTGAATTACTTTCCTTCTCTAAGCCTCAGTTTCCTTTTTGAGATGGAGTCTTGCTCTGTTGCCCAGGCTGTAGTGCAGTGGTGCAGTCTCGGCTCCCTGCAAGCTCCGCCTCCTGGGTTCATGCCATTCTCCTGCCTCAGCCTCCCGAGTAGCTGGGACTACAGGTGCCCGTGACCATGCCTGGCTAATTTTTTGTATTTTTAGTAGAGACAGGGTTTCACCGTGTTAGCCAGGATGGTCTCAATCTCCTGAACTCGTGATCCGCCCGCCTTGGCCTCCCAAAGTGCTGGGATTACAGGCGTGAGCCACCGCTCCTGATCAGTTTCCTCTTCTTTAAAATGGAAATATGGCCATGCACAGTGGCTCATGCCTGTAATCCCAACACTTTGGGAGGCCAAGGCAGGCAGATTGCTTGAGATCAGGCATTCAAGACCAGTTTGAGCAACATGGAAAAACCTTGTGTACACAAAAAATAAAAAAAATTTGCCAAGCATGGTGGTGCACAACTGTAATCCCAGCCAGCCGGGAGGCTGAGGGGGGATAATTGCTTGAGCCTGGTAAATTGAGGCTGCGGTGAGCCTTGATCATGCCACTGCACTCCTGAGAGTGAGACCCTGTCTCAAAAATCAAACAAATAAAATGGAAATAATGCTACTTCAAAGGTTATTGTAAAGGTGGAAAGAAAGGTGGTTTATGCCTATAATCCCAGCACTTGGGGAGGTGAAGGTGGGAGAATCATTTGAGCCCAGGAGATTTAGACCAGCGTGGGCAACACAGCAAAACCGTCTCCACAAAAAAAGTACAAAAATTAGCCCGGCATGGTTGTGCTTGGCTACTTGGGGGCTTGAGGCAGTAGGATCGCTTGAGCCTGGGAGTTGGAAGCTGCAGTGAGCCGTGATCGTACCACTGCACTCCAGCCTGGGAAACAAAGTAAGACTCTGTCTCAAAAAAAAAAAAAAAAAAATTAAAATTAAACAAAAGAATACGTACAAAATGTTTACCACATAATATACACACAAGTATCGGTTACCTTTCCTTTCCTTCTGTTTTCTGGAGGATTTTTACTTACTGTAGAAAATAAAGCAATCCTTTCAGCATTTTTTTTTTTTTTGAGACGGAGTCTCGCTCTGTTGCCCAGGCTGGAGTGCAGTGGCCGGATCTCGGCTCACTGCAAGCTCCGCCTCCCGGGTTTACGCCATTCTCCTGCCTCAGCCTCCCGAGTAGCTGGGACTACAGGCGCCCGCCACCTCACCCGGCTAGTTTTTTTGCATTTTTTAGTAGAGACGGGGTTTCACCGTGTTAGCCAGGATGGTCTCCATCTCCTGACCTCGTGATCCGCCCGTCCCGGCCTCCCAAAGTGCTGGGATTACAGGCTTGAGCCACTGCGCCCGGCCCCTTTCAGCATTTTCTTTTTGTCTTTGTTCTTAGAGAGGTCTTGCTCTGTTGCCCAGACTGGAGTGCAGTGGCATTATCATAGCTCACTGCAGCCTTCAATTCCTGGGTTCAAATGATCCTCCACAGTAGCTGGGAATACAGGCCTTTAAACATTTCTGATGCAGCAGGACTGCTTGCTTGAACTTACAGTTCATTGGTTGTCTACTGGTGAAGAACTACTTCTAATGAAATTCTCAGGATTTTTTCTTCTTCAAAATAACTTGTTTTTAGCTTAAAATTTCCAATTTCTTTTGCATTCAAACTACTTACATGGGACCCAAGAAAGCGATCAACTTGAAAAAGTGGAGTAGGATAAAACCAGGAACTCTACGGTGAGTGAAATGCTAAAACTGCAATGAATTTTCACAACGAATAATCCAATTCCCCTGAAGGTCTGTAAAGATGTACATCAAATTAAGAAAAACTGCCTGTCCTGTGGCTGCGCAAGTTATAACTAGGGTCGATAGGTTGAGGAGTAATTTTGAAGTTCCTCTCCAATCCACAGGACTCAAAGTGTGTCAGAGCCTGACTTTTCCATGATCACTTTCTGCAGAAAGATGCACTTGGAGGCATTCCCGACGCTCCAAGAAATGCATGAAAACTTTAGCTGCAGTCGTGGAAGAAATGGTGTTTCAAGTCAAAGAATGAAAGTAGCATTTGACTTCTGAATGTATTGCTAGGCCCCAATTTGACCACCAATTTCCTATACTGTCTTAACAGAGGTTTTTGATTTGCAATATCAACCAACTTTTTTTTTTTTTTTGACAGGGTCTTGCTCTGTCACCCGAGCTGGATGCAAGTGTCAAGGCTTACTCAGTGTTGACTCCTGGGCTCAAGTGATCTTACTACCTCTCTGCCTCCTGAGTAGCTGGGACTACAGGTGCGTGTCACCATGCCCGCTAATTTTTGTTTTTCTT
>NW_016813389.1:2176838-2197569 GCF_001698545.2 Rhinopithecus bieti
TTTCTTTTTTTTTTTGAGATAGAATCTCGCTCTGTCACACAGGCTGGAGTGCAATGGTGCGATCTTGGCTCACTGTAACCTCTGCTTCCCAGGTTCAAGCGATTCTACTGTCTCAGCCTCCTGAGTAGCTGGGATTACAGGCATGCGCCACCATGCCTGGCTAATTTTTGTATTTTTAGTTAGAGACAGGGTTTTGCCACGTTAGCCAGGCTGGTCTCAAACTCCTGGCCTCAGGTGATCCACTGACCTCAGCCTCCCAAAGTGTTGGGATTACAGGCATGAGCCACCGCACCTGGCCTAATTTTTGTATTTCTTGTAGAGAAAGTGTTTCACTATGTTGCCCAGGCTGGTTGCAAACTCCTGGGCTCAAGTTATCCGCCAGCTTTGGCCTCCCAAAGTGCTGGGATTCAGGCATGAGACACCAGCCAGGCCTATCAAGTCTTTTGATAGGAAAAACACATGGCAATTGTACTTTATTAAACTGGAGAATATTAACCCATTAATTACTTAAAAGAGTTCTGGAAATGTCTAAACCGATACCAAATAATTATTTAATAATAATAGCACTAGATTCAACACTACACATTCTAGTAGTAACCTTAAGCTGATCCTGAAAAGTTAGAGAAAATAGGTTGGGTAGGGTGGCTTACACCTGTAATCCAGCACTTTGGGAAGCTGAGGTGAGCAGATCACTTGAGGCCAGGAGTTCAAGACCAGCCTGGCCAACATGGTGAAACCCTGTCTCTAGCAAAATTACAAAAATTAGGTGAGCATACTGGTGCACACCTGTGGTCCCAGCTAGGGAGGCTGAAGCATGAGAATCCCTTAAACCTGGGAGGTGGAGACTGCAGTGAACAGACAGCACACCGCTATACTCAGTCCTGGGCAACACAGTGTCTCTGTCTCAAAAATAAAAAAGAGAAAATAGAAAAATAAAATGTAATTGACTAAGAGAGTAAGGCTAAAAGCCACGCTTAGGAGATCAGTCTTTCCAGCCCCTGCAGGCTTTTTCACTCAATACCTTAAAGTGTAACGCCTCTTTGAAAATGTTGCCAGGAGAAGCAGGCATAACTTGTTCTGTCACTCAACCTGTTTCCAGTTACAGCATCATGATTATGCAAATAATCTTTTCTTGAAACTATGAAATCACATGGCTAAATGTAATTGTCAAGGTAGCAGTTTTCTCAGAATTTAAGAAGTAACTGTAGAGAAAATGCTCCACAATGTCTTTGTAGTCAGGTTTCCCTCATTTTTATTTCTCTCAATTCCAAAATAATGACCGGCATAATACAGCTTTCAAATATGTGACAGAAGATATTACCCTTAAACCTCTGGACAGACAGCATTGGTATGACCCCATGTAGTTCACATCATAATACCCAAGTATAAAGAAGCAAGGAATCCTAAGAACCCAGTTTTAAGCCCTTACAAAACTGTTGTCCAGAAACTAAGACAAAAGTCTCCTATTTAAGACTATTTTAATGTTTCATCACTATTGTATTATTAAATGGGATTAAGATTCTTACCTGATTTTTTTTTTTATTGAGACTGGAGTGCAGTGGCGGGATCTTGGCTTACTGAAACCTCCGCCTCCCAGGTTCAAGTGATTCTCCTGCCTCAGCCTCCAGAGTAGCTGGGACTACAGGCACGTGCCTTGATGCCCCGCTAATTTTTGTATTTTTAGTAGAGACCAGGTTTCCCCATGTTGCTCAGGCTGGTTCCAAAGAACTGACTTTCAAGTGATCCGCCCGCCTCGGCCTTCCAAAGTGCTGAGATTCAGGCGCAAATCACCCCACCAGGCCTCATTTTGTTTTTAGTACAGTATTATATTCAAATTTAAAACCAGAGATTCTCAAAGATGACACTTAACTTTAAAAGATAAAAAATACTCCAAAGCAGGCTGGGCGCGGTGGCTTTACGCCTGTAATACCAGCACTTTGGGAGGCCAAGGCCGGAGGATCACTTGAGGTCAGGAGTTCGAGACCAGCCTGGCCAACATAGTAAAACCCTGTCTCTACTAAAAATACAAGAATTAGCCAGGCGTAGTGGTGCAGGTCTGTAATTCTAGTTACTCTGGAGGCTGAGGCAGGAGAATCGCTTGAACCCGGAAGGTGGAGATTGCCGTGAGCTGAGATCGTGGCATTGCACTCCAGCCTGGGTGACAAGAGCTGGACTCCATCTCAAAAAAAAGAAGGTCCTATACGTTCTAAAAGCAAAGAAAGTTTCCATACAAAATTAAGAGAAAAATGTTAAGACCCAGACTCAGGGTTGGATGAAATAGCATGAGGCAACAGAACACAGGAGTTAAGAGCTTCCGCGTGATTCCCAGCTCAACCTGGAGCAAATGACTTACTTCTCAGAGCCTCAGTTTGCTTACCTGTAAAGTAGGAATAATGATAATACCTACCTCCTAGCTCATCAAATTGTTCCAAAAATTAAATACAACAAAAGGCCTAACGAATTTCCTCATAAGGGCTCAATAAATCGTATTATTGCAACCATTTCACCTGATACTTGAGTATGAAGCGCCTATAAAAAAAAACCACAGGACCCCTACGGCAAGCCAGGAATTTTTCGATATTTCGCTCCGAGTCAACGCTCAGTGAAAAATCAGTTCAGTCAGTGAAATCAGTTCAGTCAGTGGCCAGACACCGTGCGGCTGACACACCCTATCCTCCGACCCTGAGATCGGGGTCCCCAGAGCCCAAGGTCGGTTCCAAGGCTCTGCGAGGCAGAGGTGAGGCCCGGGCTGGTCTGGTTCGGCCACCGTTGTTATGGCAACCGCCAAGAGGTTGCTTCATCTCTTTGGGCTAAACTAAAAGTCTGCACTAGAGGGCCAATCGAAGGGCCCCGAGGTGGTCAGCATAGGCCCCTCGGCGACTTCCCAAGTCGCAATCTCCAGGAAAACCACCACAGGCTTAGCGGAGATAGCCGCCGACCCGCGCTCCCCGGGCCCTTCCGGCGGTTGCGCCCTTTAACCCCGGAAGTGGGCAGGAGAGGAAGCGGCTGGTGATGCTGGAACAAACATGGCCGCTCTGGCGCCCGTCGGCTCCTCCGCCTCCCGCCGTCCTAGGCTGGCCGCGGGCCTCCGACTGCTCCCGATGCTGGGTTTGCTGCAGTTGCTGGCCGAGCCTGGCCTGGGCCGCGTCCATCACCTGGCACTCAAGGTAAAGCCTGGCAAGGCCGGGCCGGGGGGCGGAGGCCGAGGCCACTCCCCCGGGTTTTAGGGCAACTTTGGCCCATTGGGGACCTCTGAGCCACTGGACCACCTCTTTGTCCCTGGCCGCGGCCTTTCAAACTGACAGGTGGCGGGGTCTGTGGGGAAGGCGGGTCTGGGCGGCGCTGGGGTCCTGAGGCTGACCGGCAGGGGCGGGAAGACTCGAGCTGAGGGAGGGGAAGGGGCTGAACTGTGGCGTAGCCCCCACGGACTCGGGAGGCTGCTCTTAAATTCCTGCTGGCTTGCCTGAATTCCTCACTCATGGCAGCCCGCTCGCCCTTCTCCTTTCTCCCCTCCAGCTTTTATGCTGGCTTTCCTTGTCCGCGGTCTCCGCTCTTCCGTGCCCTTGTACTGTACCGGCGGTTTGAAGGTACTTGGAACCTTAGCCTCAGTTTCCCATTTTGGTTTAGGGCGCTCTCTGGAGCGAGACTCTTCGGAAGGAATTTCAAATCTTGCTTAAAACACGTGACTGAGAATTTAAAGCCAGCATTAAAATGTGTCTCTAATCAAAGGGCCTGCTTTTTCTTCCTCTATCCGGTCATTGTCTAGGGAAGAGAGAATTTTGATAAACCTAGAATGATCCCCTGGATCTTGCTTTATAACTAGCAGAGAAAAAACCTCTAAGGCTGAAACGCACCCTAAGGTGGTTCAGCAGGTTACTATATCTGGGAAATTGTCCAGGCGCGGTGTCTCATGCCTGTAATCCCAACATTGGGAGGCCTATGCAGGAGGATTGTTTGAGCCCAGGAGTTCGAGACCAGCCTAGTCAACATAGTAAAGACCGCCTCCCCAAACCTGTCTCTACAAAAAATTAAAAAGTAACCAGGTGTGGTGGCACACGCCTGCAGCTTCTGGGGAGGCTGAGGCAGGAGGATCACTTGAGCCTAGGAGGTTGAGACTGCAGTGAGCCGTGATTACTCATTGCACTCCAGCCTGAGCGACAGAGCAAGGCTCTTTCTCAAAAGATATAAACAGAAAATTAGAGACATAGAAAAGTAAATTGTTATGACCCAAACTCTTGTACATTATTTTCATACCATACAGTCTTCTAAGAAGTGGAACTGTAGGCCGGGCGCGGTGGCTCATGCCTGTAATCCCAGCACTTTGGGAGGCTGAGGCGGGCAGATCACGAGGTCAAGAGATTGAGACCATCCTGGCTAACACAGTGAAAGCCCGTCTCTACTAAAAATAAAAAAAAAAAATTAGCCAGGCTTGGTGGCGGGCGCCTGTAGTCCCAGCTACTTGGGAGGCTGAGGCAGGAGAATGGCCTGAACCCGGGAGGCGGAGCTTGCAGTGAGCCTAGATCCTGCCACTGCACTCCAGCCTAGGCAACAGAATGAGACTCTGTTCCAAAAAAAAAAAAAAAAAGAAGTGGAACTCTAGAAAGTTTGTCTTGTAAAAACACATTGTTTTAGCAAACTATGAAGCATTATATTTTGTTAAGGTAGAATTTAAAGAATACAGAATGAAATTAAAAACCTGACATGACTGGGCGTGGTGGCTCAGGCCTGTAATCCCAGCACTTTGGGAGGCCGAGGTGGGCGGATCACCCGAGGTCAGGAGTTTGAGACCAGCCTGGCCAACATGGCGAAACCCGTGTCTACTAAAAACAGAAATATTAGACGGGTATGGTGGCACATGCCTGTAGTCCCGGTTACTATTTGGGAGGCTGACACAGGATAATTGCTTGAACCCGGGAGACTGAGATTGCAGTGAGCAGAGATTGTTGTGCCATTGCGCTCCAGTCTGGGCAAAAGAACGAGACTCTGTGTCAAGAAAATAAATAAATAAAAGCCTGACTAGATCCATACAACCATGCTTTTTGGTAACAACTTTTGTTGTTTGTAAATAAAAATTATCCTGATTAAAATGGTTCAATCACAGGAGTGGGGGTGGGGCAAGTGAATTTTGGCTCTTTTTGAGAATCTGTTGAGAGCTATTGAATCTGTCTCCAGAAAAGTGTGTGTAGAAAGGTAGACAAAACTTGGCCAGTTGTGGTGGCTCACGCCTGTAATCCCAGTACTTTCGGAGGCCGAGGTGGGTGGATCACTTGAGGTCAGGAGTTCGAGACCGGCCTGGTCAACATTGTGAAATCACGTCTCTGCTAAAAATACAAAAATCAGTGGTGTGGTGGTGGCGGGTGCCTGTAACCCCAGCTACTTGGGGGGCTGAGGTCAGAGAATCGCTTGAACCCAGAGGAGGAAGTTGCAGCGAGCCAAGATCACGTCCCCGTACTCCAGCCTGGGCGACAGAGCAAGACTCCATCTCAAAAAAATAAATAAATAAAAAATATAAAATGGACATCCTAAGTCAGGGGTGTCCAATCTTTTGGCTTCCCAGGGCCACATTGGAAGATGAAAAATTGTTTTGGGTCACATATAAAATAGACTAACAGTAACTATAGCTGCTGATAAGCTTTAAAAAATTATGGAATAATCTCATAATGTTTTAAGAAAGTTCACAAATTTGTCTGGGCACAATGGCTCACACCTGTAATCCCAGCACTTTGGGAGGCCAAGGTGGGTGGATAACAAGGTCAGGAGATCGAGACCATCCCGTCTCTACTAAAAATACAAAAAATTAGCTGGGCGTGGTGACAGGTCCCCATAGTCCCAGCTACTCGGGAGGCTGAGGCAGGAGAATGGCGTGAACCCAGGAGGCAGAGCTTCCAGTGAGCCGAGATCGCCCCACTGTACTCCAGCCTGGGCGATAGAGCGAGACTCCTCAAAAAAAAAAAAAGTTCACAAATTTGTGTTGGGCCACATTCAAAGCTGTCCTCGGCCTCAGGTATCCTGGGCAAGCTTGTTCTGAGTTCTTGCCCAAGGAAATGGAAATCATTTGAAGAGAGCCTGTCAGAGCAGCAACTTTAGATTGTCTGTTTTGCTTGAGACTGAGTGAAATAGGATACTTGATCAGATTAGAGACCCATAATGGCAAGGAGAGCATGAAGAGGTCACTGAGTACCAGGAATATGTATTGATCTCTTAAAACCTGGCTGGTGCTGGTGGCTCACGTCTGTAATCCCAGCACTTAGGGAGGCTCATTTGAGGGCAAGATTTGGAGGCTGCAGTGAGCTATTATGGCGACACTACACTGTAGCCTGGGTGACAGGAAAGGCCCCATCTCAACAACAGCAACAAAATTAGCCAGACGTGGTGGTACATACCTATAGTCCCAGCTACTAGAGAGGCTGAGGTGGCAGGATCCCTTGAGTCCAGGAGTCAGAAGCTGTAGTGAGCTATAATGGCGTCACTGCATTCCAGCCTGGGGGACAGAGTGAAAACTCAGTTCTTAAAAAAAAAAAAAAAAAAAGACAAAGCAAAACAAACTTTTTATTGTGGAGAATTTCCAGTGTGCTAAAGTAGATAGAATAGTATAATGAACTCCCATTTGCCTGTCACCCTCAATAACCATCAACACATGGCTAATTCTGCCTCATCCCCACATACATCAATTTCTTGTTCTTATTTTTTATTATTTTTAAAATTAGAAATGAGTCCTCTTATATTTTTATTCTTACTCCATGCTACATTTTCCACCATTCTTCTGGCTTTCTCAATCTTCTCACATTCCATCTCTTTTGACCTTTCCCTATATTCCTTGCCTTTTTATTTATTATTATTATTATTTTTTGAGACGGAGTTTTGCTCTTGTCACCCAGGCTGGAGTGCAGTGGCGCAATCTCTGCTCACAGCAACCTCCGCCTCCCGGGTTCAAGCGATTCTCCTGCCTCAACCTCCCAAGTAGCTGGGATTATAGGCATGCGCCCTCACGTCCGGCTAATTTTTGTATTTTTAGTAAAGACAAAAATACATGTTGCCATGTTGATCAGTCTAGTCTCGAACTCCTAACCTCAGGTGATCCACTTGCCTTAGCCTACCAAAGTGCCGGGATTACAGGCGTGGGCCACCGCTCCTGGCTGTTTATTGTTTTTGTTTATTTTTTTAAAGACCTGTCAGCAGGAAATACTCCTTGCCTTTTAAGAACAACTTTATTGAGGTATAATTTACATGCCATAAGATCACCCATTTTAACTGTATAATGCAATGATTGGTAGTAAGTTTACTGAGTTGTACAGCTATGACCACATTCTAGCCACAGAATGTTTCTGTCACCCCATAAGATCCCTTATGTTGGTTTAGAATCAATTCCCATTCCCACCACTAGTCCCAGGAAGCCACTAATCTACTTTCTGTGTCTATAAACCTGCCCTTTCTGGATGTTTCATGTAAGTGGAATCACAGGATAGGTAGGGTTTTTTGTTTGTTTGTTTGTTTGTTTGTTTTGAGACGGAGTCTCAGACTGTTGCCCAGGCTGGAGTGCAGTGGCGTTATCTTGGCTCACTGCAACCTCCACCTCCCAGATTCAAGCCATTCTCCTGCCTCAGCCTCCCGAGTAGCTGGGACTACAGACAGGCACCCACCACCACGCTCAGCTAATTTGTGTATTTTTAGTAGAGACAGGATTTTGCCGTGTTGGCCAGGCTGGTCTCGAATTCCTGGCCTCAAGCAGTCCGCCCGCCTCAGCCTCCCAAAGTTCAGGGATTACAGGTGTGAGCCACTGCGCCCAACCGATAGGTAGGCTTTTGTGCCCATCTTTCTTTCTTTCTTTTTTGAGCTTCATTCATTTTTGTGCCATGTGTCAGTAATTCATTCCTTTTTACTGTTGAATGGCCTTCCAGCGCACGGATATATCTTCTTTTGCTTAGCGGTTCACCAGTCGATGGGTGTTTGGGGGTGTTTCCACTGTTTGGCCTTTATGAATGATGGTGCCATAAATGTTCACATGCAAGGCTTTGTGGGGCCATATGTTTTCATTTCTCTTGGATGATATCCGGGAGTGGAGTAGAATTGCTGGGTCATGTGGTTTATTTATGTTTAACTTTTTAAGAAACTGCCAAACTATTTTCCAAAGTGGCTCTACCATTTTACATCCCACCAGCAGTTTATGAGAGTTCCCTTTCTTCTCATTGTTATCAGCATTTGTCCTTGTCTTCCTATATTGTTTTATTTTATTTTTTATTTTTTATTTTTTTTGAGACGGAGTCTCGCTCTGTAGCCCAGGCTGGAATGCAGTGGCCGGATCTCAGCTCACTGCAAGCTCCGCCTCCCGGGTTTACGCCATTCTCCTGCCTCAGCCTCCCAAGTAGCTGGGACTACAGGCTCCCACCACCTCGCCCGGCTAGTTTTTGTATTTTTAGTAGAGACGGGGTTTCACCGTGTTAGCCAGGATGGTCTCGATCTCCTGACCTCGTGATCCGCCCATCTTGGCCTCCCAAAGTGCTGGGATTACAGGCTTGAGCCACCGCGCCCGGCAATTCAATGCAATTTCAATCAAAACATTCCAACATTTTTTTTGTTTGTTTTTGAGAGACAGGGTCTCGCTCTGTCGCCCAGGCTGGAGTGCAGTGGCCGGATCTCAGCTCACTGCAAGCTCCGCCTCCCGGGTTTACGCCATTCTCCTGCCTCAGCCTCCCGAGTAGCTGGGACTACAGGCGCCCGCCACCTCGCCCGGCTAGTTTTTTGTATTTTTTTAGTAGAGACGGGGTTTCACCGTGTTAGCCAGGATGGTCTCGATCTCCTGACCTCGTGATCCGCCCGTCTTGGCCTCCCAAAGTGCTGGGATTACAGGCTTGAGCCACCGCGCCCGGCAATTCAATGGAATTTCAATCAAAACATTCCAACATTTTTTTTGTTTGTTTTTGAGAGACAGGGTCTCGCTCTGTCGCCCAGGCTGGAGTGCAGTGGTCGGATCTCAGCTCACTGCAAGCTCCGCCTCCCGGGTTTACGCCATTCTCCTGCCTCAGCCTCCCGAGTAGCTGGGACTACAGGCGCCCGCCACCTCGCCCGGCTAGTTTTTTGTATTTTTTTAGTAGAGACGGGGTTTCACCATATTAGCCAGGATGGTCTCGATCTCCTGACCTCGTGATCCGCCCATCTTGGCCTCCCAAAGTGCTGGGATTACAGGCTTGAGCCACCGCGCCCGGCCTTCCTATATTATTTTAAAGAAAATTGGCTGGGTGTGGTGGCTTGTGCTTGTAATCCCAACACTTTGGGAGGCAAAGGCAAGTGGATCACCTGAGGTCAGGAGTTCGAGACCAGCCTGGCCAACATGCTGAAACCCCGTCTCTACTAAAAATACAAAAATTAGTCAGTGCGGTGGTGAGCACCTGCAATCCCAGCTACTGTGGAGGCTAAGGCAGGAGAATCACTTTAATGCAGGAGGTGGAGGTTTCAGTGGGCTGAGATTGTGCCACTGCACTCAAGCCTGTGCGATAGAGTGAGACCCCCCTCTCAAAATAAATAAATAAATAAAATAAAGTAAATAAGTAAATAAAGCAAATCAAAGGCATTGCATCATTTCATTCATAAATATTTTGGCATTACCTATAAAAAATAAGAGCTCTTTTAAAAACATGACTACAATGCCATTATAACAAAAATATCCTTAATATCATATAATGTCAAATCAGATTCAGATTTTCATTGGTCATAAATGGATTGGAAAAGTTTTGAAAAGTCAGTATCTAAATCACATCCTCATACTGTGATCAGTTAATACATTTTTTTTTTTGAGATGGAGTTTACTCTTGTTGCCCAGGCTGGAATGCCATGGCACAATCTTGGCTCGCTGCAACCCCTGCCTCCTGGGTTCAAGTGATTCTCCTGCCTCAACCTCCTGAGTAGTTGGGATTACAGGCACCTGCCACCACACCCTGCTAATTTTTTGTATTTTTAGTAGAGGTAGAGTTTCACCATGTTGGTCAGTCTGGTCTCGAACTCCTGACCTCAGGTGATTTACCTGACTTGGCCTCCCAAAGTGATAGGATTACAGGCATGAGCCATCACACCCAGCGTGATCAGTTAATATGTTTTTTTTTTTTTTTTTTTTTTTTTTTTTTTTTTTTTTTTTTTTTTTGCGAGGAGGTCACGGAGTCTCACCCTGTCCCCCAGGCTGGAGTGCAATGGCGCGATCTCAGCAAACTGCACCCTCTGCTTCCTGGGTTCAAGCAATTCTCCTGCCTCAGCCTCCCGAGTAGCTGGGACTACAGGCACCTGCCACCACGCCTGGCTAATTTTTTGTATTTTTAGTAGAGACAGGGTTTCACCGTATTAGCCAGGATGGTCTCGATCTCCTGACCTCGTGGTCTGCCCGCCTTGGCCTCCCAAAGTGCTGGAGTTACAGGCGTGAGCCTCCGCACCCAGCTATAAAATGCTTTTTTAATTATTAGAAAATTTTGAGTTTTAATTATTTTTTCCTATTATTTGTTTTTCTTCTTTTTTTAAGTTTCCACACTCTGCATCGAACATACCTGTTTTAGTGACTGCTGTTTGGTGGCACGTATGCCAGTGTGCTTCCTTCTGAAAATACCAGTGTAGTATAATAAAATATTTGATAAAACAGCCCTGGAAAATTCCAGTGATTGCTGTGTCTTTTTTTTTTTTTTTTTCTTTCTCCTTTTTATTGCTTCCCTTTACTACTGCTGTATAGATTTTTTTCTTCCTGGAATTTATTCTTTTTTTTTTTGGAGAGTCTTTCTCTGTCACCCAGGCTGGAGTGCAGTGGCACGATCTCGGCTCACTGCAACCTCTGTCTCCCAGATTCAAGAGAATCTCTTGCCTCAGCCTCCCAACTAGCTGGGACTACAGGCGTGCGCCACCATGCCCAGCTAATTTTTTTATTTTTGGTAGAGATGGCATTTCATCATGTTGGCCATACTGGTCTCGAACCCCTGACCTCAGGTTATCCATCCACCTTGGCCTCCCAAAGTGTTGGGATTACAGACGTGAGCCACTGCGCCCAGCCAGGGTTTATTCTTTTTGTAACTAATAGAAAAAAAGTAGGTGTCAGTAAATTATATCTGAACTATAAAATAACTTTTCTTTATCCCTTTCTGCATCTGTTTAGTTGCAGAGTAACAAAAATATGGGTCACGTAATTCAGCACTAGAACATTTCAGTGTAAATGAGTAAGAGGATGGATTTGTTTGTGTTGGGTTGACTAGTGTCCCCCCAGGTTCATGTCTGCTTGGAACCTCAGAATGTAACCTTATTTGGAATAGGGTCTTTGCAGTTAACATTAGGTCATAGGGGGTTAGGGTGGGCCCTATTTTCAGTGTGCCAGGTGCCATTATAAAAAGAGGAGAGGGCACAGAGACATATGCAGAGGGAAGAAGGCCATGTGATGGTGGAGGCAGAGCCTGGAGTGAGGTGGCTACAAACCAAGAATGTTAAGAATCCTGGTAGTCACCAGCAGCTTGAAAGAGGCAAGGAAGTATTCTTCCCCAGAGCCTTTAAGGGACCGTGGCCCTGCTGATGCCTTGATTTTGGACTTGTAGCCTCCAGAACTGTGAGAGAACAAACTTCTGTGGTTGATTACAGCAGCCTCAGGAAGCGAATGCAATATACACCAATAATCTCACCCCAAAACTCTACCTTCATAGGAACGTGTTATTCCTTTATTTTTGAGTAATAACTTTCAGAGAACATGTTTAGCCATTAAGTGATGTTTGCAGCCAGGCATGGTGGCTCACGTCTATAATCCTAGCACTTTGGGAGGCTGAGGTGGGCAATCACCTGAGGTCCGGAGTTTGAGACCAGCCTGGCTGACACGGTGAAACCCCGTCTCTACTAAAAATACAAATAATTAGCCAGGCGTGGATCCCAGCTTCTCAGGAGGCTGAGGCAGGAGATTCGCTTGAACCTAGGAGGCAGAGGTTACAGTGAGCCGAGATTGCGCCATTGCACTCCAGCCTGGACAACAAGAGTGAAACTCCATCTCAAAATAATAATAATAATAAATAAACCATTAAGTGATGTCTGTAGGCCTATTGCGATGGCTCATGCCGGTAATCCCAGCACTTAGGGAGGCCACGACGGGCAGATCACTTGACGTCAAAAGTTAAAGACCAGCCTGGCCAGTATGGTGAAACCCCATCTCTACCAGAAAATACAAATATTAGCCCTAGGTGTTGTCAGGTGCCCGTAGTCCCAGCTACTTGGGAGGCTGAGGCAGGAGAATCACTTGAACCCGGGAGGTGGAGGTTTCAGTTAACCAAGATGGTGACCCTGCCCTCCAGCCTAGGCGACAGAGTGAGACCCTGTCTCAAAAACAAAACAAAACAAAACAAAAACAAACAAACAAACAAAAAAACAGTGATGTGGCTGGGCGCGGTGGCTCACGCCTGTAATCCCAGCACTTTGGGAGGCCGAGCCGGGCGGATCACGAGGTCAGGAGATGGAGACCATCCTGGCAAACATGGTGAAACCCCGTCTCTATTAAAAATACAAAAAATTAGCCGGGCGTGGTGGCAGGCGTCTGTAGTCCCAGCTACTCGGGAGGCTGAGGCAGGAGAATGGTGTGAACCCGGGAGACAGAGCTTGCAGTGAGCCGAGATCACACGACTGCACTCTAGCCTGGGCAACAGAGTGAGACTCCATCTCAAAAAAAAAAAAAGGCTGGGGCGCGGTGGCTCAAGGCCTGTAATCCCAGCACTTTGGGAGGCCGAGGCGGGCGAATCAGAGGTCAGGAGATCGAGGACCCATCCTGGCTAACACGGTGAACCCCGTCTCTACTAAAAAATACCAAAAAAACTAGCCGGGAAGGTGGTGGGCGCCTGTAGTCCCAGCTACTCGGGAAGCTGAGGCGGAGAATGGCATAAACCCGGGAGGCGGAAAGCTTGCAGCTGAGCTGAAGATCTGGCCACTGCACTCCAGCCCTCGGGTGCAGAGCGAGCTCTGTCTCCAAAAAAAAAAAAAAAAAAAACAAAAAACAAAACGGTGATGTTTGTAAGTAAGTAAGTAAAATCTTTCTTTGCACAAATACTCTAGAATTGGTGCCAGTCGATCAGGACCCACCTGATTACACCAGCTTTATGCAGTGGATCTTTCCTAATTCATTGGCTGCAGCCTCACTTTACATACTGCTTTCTGAATTCTGAGTAGGGAGGGATGCATTTATTCACTCCCATCCAAAAGTATCTGGAAAGTTTTGGGAAATTAAAAGAGGATTTTCCTGGCTGGGCGCGGTGGCTCACGCCTGTGATCCCAGCACTTTGGGAGACCAAGGTGGGTGAATCACCCGAAGTTCGAGATCAGCCTGGCCAACATGGTGAAACCCCATCTCTACTAAAAATACAAAATTATCCAGGTGTGGTGGCATATGTCTGTAATCCCAGCTACTTGGGAGGCTGAGGCAGGAGAGTCGCTTGAACCTGGGAGGCAGAGGTTGCAGTGAGCTGAAATTGCGCCACTGCACTCCAGCCTGGGCAACAAGAGTGAAACTCTGTCTCAAGAAAATAAAATAAAATAAATTTAAAAGAAAGAGGATTTTCCTCATCTCATGCCCATTGATTATTATGATTGCCCATTGACGATGACGATGATGATGATGGTGAGGATGATGATGATGATGGTGATGATTGTGCCTCGTCTTGGGCCCACTGATTATTAGCTGCTCTGTTGTGGTAAATTTCAAACCTTTCCTAGGCATGCCTCCAAAACTGTGATCAGTATGAAAAGTGAATGTTTGCCACAACTGGGCGCATGTCCAACCATAGGTTAGCCATGTCTGTCCAGAATTTTTAGTTGGCCATGTGGACCCAGTGGTGTAGAAAAGGAGACAGTGTACTGTCCCAGCAGTGTGTGGTCAAGCCCAGCACCTTTGTCTTGGGAGTGTAGGAAAGAGCTTGGTTATGGCAACCAGCAGCTTACTCAAGCTGACTTGGATGGAAGGACAGGAGGAGAACTGGGAGAATGTGACACTGAGGGGGATGGTGTTGATATGTCCTTTTAAATCTTTCTTCCCTCTTAAGTATGCAGAGAGAGTTCTAGTATAATGAGACCGTGCTGTGTACGCAGAAAGGTTGAGACTACTGAGCTAATGATAACTTTTGAGCTCATTTGGGGAAAATGAAGTGTCCTATAGAATCCAAAATTTAAGTGATAGAAATAGCTGCTTGTTATTAAAGCATCTGTGATAAGTCAGAGACTGTGCTAAATATTTGATGCTTTTTATTCATCGACTCCTCATAGCAGCCCCTTGAGATAAATGTTATTATCCCTGCTTTATAAATTAAGAAAATGGAGCTCTGGTTAAATAAGTGGAGGAGTCAGAATTTGAACCCAGGTTAGCACACCTTCCATTTTACCTGCACTGGGTAAGCTTCCAGTGGGTGCCTCAAGCCCTCAGTGGCTGTCTGAGAGGATAGCCTGTGTGCCAGCACCTCAGTCTTCTGTGTAGCTCTTCTCTCACTTCATGTGCTTAGCTGGTGGATTTTGGTTATATGAGTGAATTTGACCCCATTCTATTTGTGAATTGCTATGTATGTACAATGAGCCAAGAATTATAATGTTAAACTGCTTAGGTTAGTTTCTCCTACCACTAATAGAAGGCAGCTAATGACTGGTAGCTCCCCCGCCCCCCACCTTTTTTTTTTTTTTTTTTTTTTTTGAGACAGTCGCATTCTGTCATCCAGACTGGAGTTCAGTGGTCTGATCTTGGCTCACTGCAACCTTTATCTCCCAAGTTCAAGTGATCCTCCTGCTCCAGACTCCCAAGTATTTGGGATTACAACGGGCGCCACCACACCTGGCTAATTTTTGTATTTTCAGTAGAGATGGGGTTTCACCATATTGGCCAGGCTGAAACTCCTGACTTCAAGTGATCCTCCCGCCTCAGCCCCCCAAAGTGCTGGGAATACAGATGTGAGCCATCGAGCCCAGCCATGATTGGTAGTCTTCTTCTTGTTTTCTTTTTTCTGTATTAGTAGAGAAATTGCTTCTGGTGCTTGAAGGTACTTTTTGCTTACCTTTTGGATGTGATTTTTGTTTTGATCAGTGGTCACAAACTCAAGATGCGGTTAGAAGCCGGCTTGGTTTTGTAAGTCAGCTGGCTCAGTGAGACTGCAGCGGGAGGGGTAGCAGAAGAGCACAGGCTCCTGCCACAGCGGCCCCTGCTCCTCGCTCCAGAGAATGGGTTCTTATTGTACTGGAACGTGGCCTACAAGCGCTGGATCTTGTGGCTTTTTTTTTTTTCTCTTTTTTTAAATAAGAAAAGCTGGAAATTCATGTTTTTATGTGGAATCCGTTGGCAACTAATTCAAATTTAAAACAAAAGTGAAACATGACACTGTGTTGGCCATATATAACATGGTGTGGGTTAGTACAGTCTGTAGACCACCAGTTGGCGAGCCGAAGCTAGCTCAGTTAAGTGTTACTGTATTTCTTACTTTCTAAAACTCAGTTTATAAGAAAAACTAAATTGAGGTATCATTGCTCTATTTTTTTTTTTTTTTATGACTGAAAGCAGTTTAATATGAAGTCATTGCAGAAGTTCTGACATTTAGTTAAAATAACAGAATTGTCAGTATAAAACAACTGGTTTTAAAGTGAGGAAGAAAAGAGCAAATACATCAAAATAGTATATCCTTTTTTTTTTTTTTTTTTTTTTTTTAAGATGGGGTTTTGCTTTGTCACCCAGACTGGAGTGTTGTGGTGCAATCTCGGCTCACTGCAGCCTCCGCCTCCTGGGTGGGTTCAAGTGATCCTTGGCCTTCTGAGTAGCTGGGACCACAAGTACACACTGCCACACCCCGCTAATTTTTTGTATTTTTGGCAGAGATGGGGTTTCACCATGTTGCCCAGGCTGTTCTTAAACTCCTCAGCTCAAGTGATCTCCCTGCCTCAGCCTCCTGAAGTGCTGGGATTACCACGCCCAGCCCTTTGATACACTTTTTATTTGCTTGTAAAAAGTATGTGGTAGTTAAAAGAATAGATTTGGGACTTAATTCTGAGTTAGGTTACTGGCCCTGCCATCTACTAGCCTTATGATTTTACGCAAGTTTTAACTCTGAGCCTCTGTTTCCTCGTCTACCAAATGGACATGTTTGAGGCTACTTGCCTCAGAGTTGTAAGAAGAACTTGAGGTGATACATGAAGCTCTTAGTGTAGTACTGGAGACAAGGTCAGGTGCTTGCAGTCTCTGAAATCCTTGGTGAAACAGGCAACCTTTACTGTGGTGTCAGTGCTAATGGAAATGGTAGGGTGGAGATTGAGAATATAGCTGAACCTCCATTGCCTGTGTCAGTGCTAATGGAAATGGTAGAGTGGAGGTGGAGACGGTAACTGACTCTCCATTGCCTGTGTCAATGCTAATAGAAATGGTAGGGTGGAGGTGGAGACGGTAGATGAATCTCCATTGCTTGCATCTGGTATTGTTGTGCTTATGTTTCTTTGTCACATCCTCCTCGCTTGTACTTTCTTCCAGTCTCAAGATATCTATGTCTCTATGATTTTTTTTTTTTTTTGAGACGGAGTCTCGCTCTGTCGCCCAGGCTGGAGTGCAGTGGCCGGATCTCAGCTCACGGCAAGCTCCGCCTCCCAGGTTTACGCCATTCTCCTGCCTCAGCCTCCCGAGTAGCTGGGACTACAGGCGCCAGCCACCTCGCCCGGCTAGCTTTTTTTGTATTTTTTAGTAGAGACGGGGTTTCACCGTGTTAGCCAGGATGGTCTCCAACTCCTGACCTCGTGATCCGCCCGTCTCGGCCTCCCAAAGTGCTGGGATTACAGGCTTGAGCCACCGCGCCCGGCCGTCTCTATGATTTTTATAGTGAGGTATAGTTTGCAAAGTCACTTGCATACATACCTTATTTGACATGACACGATAGCTTAAAATGGAAGTAGGGAACAGGTTAGGTGAAGGTCCTACAGATATTATTGGCAACAGTGCTTGCTTGGTTTTTATTTTACTTATTTTTTGAGACGGAGTCTCACTCTGTCACCCAGGCTTGAGTGCAGTGGCATGATCTCGGCTCACTGCCACTTCTGCCTCCCGAGTTCAACCGATTCTCCTGCCTCAGCCTCTCTAGTAGCTGGGACTACAGGCATACACCACCACATCCGGCAAATTTTTGTATTTTTAGTAGAGATGGGGTTTCATGTTGGCCAGGCTGGTCTCGAACTGACCTTAGGGGATCTGCCCACCTTGGCCTCACATAGTGCTGGGATTGCAGGCATGAGCCACCGTGCCTTATTGATTGATTGACTGAGACAGAGTCTCGCTGTCTCCCAGGCTGGAGTGCAGTGGCACGATCTTGGCTCACTGCAGCCTTGGGCTTGTGGGCCCAAACTATCCTCCCACCTGAGCCTCTTGAGTAGCTGGGACCACAGGCTTGCGCCACCACACCCCGCTAAATATTTTTTTTTTTTTTGGTAGCGATGGGTTTTCACCATGTTGCCCAGGCCGGTCTCAAACTATGGGGCTCAAGTGATCCTTCTGCGTTAGCCTCCTGAGTAGCTAGCATCACAGGCACCTGCTATTACTCCTGGCTATTTATTTATTTACTCTGTTGCCCAGGCTAGAGTGCAGTGGCGAGATCTCAGCTCACTATAAGCTCCGCCTCCCAGGTTCAAGTGATTCTCCTGCGTCAGCCTCCGAAGTTGCTGGCATTACAGGCATGTGTCACCACGCTTGACTACTTTTTGTATTTTTAGTAGAGATGAGATTTCGCCCTGTTGGCTAGGCTGGCCTCAAACTCCAGACCTTAGGTGATCCGCCCACCTTGACCCCCAAAGTGCTGGGATTACAGGCGTGAGCTACCGCGCCCAGCCAAAAAAAAAAAAAAAAACACACAAGTTGAAAGGGTATGTATTTGCCCTTACTTATGAAAGACTTGAAAGAAATTCACCAAAGGATTAAAAAGTTAATGCCAGTGGGATTGTGGGTAAGTTTTGTTTTGTTTTTTCTCTTTTTTTTTTTGGAGATAATCTTGCTTTGTCTGCCAGGCTGGAGTGCAGTGGTGTAATCATAGCTCACAGTAGCCTCAAACATCTGGGCTCAAGGGATCCTCCCATCTCAGCATCCAAGTAGCTATGACTACAGTTGCATGCCACCACCCCTGGGCAAATTTTAAAATGTTTTATAGAGGTGGGGGGGTGTGTCTCTCTATGTTGCCCAGGCTGGTCTTGAACTCCTGGCCTCAAGTGACCCTCCCACCTTGGCCTCCCGAAGTGTTGGGATTATAAGTGAGAGCTACCGGGCCCAGTCCTTTCTTTTTTTTTTTTTTGAGACAGGGTCACACTCTGTGGCCCAGGCTGGAGTGCAGTGATGCAGACCCAACCCACTGCAGCCTCAACCTCCTGGGCTCAAGCAATCCTCCCACCTCAGCCTCCTGAATAGCTAGGAGTATAGGCACCTGCCACCATGCCTGGCTCATTTTTTTTTTTGGTAGCGATGGGGTTTCTCTGTTGCCTAGGGTGGTTTAAAACTCTGCTCAAGCAGTATGCCAGCCTCAGTCTCCCAAAATGTTGGGATTATAGGCAAGAGCCACTTCGGCCGGCCCCTCACCTTTTTTTTTTTCTCTGTCAAATGTTACTGAATATAGCTCTTTACATTTAATGTTGTATCATGATTAGTTTCCCTTGTTAGGAGACGATAATGTGAAAATGGCTCTCATGTCAGATCTACGTGGAAGTCCCAGCTTTACTAGCTGTAGTCTGCTTGGCCTCAGGTAGTCATTTCTCCTCTGAACCGGTGTCTTCATCGCTACCATGGGGCTGCTTCTCTTAACCACACTAAACTGAGTGAGGGTTAGAAATCATAGGTAAAGCCCTTGGCACGTAACCTAGTTCTTGGAAGGCTCTGAAAACTGGGAGTTGTGATGCTGTTATTATTATTATTATTATTATTATTACTATTTTTGTTTTGTTTTGTTTTTTGAGACAGAGTATTGCTCTTGTCCCCTAGGCTGGAGTGCAATGGCGAGATCTTGGCTCACTGCAACCTCCGCCTCCTGGGTTCAAGCGATTCTCCTGCCTCAGCCTCCCGAGTAGCTGGGATTACAGGCGCCCGCCACCACGCCCGGCTAATTTTGTATTTTTGGTAGAGATGGGGTTTCACCATGTTGGCCAGGCTGGTCTCGAACTCCCGACCTCAGGTGATCCGTCCGCCTCAGCCTCCCAAAATGCTGGGATTACAGGCGTGAGCCACCACACCCAGCCTTATTATTATTTTTGAGACAGGGTCTCACTTTGTTGCCCAGGCTGGAGTGCAGTGGTACAACCTGGCTCCCTGCAACCTCCACCTCCTGGGTTCAAGCAGTTCTGCTTCAGCCTCCCAAGTAGCTAGGATTACAGGCATGCGCCACCACACCCGGCTAATTTTTGTATTTAGTAGCGGTGGCGTTTCACCATGTTGGCCAGGCTGATCTTGAACTCTTGATCTCAGGTGATCTGCCTACCTTGGCTTCCCAAAGTGCTGGGATTACTGCCATGAGCCACCATGGCCAGCCGATGCTGTTATTGTTTAAAGTAGTCTTCAAAAACCTGTTTTTCATGGCATTGTATTATCAAATGAAATGATGATGCAAAGGTTAAAAAAAATAGTAAAGGAATGTACTATTTATGTGGGGGAAAAACTGTTACCAGGTTGCAATTGAAACATTATCTGGGGAAAAAAAAAAAAACTAGAAAACCTGTGTTGTGGTGGACTAAGTATAAACGCTTAGCAGGTTTCCATTCTGCTACAAAGCAGCTTCATACTGGATCAGTTAGAAAAAACATACTTTTAAAATTTAAACTTTATTGAAGTGTAATATACATGGCTAAAAATTACTTATTATAAGCAGACAACTCGGTGCATTTCCAGAATGTAGACACACTCTTGCAGCCTGCAGGAAATGAGGCAGAACCATTACCAAGCCCCTCCGGAAGCACCGTAAGCCTCACCTTCCCTCAAGTCCCAGGAAAGCCCCTTTCTCCTGAGAGTAGTCACTGTCTTCACCTCTGTCACCACAGATGATTTCCCCCTGCATTCCAGTTTGTTTTACATGAATATGGCTGTGATTTACATACGTCGTTTTATGTGGCAGGAACTGTGTGTTCATTTTCCCTCATCCTCTTCCTCTGCAGTCCTGCTCCACTGAGGATTCTGCCAGAGAATGACACCCTAATGTGCTAAGGCATCCATTTGTGTAGTTGAGTTAATTTCTTCTGTGCCTCTAGGATGGTAGTCATCATATACTGTCCTTGAGAGAATTGAGAAAATAGATAGTGAAGATACTTTCAGTGGATTTAATTCTCTCAGAGAATTCCAAGAAAGGCTGGGAGCCTTAGCTTTTCTGGCTTTTACCATTGACCCACTCTTGTAGATTCCAGGAGATGACCTCTGTTATCTTATCTGGCTTTTCTAATTGTTCTCTGTGAGAATGTTGGTTTGCTGCAAGCCACTCCAGCCCACCAGGAAGTGGAAATCTAGCAAACATGTTTTCACCACATAGCCAAGCTCCTAAGAAAATAAGGGAAATTCCCAGGGGCCCAAAAAAGGGAAGAAGGAGCTGAAACTCCAGTGGGCAAAGAACAGGGAAGCCAGGGCTGCCCTGTGGCGTTGCAGAAACTTGAAGCCCAGAGTCCTGGGTTTTTGTTTGTTTTCATTATTTATTTATTTATTTATTTATTTATTTATTTATTTATTTATTTTTGAGACAGAGTCTCACTCTGTCACCCAGGCTGGAGTGCC
>NW_016813389.1:2197723-2209140 GCF_001698545.2 Rhinopithecus bieti
TATTTATTTTGAGACAGAGTCTCACTCTGTCACCCAGGCTGGAGTGCCATGGCACAATCTTGGCTCGTTGCAACCTCTGCTTCCTGGGTTCAAGCGATTCTCCTGCCTCAGCCTCCTGAGTAGCTGGGATTACAGGCATATGCCACCATGCCCAGCTATTTTTTTTTGCACTTTTAGTAGAGACGGGGTTTCACCTTTTTGGCCAGGCTGGTTTTGAACTCCTGACCTCAAGTGATCCACCTGCCTCGGCCTCCCAGAGTGCTGGGATTGCAGGTGTGAGCCACCACTCCCGGCTGAGTCCTGGGTTTTTAACAGATGTTGAGGGGAAACAGGGACCATAGCCTTAGGCCTGAGCAGGGAGGTGAGTTGGAACTGTGTCCCTCTGCTTCTCAGCCCATAATCTAGGACTGTCAAAAAGCTATGTTCCTTGAATGCAAGAGTGGGCAGGAAAGGAAATCCTGCTGGTGATAGTACAGTGTGGTGTAGTTCTGTGGGGGAGGAGTTTGGTTTATGCTGTTTCTGCCGAAGACCTGCTGCACATCCCGTCCTCATAGGCCTTTGGTGTTTGCCATTAGACTACCCGTGATGTCCAGGAAACCCCAAATCTGGAAATAAAAAGTTACCCTTCACACAAAGAATCAAACTGCAAACTTATGGAAGGTGTTGCAATTTAGCCAAATCTCAATATAAAGCTCAGTTGTTACACAGCATACCGTGTGTTTGTGGAAGCCCTGTTTTAGAAGTATTCACTGACACCATTGTTCTGTTGGCCCTGCAGTGTACTGACTTAGTTGAGATTGGAGTCACGATGTTGAGACAGCATCAAGCAGGTGGGGTAGGCGTCTGCCCACGTGATTCAGTCTCACCAAACCTTAGGATTATCCTGTATCCAAAAGCCTCTGTCTCCATGTCACTAATTCCTATTCCTGGGATTCCTCTTGCATAAGGCTTTGTTCCCTGAAAACCCATCATCTACTGTATCATTTTTAGGTGAAAATTCACCTTTTTAAATAATGGAATTATAGCTTAGCTTCATTATTTATCCTGCCAGTGGGAGGAGCCAGGTACACACAAATTAATAAGAGGATTTATATAAATGAGTGTATTCTTGGAACAACTTCAGCCACTCCTTTTCTTCCTCCCCACCCCCAGCATGTTTTGAGTGCCTACTAGATGCCAGGCATTGTACTATCAGGAAGGATATGGGGATGACGAAAACATGTTCCTCCTGCCCTGGAATTCACATTTCAGCCAACCACTGAGTTTGCTCCTAGAACCCATCCCAATGCATTGGAGTGAATTTGAATCCATTGAATACTTCCTTCTGCAGAAACTGTTGATATCTTTTGGATTTCCGATGAGTTGTCTTCAGCTTTTGGAGAAAGACATGTTACCACAGCTGTGTATGTTACTGAGCATATGGAAACATTGGCTGGCTAGCAGGAAATGAGACATCATAGTTTTTCTTTTCTTTTCTTTCTTTCTTTTTTTTTTTTTTTTGAGACAGAGTCTTGCTCTGTTGCTTAAGCTGGATTGCAGTGGCATGATCTTGGCTCACTGCAACCTCCACCTCCCAGGTTCAAGCAATTCTCCTGGCTCAGCCTCCCAAGTAGCTGGGATTACAGGTGCCCGCCACCATGTCCGGCTAACTTTTTGTATTTTTAGTAGAGACAGGGTTTCGCCATGTTGGCCAGTGTGGTCTCAAACTCCTGACCTCAGTTGATCCACCCACCTCAGTCTCCCAAAGTGCTGAGATTACACGCTTGAGCCACCTCGCCCAGCCTGATATCACAGTTTTTAAAGCAAATAAATAGGTTAAATAATCAGAAGCTTTTTTCTATATAACTAATATATGGAATTTTTTTTTCCATATAACTTTTTTCCATATAACTAATTCCACCACTACAAATTTCTTTAGGATGACGTGAGGCATAAAGTTCATCTGAACACCTTTGGCTTCTTCAAGGATGGGTACATGGTGGTGAATGTCAGTAGCCTCTCATTGAATGAGCCTGAAGACAAGGATGTGACTGTAAGTGCCTGTTAATGAGATCCAAGGGTTTACTCTTTTTTTTTTTTTTTTTTAGACGGGGCCTTGCTCTGTTACCCAGGCTGGAGTGCAGGGGGGCAATCTTGGCTCACTGCAACCTCTGCCTCCCGGGTTCAAGCAGTTCTGTGCCTCAGCCTCCCAAGTAGCTGGGATTACAGGTGCCCACCACCATGACCGACTAATTTTTGTATTTTTAGTAGAGACGGGGTTCCACCATCTTGGCCACGCTGGTCTTGAACTCCTGACCTCGTGATCCACCTGCACTCGGCCTCCCAAAGTGCTTTTATTACAGGTGTGAGCCACCGTGCCCAGCCCAGGGGTTTACTCTTTTAGCTTAGGTGAGAGTCACCTTCCAACCTCAGTGCTTAAATATAAAATACCAGAATATGGAGATAATTACGCTTGTGAGTAGCAAATTATATATCAGGCATCAAATAATTTCTTTTAACACTTAAAATGTAATTCTGTAATAATTCTAGTAATTAGTGACTTGACTTGAGTGATTTTACTTAGCCTTTTACAAAATGAATGCTAGGAAAACTGAGAGGAAACCATGTTAGAAGTACCACTTTTCTGCTTTTGAGTAAGAAAAGTATGGACAATTGTGTAGATATTTACTTATACTCTTTTTACTCCCCATTAGATTGGATTTAGCCTAGACCGTACAAAGAATGATGGCTTTTCTTCTTACCTGGTGAGTATTAAATGTGTGACCTGTTTCATCTCTTCACTTGAGCCCAGGCCATTGAACGGGAACACCCTACTTCTTGCAGTGCCATTTTCATTTTTTTTTTGGAGTACAGTGACACAATCATAGCTCACTGCAACTTTGACCTCCCAGGCTTAAGTGATCCTCCTGCCTCAGTCCCCTGAGTAGCTGGGACTACCAGCATGTGCCACCACGCCTGCCTAATTTTTGTATTTTTAATAGAGACAGGGTTTCACATTTTCTTGGCCGTGTCTCGAACTCCTGGACTCAAGTGATCCACCCACCGTGGTCTCCCAAAGTGCTAGAATTGCAGGCGTGAACCACCACACCTGGCCACAGCGCCGTTTTCTTGAGGCGGTGGCTTCTTTGACTTCCAAGCATTTTTGAGAACCCACAATTGGTTTACTATTTTTTTTTTTTTAGACAGAGTCTCACTCTTGTTGCCGAGGCTGGAGTGCAATGGTGCGATCTCAGCTCACTGCAACCTCCGCCTTCCTGGTTCAGGTGATTCTCCTGCCTCATGCTCCTAAGTAGCTGGGATTACAGGCGGCCTGCCACCACACCTGGCTAATTTTTGTATTTTTAGCAGAGATGGAGTTTCACCATGTTGGCCAGGATGGTCTTGATCTCTGACCTCGTGATCCACCCGCCTCGGCCTCCCAAAGTGCTGGAATTACAGGCGTGAGCCACCACGCCCACTGGTTTACTACTTTGAATGGAATTTGAGCCACTCATTTGCTATGTTCCTGAACACTTTCTGTTCTTGTTCTAGTGTGAATGAATAAGATGATGTACAATTGACTCTTCCTTTCTCAGGATGAAGATGTGAATTACTGTATTTTAAAGAAACAGTCTGTCTCTGTCACCCTTCTAATCCTAGACATCTCCAGAAGTGAGTAAGTAATTCTAAAGTTCCTTCAGTTCAGTCCTAGAGTAGAATCGGGAAGAATTTAGTAGTATGCTAACATTCCTTGGGTGTCTGCCATGTGCCAAAGATGGTGCTGAGTGCCAGAGATTCAAGACAAGTCTAGGGAGACAGAGGGCCTGTTCTGGATGGGAGAGACAGAACGGCAGTACACGTGATCACAGCCAAACAGAAGTGGAAGGGAAGAAGAACTCATGAATTGTAGAAAGGAAGGAGAGGCTTCAGATAAGTGTTGGCCCAAGCAGCTTTCTAGTGAGTAACCTTTTACCAGATGAATAAGAAAAGCGTTCTAGGCAGAGGGCATAGTCTATGCAAAGGCAGAGTGGAAACAAGACTGGGTCCAAATAATGGCTTCTGCCACTCATCAGCCCTGTGACTCCGAGCCTCAGTGTGCTTACCTACTTCATGATGATAGTATCTGCCTCATGAGATCGTTGGTGAGGATTTCTGGCAATTCAGCCTCTTTAAAAATGTTGAACTTCGATGAATTATCAGACTTTGTGTTTTGGTTTTTTTTTTTTTTTTTTGAGATGGAGTCTCACTCTGTCGCCCAGGCTGGAGTGCAGTGGTGTGATCCCAGCTCACTGCAAGCTCCGCCTCCCGGGTTCACGCCATTGTCCTGCCTCAGCCTCCAGAGTAGCTGGGACTACAGGCACCCGCCGCTGTGCCTGGCTAATTTTTTTTTGTATTTTTAGTAGAGACGGGGTTTCACCATGTTTGCCAGGATGATCTCGATCTCCTGACCTAGTGATCCGCCCGCCTCGGCCTCCCAAAGTGCTGGGATTACACGTGTGAGCCACCACGCCCGGCCAGACTGTGTGTTTTTAAGTTCAGCATACTTCACCTGCCTACTTTGTAATTGCTGAGGGAGCCTTTAAGGTAGGAATCATGTGCTCCGACCTGCCTGTAAAGTAGACTCCTGGCAGCCCAGAAGAGGATGGATTTGAGATGAACAAGATTGGAGGTAAGAAGACTAATGAATGAGCTTCTAAAAAAAAAAAAATTGCTTTGTCATAAAACCATCGTAGACCCTAATTTTTAAAATATTCTCCGTGATAACCTCTGTTTTCATTTAAGAAAATTGATCTGACAGTCTCCTGTATTAGTTAGGCTACTTTTGGCAGCAAGCAACAAGAGATTTGACTTAGACTCTGGCATGAATAGTGAAGACATTGATTACCTCACCTATGTGCAGTAGGGCAGGCGAGAGACAAGCCTGCAGTGGCTTACTGATGTTAGGGACTCTGGTGCATTTCATCTCTCTGCTCTGCCATCCTGGGTGTTAGCTTCTTCCTCAGGCAGGTTTCCCAGCCATCACAAGGTGGCTCTGCTCTGTCTTTCATATCCAGCCAAGGGACAGAAAGCAGACTCCTCCCTCAGTTAGAATGAGAAGTGCTTGAATGTGCCAGCTTAGGTTGGGCATCCACTCAGGCATGGGAACTGTCACTGGCCCCTCCTGGGTGGGATGGGGTAAACAAAAGTGGGTCTCATGAGAAGGGGGAAGGGTGGAAATGGATATTAGATAGGCAGCTAACATTGCCACTGCCCTCTCGTGCTTCCCTGGATTTCACTTTATTTATTTATTTTTTGAGACAGGGTCTCGCTCTGTGGCCCAGGCTGAAGTGCAGTGGCACCATCTTGGCTCATTGCATCCTCCACCTCCCAGGTTCAAGCGATTCTCCTGCCTTAGCCTCCAAGTAGCTGGGATTACAGGCGCGTGCCAACAGGCCCGGCCAATTTTTTTTTGTAATTTTAGTAGAGACAGGGTTTCGCCATGTTGGCCAGGCTGTTCTTGAACTCCTGACCTCAAGTGACCTGCCTCAGCCTCCCAAAGTGCTGAGATTATAGACGTGAGCCACCATGCCCAGCCTGGATTTCACTCTGAAGTCTTACTGATGCTTTACGTTTTGTCTGTTTCGCTTGTGCACCAATTTGCTGAGCATTTTCACGATACTTAAGGAAAAAGATGTACCTCAGAATTGTGTGGTTGCTAAGATCTTAGGTTTAAGAGAGACTGCCTGGATCGTCATCCAGCTACTTCCTAGCTTGGTGCCCTTGGGCAAGTTATTTAACTTTTCTGAGCCTCGGTTTCGGTATCTGTAGAATGTGGGTAATAGAATCTGCATTGTAGAACATCATAAGGACTGCATGAGCTTGGCACAGGGCCTGCATGCAGCATGCTCAGTGGCCAGGAGCACTGCTTTGACCTTTTTTCCTTCTGTCTTATTTGAATGTAGGGTGAGAATAAAGTCTCCACCAGAAGCTGGTACCCAGTTACCAAAGATCGTCTTCAGCAGGGATGAGAAAGTCCTTGGTCAGAGCCAGGAGCCTAATGTTAACCCTGTTTCAGCAGGCAACCAGACTCAGAAGACACAAGGTAAACCGTAAGGTGGAAACTGGCTTTCAGTTTTCACTACCTGCTTTGTAGAAGCTTTTTTGTTCCTAAGTAAAAGTGAAACATGATCTGTTGTCGTCTTAGCATTATATTTTGGAAGTTACACAAAATGCATAAATGTTAAAGAAAATGTGGAAAATCTGAAGCAGATGGAAAACAACAGTCATTTCTCCTTATTCCCAGTGTTAGAATTTTAGTAATTTATGTTTTCTTTTAAGCTTATTTCATAAGTCTAGAACGTTTGATTTCTAAAATTCAGTGATGCTTATAATTATATATGCATACCTGATTAATTTTTAGCCCGTGTCATACCTATCATATATCCGTTGGGCGGATACTGTTATTTCCTCAACCTTTCCCCTTAAGGAGACACATTGCCATTTTTGTGTGATTATGAATATTGCTGCAGTGGACTTCTTTACTCATAGAACTCTCTTCATATAGTCCTGTTCTTTTTTTTTTTTTTGAGACGGAGACTCGCTCTGTCGCCCAGGCTGGAGTGCAGTGGCGTGATCTCAGCTCACTGCAAGCTCTGCCTCCCGGGTTCACGCCATTCTCCTGCCTCAGCCTCCCGAGTAGCTGGGACTACAGGCGCCCGCCACTGCGCCCGGCTAGTTTTTTGTATTTTAGTAGAGACAGGGTTTCACCGTGTTAGCCAGGAGGGTCTCGATCTCCTGACCTCGTGATCCGCCCGCCTCGGCCTCCCAAAGTGCTGGGATTACAGGCTTGAGCCACCGCGCCCGGCAGTCCTGTTCTTTATGATGGTTTTCAGAATTGCAGTTTCTAGTTCAAAAGATATGAACGCTTTTGAGAATATTGGTAGATATTTTTAAATTCCTTTCCAGGTGAGTTGTGTGGATTTATATTCTAATCAGAAATATGCAGGAATAGTGGACACGTTATCATGTCCTAGCCACGATGGGATATTTTCTTTTCAAAAAAAAAAAAATCCTGAAATGAAAGGCCAAAAAACGGTGATTTCCTGTTTATTTATTCTTTACTCTTGACTTCACAGCCCTGCTCACTTTTCCTCCATGTGTGACTTAACCAAATTTTATTCACCTTTTTTATTAACTGTCATGCGCTTCATCTGATGATTCATGTGAGCCTCTTTTTTTTTTTTTTTTTTTTTTTTTTTGATTACAGAGTCTCGCCTCTGTCGCCGCAGCGCTGGAGTGCCAGCTGCGCCAGATCTTCAGCTCACTGCAAGCTCCGCCCCTCCCAGGTTCACGCGCATTTCTCCTGCCCTCAGCCTCCCAAGCTAGCTGGACTACAGGCGCCTGCCACCTTCGCCCCAGCTAGTTTGGTTTCCTATTTTTTTTTTTTTTTTTTTTATTAGTATGAGACCAGCGTTTCACCGTGTTTAGCCAGGCATGTTCATGTGAGCCTCTTTAAAGATGAATTTATGTCAGGCTGCAGCTGCTCACGCCTGTAATCCCAGCCACTTTGGAGCCTTAAGTTGGGAGGACCGCTTGAGCTAGGAGTTTGGTACCAGCCTGGAGCAACATAGCAAGCCCTGCTCTCTGCAAAAATAAAAATAAAAAAAATTAGCCATTGTGTGGTGCGGGTGTCCTGCCTAGCTCGACCAGACTCCTTCGGAGACTGAAGACAGCGAGCGATTTGCGTTGAACGGTGACTGTGTCTAAGAGACATTGAACCTGTGATGCACTGCAGCCTGGATGACCGAAACAAGACCTGTCCTCTCGAAATAAATACATACATAGCCCCTTTTAAAAAAACCTTGTCTATACAAGCTTTGTTTCCTCAAAAAGAGCTGGCTTTGGTGGCTTCATGCCGTAATTCCCAGCTACTGTTGGAGGCCGAAAGGTGGGCGCCAGATTACCTTGAGTCAGGAGTTCAAGACCAGCCTGCCAACATGGTGAAACTCCATCTCTGCTAAAAATACAAAAATTAGCTGCGTGGCTTTCACACCTGCTAATCCAGCCACTGGTTCGCGCAGCCGGAAGTGGGCGCGATCACAAGGTCAGGAGACTTGAGACCATCCTGGTCAACCGGATGCGTGAAACCCGCATCTCTACTAAAAATACAAAAAAGTTACGCTGGCATGTGGCACGCTGGGCCTGTCTATTCCCAGCTGACTCAGGACGGCCCTGAGGCCCCAGGAGAATCGCCTTGGGACCAGGGAGACAGCAGGTTGCAGTGAGCTGAGAGCGCGGCCCACTGCAGCTCCGAGGCCTTGGGCGACAGGAGTGGAGGCCTCTGCTCTCAAAGAAAAAAAAAAAAAGAAAGGAAAGAAAGAAATTAGCGCGAGACGTGTGCGGCGCATTAGGGAGGCTGAGGCAAGAGAATTTCTTGAACCCAGGAGACAGAGGCTGCAGTGGGCCAAGATTGCGCCACTGCACTCCAGCCTAGGTGACAGAGTGAGAGCCTGTCTCAAAAACAACCACCACCACCGAAAACAACAACAACAACAAAAAAAAAAACAAAAAAAGAAGAGGTTGAATTGTCTAATTGGCTCACAGTTCTGCAGCCTATACAAAGCATGGCACCGGAATCTATTCCTGGTGAGGGCCTCAGGAAGCTTCCAATAATGGCAGAAGGCAAGAGGGAGCAGGCAGGTCACATGGTGAGAACAGGAGCAAGAGGGAGTGGGGAGGTGCCACACTCTTTTAAACAACCAGATCATGCCTGAACTTGGAGCAAGAACTCACTCATTACCACAAGGAGGGCACCAAGCCATTCATGAGGGATATGCCCTCGTGACTCAGATATCTCACCCTAGGACTCACATCCAACACTGGGGATTACCTTTCCACATGAGATTTGGAGGGGACAAACATCCAAACTATGTCACTCAGTCTGTCCAACTTGACTGCAGTTAAAAGCCATACAGAAAGGCTGCATTTGTGCGATGGTGTAGGTTAATGCCTGTGCACCATCTCCTTCTTGTTTAGGTTCTTTGTGCTCATATCACCGTTCTCTGGGAAGAAAATATTCTTTTCTTTCTTTTTATTCTCTTCCTGCGGGGAGCTTGAAGTCCATTCTTTCCCACAAAGAATATCTTTTTTTTTTTGTTTTGAGACGGAGTCTCACTCTGTCGCCCAGGCTGGAGTGCAGTGGCGCGATCTTGGCTCACTGCAAGCTCCACCTCCTGGGTTCACACCATTCTCCTGCCTCAGCCTCCCGAGTAGCTGGGACTACAGGCGCCCGCCACCGTGCAGATCTCCTGACCTCATGATCCGCCCACCTCAGCCTCCCAACGTGCTGGGATTACAGGCGTGAGCCACTGCGCCCAGCCCAAGAATATCTTAAGTGAAAACAAGAGATAGATGCCCACTCTGTTCCATGAAAGAAGCCATTAGCAATCTTCTTGCTGTAGGGGAGAAAGTATCATTATGCTAATAGTACTTGCTATTAACTTTTCAAGTGTGTAAATGTATCTCATGTTTTTCTTTTTGAGATGGAGTCTCGCTCTGTCACCCAGGCTGGAGTGCAGTGGTATGATCTCAGCTCACTGCAACCTACACCTTCTGGGTTCAAGGGATTCTCCTGTGTCAGCCTCCCGAGTAGCTGGGATTACAGGCATGCACCACCACACCTGGCTAATTTTGTATTTTAGTAGAGATGGGGTTCACCATGTTGGCCAGGCTGGTCTCAAGCTCCTGACCTCAGGTGATCCAACTGCCTCGGCCTCCCAAAGTGCTGGGATTACAGGCGTGAGCCACCTCTCCTGGCCTTTTTCTTAAAAATTATGTTTTCAAATGTGATTACTTAGAAAATTAGGAAAGGCATTCCATGTGGCCTCTCTGGCAATAACATATGCTAGAATATCCAGAAATGAATTCTGTTGTTACTATTATCAGTTACTAGATACCATTTATAATATAACAAGGTCTGATTTGCTGCCTCAACAGTACAATAATTATGTTTTGGGACCTGAGGAAATGGCAGTCCCCAAGATTATTTTGTTTAATTATTTGATATTAGACAAGCTGGAGTCTCATAAAATGATACTGTAATATATATATGTATCTGTAAGTTGAGTCATGCAGTGCTCTCTTTTGAATGTTTCTGCTTCTAGATGGTGGAAAGTCTAAAAGAAGTACAGTGGATTCAAAGGTAAGAACTAACCACACTTTTGTGCTCAGCTTTCCTGGATATGTGTGTACGTGTGTGTTGTATGCGTGTGTGTGTATATTGATATATATACATGCATGCATGCACAGACACATACATAAACAGTCGTCCCTTGGTGTCCACAGGGGATTGGTTACAGGAACCCTAGTGAGTATCAAAATCAGTGGATGCTCATGTCTCTTATATAAAATGGCATAGTACTTACACATAACCTACACACATCCTTCTGTGTACTTTAAGTCATCTCTGGAGTACTCGTGATACCTAATACAATGTAAACACTGTGTAAATAGTTGTGACACTGTGGTGGTTTTTTATTTGTGTTATTTATTACTATTACTTTTTATTCTTACTGTAAAAAATACTTTTGGTTGGCAGTTGGTTCAATCTGCAGATGTAGAACCTGCAATACAGAGATCTTATATGTGTGTGTGTGTGTGTGTGTATATGTATATATATGTATGTGTATATATGTATATATGTATATATACACATATACACACACACACACACGTCTCATCTACAGGGGCCAGATGCAGTGGGTCATGCCGTAATCCCAGCACATTGGGAGGCTGAGGTCAGGGGATCACAGCACTTTGGGAGGCTGAGGTCAGGAGTTCGAGACCAGCCTGGCCAACATGGTGAAACCCTGTCTCTACTAAAAATACAAAAGTTAGCTGGGCTTGGTGGTGCATTCTTGTAATCCCAGCTACTTGGGAGACTGAGGAAGGAGAATCACTTGAACGGGGGAGGCAGAGGCTGCAGTGAGCCAAGATCGCACTACTGCACTTCAGCCTGGGTGACAGAGTGAGACTGTCTCAAAAAAAGTTTAAAAAAATAAAAACAAAAAAAAATCTATGGGGAACTGTCTCCCATTTTGGGGGAGAGCATTGACATACTGAAACAATTTCAAAGGTAAATTGATTCCTGGCTAGGCATGGTGGCTTGTGCCTGTAATCCCAGCACTTTGGGAGGCTGAGGTGGGTGGATTGATTGAGCCCAGGAGTTCAAGACCAGCCTGGGTTACATGGTGAAACCTTGTCTCTACAAAAAAATAGAGAATTAGTGGGTGTGGTGGTATGCGCCTGTGGTCCCAGCTGCTCTGGAGGCTGAGGTGGAAGGATCACCTGAATCTGGGAGGCTGAGGCTACAGTGAGCTATGATTGTGCCACTTCACCCTAGCCTGGGTGACAGAGTGAGACCTTGTCTCAAAAAAAAAAAAAAAAAAAAAAAAAAAAAA
>NW_016813389.1:2209408-2217279 GCF_001698545.2 Rhinopithecus bieti
GAAAAAAAAAAAGGAGGAAGGGAGGGAGGAAGGAAGGAGAAAATTGGTTTCTAAGTTGCACATCTCTTACATGATATAGGATGGGGTAGTTAGGGAAGGAAGATACCAAACCATCAGAAAAGCCCTCTGGTAGGAACTGTCACCGGGGCTGAGTGGAGTTTGTTCAGGGAAGAGGAAGACAAGCAAGGGGAGGAAGAATGCCATACACAAAGACTGGATGATGACAGATGCTGAACACTGGCTCATTTGAAGTGAAACACACATATTTGGGAGCAGAGAGAGATCTTAGATAATATAGGGCCAGGCAATAGAGGGAATTGATGGGCAGGCAATGGGAAGTCATCCTGAGTTGCTGATTGGGAAAGACTGTGTTTGTTAAAGATCGTAATTCTGGAAGTCATGTGAAGGGTAGCCTTGGGGAAGGAGAAAGGGTTATTTGAAGGACCAGGAAGGACACGGTTGTGAGAATACCGTGTTTCGGTCGTTTCGGGTGATGAGGATGTGGACTAGAGCAGAGCCTTGGACAGTAAATGACTGGGAAGCCAGTTAGGGTGATGGGAGGGAAAGAGAGGAGCAGAGGAGTGGGTGGTAGAAATAGCAGAAGTGGAAAAACTGGGAAAGTTTTGGTTTGTGATATCTTGATTTCTCCTTGAGGGGGACATCTAAATGGTGATGTTTGGTCTTAACAGCTTTGTTGAAGTATAATTGACCTAAAATAAACTGTACATATGTAAAGCAGCAATCTGATAACTCTGACTTATCATCAATCAAGATAGTGAAATATCCATCACCCCAAAATTTCTTTTGCCTTTTTGTAAGCCCCCTGTCCCCAAGCAATCACTGATCTGTCACTATAGTATAGATTAGATTTATAGAACTTTATATAACTGAATTATGCAGCACTCTTTTCTGTCTTATATTCAGCATAATTACTTTGAGTTCATACACATTGTTGCATGTATCATTTCTTTTCATTGCTCAGTTTTACTATATATATGGCAATATTTTGATTTCTTTTTTTTCTTTTTTCTTTTTTTGCTTTGGGGAACGGAGTCTCGCTCTACCACCCAGGCTGGAGTGCAGTGGCACGATCTCATCCTCTGCCTCCCAGGTTCAAGCAATTCTCCTGGTTCAGCCTCCTGAGTAGCTGGGATTATAGACACGTATCACCATGCCCGGCTGATTTGTGTATTTTTAGTAGAGATGGGATTTCACCTTGTTGGCCAGGCTAGTCTTGAACTCCTGACCTCAAGTGATCTGCCCATCTCGGCCTCCCAGCGTGTTGGGATTACAGGCTTGAGCCACTGCGCCTGGCCAATATTTTGATCATTTGATGTCAGGAGTGGAATTCAGGGGATGTGACAGGGCGTGGCCTGGGTCAGCACCCTTAGTCTGGCTGAAGCTTCAAGGGTAGACAAGCTGTCTAGCCGAAAGATTCAAGGCAGGGGGCAGAGGTAGGGGTTCGTGCAGAGGCAGAAGAAACAGGTGAAGAACAACTACCATTCTCTGTGAAAGCAGATTTCAGACATCTTGAAAGGATAGTCATTTTTATTTTCAGAGAGCTTTTGAAGGTGGGCAGATTTAGAGTTTAAGAAACTTGTTGTTTAATAAATTACTTTTAATTAGCACACTTTGTATGCCAGTGCCATCCTAAAACATACTGTTATGTCTTTTTAGGCCATGGGAGAGAAATCCTTTTCTGTTCATAATAATGGTGGGGCAGTATCATTTCAGGTATGTATGCTCTTTGTGTAAAGCCTCCTAGAATTTCTCTCTACTATGTAAAAGGGTAATTTTTTTTTTTAGAGGAATTTTGAATTTAGGAATAACAACTTAGGTATGCCCTGTATCAGTCACTTAAATGTAATAGCTGTCTCTTTAACAAACCCACAAGGTGGTTATTGTTACCCATCTACTTATCAAATCGTGAGTCTCTGAGAGTGAATAACTTTGTGACTATCTATTGTAGGTGACAAGGTACAGTTTCCAACCCAGTCCTACTTGGCTCTTCCCGTGACCCCTTTGCCCTGACCCCATGCTACCTCCCATTCAAAGTGTGCCAGAAGCATAGTACCCCATGCCTGAAAGGACCATTGGTGACGATTTACGGTGATGTTGTAATTTTAGAGATTATTTCACCCAGACTCAGAGGCTTTGAGTGACCTGCTCAAGTGTCACAGTTATTAATTGCCCATGAGTGTTTAGGGGCAGCATAATAGCATACGTATGGGAGCAAGATATTGGACTGGGCCTCAAAACCCACTTACTAGTTGGGTGATACTGGACAACTCACTTCATTTCTTTTTGTTTTTTGAGACAAGGTCTTACTCTGTTGCCCAAGCTGGAGTGCAATGATATAATCATGGCTCACTGCAGCCTCAACCTTCCAGGCTCAAGTGATCCTCCTGCCTCAGCCTCCCAAGTAGCTGAGACTACAGGCATAGACCACCATGCCTGGCTAATTTTTAAATTTTTTGTAGAGATGAGGTCTTGCTCTGTTGTCCAGGCTGGTCTCAAACTCCTGGGATCAAGCATTCCTCTTGCCTGGGCCTCCCACAGTGCTGAGATTACAGATGTGAGCCACCTTGCCTGGTCTCACTTACTTTCTGAACCTCACTGTTAATCATCTAAAAATGAAAAATGGCAGGGCATGGTGGCTCACGTCTGTTATCCCAGCACTTTGGGAGACTAAGGTAGGTGGATTGCTTGAGCCCAGGAGTTTTGAGACCAGCCTGGGCAATATGGTGAAACCTCATCTCTACAAAAAATGCAAAAATTAGTCAGGCATGGTGGTAGATGCTTATAGTCCCAGCTACTAGGGAGGCTGAGGTGGGAGGATCACTTGAGCCCAGGAGTTAAAGACTCCTTGGAAATATGGTGAAACTTCATCTCTTAAAAAAACATACAAAAATTAGCCAGGTGTGGTGGCATGTGCCTGTAGTCCCAGCTGCTAGGGAGGCTGAGGGAGGATTACTTGAGCCTGGGAGGTCTAGGTCACACAGTGAACCTCTAGCATGCCACTGCACTGTAGCCTGGGTGACAGAGTGAGACCCTGTCTCAAAAAAACAAAAAAAAAAAAAATGCGTACAGTGAAATGCACAGGTCTTGTCTTAAGTGTACAGTTTGTTCAGTTCTGACAAATGCGTATATACCTGTGGAATTCACTGTCTCAAGATTTCCGTGTTTCCATCTTCTGAGAAAGTCCCTCTATCCCCACAAGTACTGTTCTGATTTCTTTTTCCCTACATCATTTTGCCTGTTCAACAATTTTTGTATGTTGTTTAAGCTTAGTCACCATCGTTTTCGTCGCTATCCATATTAATAGCTAACAGTTATTGAGAACTTGCAGGATGCTCGTTTGCTCAGAAGCCTCCAACAGCTTTCCATCTGTCTTGGAGTAAAGCCCAAGTCTTCCCACTGGTCTGCAAGGCCCATGTGGTCTAGTCCCTGTTGTCTCTCTGACCTCAGCTCCTGTTATTCACACAGTTCTCTCACACAAGCCGCCTTGCTCTTTCTTAGACAGGTCAGGCTTTAGGCTCTTCTTTTGCTGTTCCCACAGGCAGGAATGCTGTCTCTCAGAATTCCACAAGTTTTTTCTGGAATGTCACCTTCTCAACAAAGCTTCTCTTGATTGCAGCTCACTCCTGTTTCCCTTATTGTGCTCTGTCTTTCCTTAGCATTATCCCTTTCAACATGCTATATACTGTACTTAGTTACGTTTATTGCCTGTCTCCCCCTCTACAGAAGGTACCTTAAGGGCAGGGGTTTTCTCTCTCTTATTATGGATGTATATGAAACTCCTAATCTTGGCCTTGGCCTTGGCCTTGGCCTATATTTATAGAGACTAATAAACCAATGCCAGGCATTGTGCTAAGTGCTTCTGTGTCATTATCTCAGTTAATCCTCTCAACAACTCTGTGAAGTCAATATTAATTTTTTCTCTTGTACTGATGAGGAACTGAGGCTCAGAGAGGTCACGTAACTTGCCCCAAGCAGGGGATTCAGATCCACGTTTGTTTGAATCCAAGGCCCATGTGTTTAACCACTTTGCCTTTTACTGCCTCCTTGAGAAAATACAAAAGTTACTTTTCTCTATTCCTTCTCTCACTTCAAAATGCTTATTAATAAAATGAGTTTTTAAAATGTTTTTCAGGCCGGGCATGGTGGCTCATGCCTGTAATCCCAGCACTTTGGGATCATGAGGTCAGTAGTTTGAGACCAGCCTGGCCAACATAGTGAAACCCTGTCTCTACTCAAAATAAATAAATAAATACAAAAAATTAGCTGGGTGGTGGTGGTGGGCGCCTGTAATCCCAGCTACTTGGGAGGCTGAGGCAGGAGAATCGCTTGAACCTGGGAGGTGGAGGTTGCAGTGAGCCGAGATCGTGCCACTGCATTCTAGCCCAGGCGACAGTCCGAGACTCCGTCTCAAGACAAAACAACAAAAAAAAAAGTTTTTCAAATGCTCCCCCCTTTTTTAATCACAAAGGAAAGTGTTACAGGATGCACACATGTGTCCGGCACCAGTGCTTTGTGTCGGGCGAGCATCCAAGCACAGCAGTCTGCATGGTGATTAGCAGCTCGTGCTCAAACAGCCTGTCCGCAGGGTTCTTGGGATGCGTGGAGCAGGCAGTGCATGGGTACTTTGCTTTTCTCTGGCTTTCCCCACCTTGGAAAGAAGTCATCATGATTTCTCACTGTTCTACCCAGTGTCTCCCGGTCTTGGATGGTGCAGTCCACTCTGAGCTCTTCTGCTTCATTCATGGCATGGGGATAGTGGTTTATCTACCTAAATACAGGAAGGGGACTCTAAGGGTTTATTCCAACCCTACAGTTGACATTTTTGTTTTGTTTTTGTCTCTAAGGGTCAGGTGCCTACTCTGATCAACCATGGTGATTCTACTGATTTTTTAAAATTATATCTTTTAAACTTTTATGTCATTTTTAGACTTCCCCTGAATCTTTAAAAATAGAAGTTGTCCATGTGTTTAGAAAGGTTTTCTTATTGTGGCTATAGCTCAGGGGATTAAAATACACATTCACAATTGAGTTTGGCACATAGTTTAACAGATTAATAATTCCAGCTCATGTGTTCTTGGTCTTTTTATTTTTGCCAGATGTCTTTTTTTCCCCATTTTTTAAAGTTGTGAGGTACAGTATACATGCAGAAGAGTGTAAAGTACTTATATTGAGTTTAACATGTAACTATGAACAGTCACCTTTATGATCCAGCACCCAGGACAAGAAATAGAGCAGTTCCAGCACCTGTGAAACCTTATGTCTCCCTCGCAGTCCTTCCCAACTCTAGAGTAGCCCCTGTCATGAAAAATGCTACCATAGTCACTTCCTAGCTTTTCTTTGTAGTTTAATGGTTATATATATGTAGCCCTAAAAATGTATTTCAGGGGTATTTCTTTTTATTGGTAGAACTCATGGCTGAAGTAAAATTTTCTTAGGCTTGACCAAGAAGTCATGTTCTCTAAGTCTGTCTGTCTGTCTTTTGGTTTACATTAAACTTCATTTAAACTCATGAAATGTATGAAAAACAGAAAACTGTCTAAATCTACAAAATGTAGCCTTCATTATTGTTCTCTAAAACCATAGTTGTAAATTTTGATGAGGAAATATTGATTGGTTTTCAAGTATAAGATGAGCCTCCTTTTTAAAGAGTATTTTATATAAAGAGCAAAATAATACATTAGCTTGAAGACGAGATAACTACATCTTAGGTTATCTTTGAAGACTTCTGCAAAGACCATCACAAATGGCTATATCTGTGATAGAACAGGCATAGTAAAATGTTCATTGTAGAAGCGAGGTTGTGGCTATGTAGCTTTCACTCTACAATTGTCAGCTGTTCTGTATACTTGAAAACTGTTGTAACGAAATATTGGAAGGGAATCATAGAATAAGAAAATATCTCTTTAAACTCTGCCATGGGAGAGTCGATAATTTAAGCAGTCTTTATTTCCTTCCATCCATTAATATTCATAATTTATTTCTAAGGTTTAAAAATATAGCTGAGTAGAATTTGAAGGAAAAAGTAAACAACACTTTAAAAGAAAAAATAAAATTATATATATATACACACACAGCTGAGGATTTGGGTACCTCTAAATGTTTTCTTCTTCACTTTCAGTTTTTCTTTAACATCAGCACTGATGACCAAGAAGGCCTTTACAGTCTTTATTTTCACAAATGCCTTGGAAAAGAATTGCCAAGTGACAAGTTTTCATTCAGCCTTGATGTGAGTACTGTTTGGAGACTGTTCTACGTGGATTTTGTCAGCATAAAATGCAAGATTTATTTCTGTATAAGGTTAGATTTTAAGAACACTTAAGAAAAGATTGTGGACAGACACACATCCTTGCCACTGTGCGGGATACTTCAGCAGAGGATTCATAGGAAAATACACAGCAATTAGGATGTGTCTGCACTTCAACCTGTGCATTAAGAATGTGGTTGTTTTGGCCAGGCATGGTGGCTCATGCCTGTAATCCCAGCACTTTGGGAGCCTAAAGTGGGCAGATCACCTGAGTCCAAGAGTTTGACACCAGCGTGGGCAACATGGCAAAACCCTCTCTCTACAAAAAATATGAAAAATTAGCCAGGCGTGGTGGTGCACATCTTTAGTCCCAGCTACTCAGGAGGATGAGGTGGGAGGATCTCTTGAGCCCAGGAGGCAGAGGTTACAGTAAACCGAGATTGCATCACTATACTCCAGCCTGGGCAAAAGGGTGCGACCCTGTCTCAAATTAAAAAAAAAAAAAAGGGGGGTGGTTGTTTGCTGGTACTCACTTTTTTTTTTTTTTCAGATGGAGTTTCATTCTTGTTGCCCAGGCTGGAGTGCAATGGCATGATCTTGCCTCACCGCAACCTCCACTTCCTGGGTTCAAGCAATTCTCCTTCCTCAGTCTCCCAAGTAGCCGGGATTACAGGCACCTGTCACAATGCCTGGCTAATATTTTTTCTTTTCGAGACAGAGTCTTGCTCTGTCACCCAGGTTAGAGTGCAGTGGTACAATCTTGGCTCACTGCAACCTCCGCTTCCTGGGTTCAAGCGATTGTCCTTTCTCAGCCTCCCGAGTAGCTGGCGTGCCACCACACCCAGCTAATTTTTGTATTTTTAGTAGAGACAGGGTTTCACCATGTTGGCCAGGCTGGTCTTGAACTCCTAACCTTGTGATCTGCTCGCCTTGGCCTCCCAAAGTGCTGGGATTACAGGTGTGAGCCACTGCGCCCAGCCCTAATTTTTTTTGTATTTTTAATAGAGACGGGATTTCACCATGTTGGCCAGGCTGGTGGTGAACTCTTAATCTCAGGTGATCCTGATCCACCTGCCTCAACCTCCCAAAGTGCTGAGATTATGGGCGTAAGCCACCATGTCCAGCTGCTGGTACTTACTTTCTTAAGCTTAAGTGAAACAGCTGAGATTCCAAATTGCTGAATAAGGGATGATATGTACCTGAAAAGTAAAAATTAATTTCATGCTGGTTTCAGATTGAGATCACAGAGAAGAATCCTGACAGCTACCTCTCAGCAGGAGAAATTCCTCTCCCCAAATTATACATCTCAATGGCCTTTTTCTTCTTTCTTTCTGGGACCATCTGGATTCATATCCTTCGAAAACGACGGTAAATTATTACTTCCTTGAGCCCTTCAACTTAAGAGTGTGTTGAGATTTGAATAATTTCACTGTTTGCTGGCTTCTGAACCTGGAGGCAGTTGGTGCTAAGCGGTGTTGTTCCTTTCAAAGGGCATCTACCCGGAAACAGTATGAAGATTGTGCGGTGGCGTTGTGGTGTGGGAGCCCTTTGCGTGCGTTGGTGTCTGCTCACTTCCTGCTGTTTTGTTTAAAAAGTAAATCTAAAT
>NW_016813389.1:2217352-2230938 GCF_001698545.2 Rhinopithecus bieti
TTTTGAGACATAGTCTTGCTCTGTCTCCCAGGCTGGAGTGCAATGGCATGATCTCAGCTCACTGCAAACTCTACCTCCCGGGTTCATGCCATTCTCCCACCTAAGCCTCCCGGGTAGCTGGGACTACAGGTGCCTGCCACCATGCCCAGCTAATTTTGTTTTTGTATTTTTAGTAGAGGTGGGGTTTCACCGTGTTAGTCAGGATGGTCTCGATCTCCTGATCTCATGATCTGTCCACCTGGGCCTCCCAAAGTCTTGGGATTACAGGCATGAACCACCATGCATGGCCCTAAATATTTTTAATAGTATGCAAGCAGAATAGACTGTATAAGCTAAGTGTTTCCATGGTGGAGATCCCACAGTCCAGGACTGAGAGTAAACACATGGGTCTCATTCAGGGACTGTTGCTTCTGGAGAGGAAGTTAGTGACGATGAGCACTGCCTGGCGAGAGCATGGAATTACTGCTTAGAACTGAAGGTCTTGGCTCAAAGCTGCGCCAGGATAGATTCTCTGCATTGACTTCCAGATGCTTGTCACTGGACAAAACCTCTTCAAAGCCCATCTGCCTGGGTTTTAGCCTTTTTTTCTGAAACCCCTGAGGCTTTAACTTCCTGTACTTGGTTCTTGAGGGGAGCAGCTGCATGTGCGTGAATTCTTTCTCCCTCCAAGACAATTGAAAACAAAATATTCACTTAGGGAATTGTGTAAAGTGTTTATTATAATGCTCATAAACTGAGTAAATGATGGTATCCGAATATGCTATTATAATATGGATTGATTTAAATTCATAGAATAATTAAACACCCTGAAATACCTCTTTCTCTGGAGCACTGGGGTGGAAATTGAGACTTCTTTAGTCCCTGGTAGCTTGATTGTCTTCTAATGAACATGCTCAGAGTCTGGTATATTAGACTCTGGCTGGGTTCACTTGCTGGTACCTATTTGTTGTGATATCCTGTACACCCACCAGATAGAAAGAGTTTCTTGTTTACTTGGGAAGGACCTACATCATCATGTTTGGACTAGATTTTCAAGGAGCAATTACTAAGAAAGAATCCTGTGGGCTGGGCGTGGTGGCTCACACCTGTAATCCCAGTGCTTTGGGAAGCCAAGGCAGGAGGATCACTTGAGTCTGTGAGTTTGAGACCAGCTTGGGCAACACAGCAAGACCCCCCCCTTTTTTTTTTTCTTCGAGATGGAGTCTCACTGTCTCCTCTAGCCCCCAGGCTGGAGTGCAGTGCCTAATCTTGACTCACTGCAACCTCCACCTCTGGGTTCAAGTAATTATTGTGCTTCAGCCTCCAAAGTAGGTGGGATTACAGGCATGTGCCAACACACTCAGCCAATTCTTATATTTTTAGTAGAGATGGGGTTTCACCATGTTGACCAGGCTGGTCTTGAACTGCTGACCTCGGGTGATTCACCTGGCTCAGTCTCCCAAAGTGCTAGGATTACAGGCATGAGCCACCATACCTGGCCCAGCAAGACCCCATTTCTACAAACAAATTTAAAAATTATCCAGTCGTGGACTGGGAGCGGCAGCTAATGCCTGTAATCCCAGCACTTTGGGAGGCTGAGGCGGGGGGATCTTGAGGTCAGGAGATTGAGACCATACTGGCTAACACAATGAAACCCCGTCTCTATTAAAAATACAAAAAATTAGCCGGGCATGGTGGTGGGTGCCTATAGTCCCAGCTACTCAGGAGGCTGAGGCAGGAGAATGGTGTGAACCCAGGAGGTGGAGCTTGCAGTGAGCTGAGATTGTGCCACTGCACAAAATAAAAAAATAAAAAAATAAAAAAAAGTTATCCAGTTGGCCGGGCGCGGTGGCTCACGCCTGTAATCCCAGCACTTTGAGAGGCTGAGGCGGGTGGGTCACGAGGTCAGGAGATCGAGACCATCCTGGCTAACACGGTGAAACCCCGTCTCTACTAAAATGCAAAAAATTAGCCGGGTGTGGCGGCGGGCGCCTGTAGTCCCAGCTACTTGGGAGGCTGAGGCAGGAGAATGGCGTGAACCCGGGAGGCGGAGCTTGCAGTGATCCAAGATCACGCCACTGCACTGCAGCCTGGGCGACTGAGTGAGACTCTGTCTCACAAAAAAAAAAAAAGTTATCCAGTTATGGTGGTGCACACCTGTAGTGCTCACTACTTGGGAGGCTGAGGTGGGAGGATTGCTTGAGCCCAAGGGTTGGAGGCTGCAGTGAGCTATGTTTGTACCACTGCATTCCAGCTTGGGACACAGTAAGATTCTGTCTCTAAGAAAGACAGAGAGAGGCAGATGGAAGGAGGGAAAGTTATAAAAATTTAGGCCATAAACGTTTTTGGGTGTGTTTTGTTTTGTTTTGTTTTGTTTTTGAGACACAGTCTTGTCTGTCGCCCAGGCTGGAGTATAGTGGCAAGATCTCAGCTCACCGCAATCTCTGTCCCCCAGGTTCAAGCAATTCTCTTGCCTCAACCTCCCGAGTAGCTGGGATTACAGGTGCCCGCCACCATGCATGGCTAATTTTTGCATTTTTAGTAGAGACGAGGTTTTGCCATGTTGGCCAGGCTGGTCTTGAACTCCTGACCTCAGGTGATCCACCTGCCATGGCCTCCCAAAGTGCTGGGATTACAGGTGTGAGCCACTGCGCCCGACCTCAGTTTTTTTTTTTTTTTTTTTTTTTAAAGAACTACTTTTTTTGCCTTTACTGGAAAAGTAAGAACTAGGAGTCAGACCTGATTTCAGGTGTGAACTTGGACAGTGACTGCCTGTGTACCTTGCTTCACTCTAAATCTCTTTTTTCTTGGCTATGAAACTGGGACAGTAATAGTTAATTACTCTGCCTTCCTGTAAGAGTCTGGGATTCTTAGATTTGTTCTGTGATTCCCCCTAAGATAATGTGTATGAGAGGGCTTTCCAAATCAGGGTGCCATCTAAATATGAGGATTTTTTTTTTTTTTTTTTTTTTGAGACAGAGTCTTGCTTCGTTGCCCAGGCTGGAGTGCAGTGGCCGGATCTCAGCTCACTGCAAGTTCCGCCTCCCAGGTTTATGCCATTCTCCTGCCTCAGCCTCCTGAGTAGCTGGGACTACAGGCGCCCACCACCTCACCCGGCTAGTTTTTTGTATTTTTTAGTAGAGACGGGGTTTCACACTGTTAGCCAGGATGGTCTCGATCTCCTGACCTTGTGATCCGCCCATCTCGGCCTCCCCAAATATGAGGTATTTATAAAATAGTTTAGTAGCCAGGGATTCAGTGGTGTTTTAATTTCCTTTAGTTATTGGTGGCAATAGTCATTGTCACTGGTTCACTTATACCAAATTGTGGTAACAGTTTTATTTTATTTTTTTTGAAACAGAGTCTCGCTCTGTCACCAGGCTGGAGTGCAGTGGCGCAATCTTGGCTCACTGCAACCTCTGTCTTCCAGGTTCAGGTGATTCTTCTGCCTCAGCCTCCCAAGTAGCTGGGACTACAGGTGTCTGCCACCATGCCTGGCTAATTTTTGTGTTTTTAGTAGAGACAGAGTTTCACCATGTTGACCAGGATGGTCTTGATCTCCTTACCTCATGATCCACCCGCCTCAACCTCCCAGTATGTTGGGATTACCCACCACGTCCAGGCCGTAGTAACAGTTTTCAATCTGTGGTTAAATGAGGCTGACCTGTTGTGTACAATTCTCACCTCTAATTTTTGTTGGAGTATAGTGTGGTCTCATTTAAGTCCTGCCCATGTTTTCCCGGGAGTCTTAGAGTCAGTTCTGATAGGCTGGAAACCCACATGATATAAAGGCATATGACCAAGGCCGCCAGGCACATTTCACTGGCCCCTGAAAGCTGGAAGCAACTGAGAGATCTTTGCCTCATTTATTGAGGCCCGGAGAGGGGAAACGAGAGCCAGTGTCACCCAACAGAGCTGGGACTGGAACCCGGGTCTGCTTGCTAGTATGTATCAGGCCCCTCCCAACTTCGAGTGTAGGGAGAACTAGTATTTGAGCCGAGGTCAGTGAGGCTTGTTCTTTCCATCACATCTCTGCCCCATCGTAGATGTTCTAACCATGGACTGCAAGTCAAGGTTGCCAGAATGTGTGAATGAGCACAGCTCTTTGTGGTGGGTAGTTTTACACTCTGGGTAAATCTCGTTGGCATTCAGTAGTTCCAGACTATTCTGGCCTTGACTTCCCTTTTGACCTTCAAATAGGTGGGCACTGGAACAGGAAAGTACCAAGGGGGAAATGAGCCCAGAAACTGACATCCCTTTGTGGCACACTCTCATTCTCACTCGGTGCCAGGCCCCTCTCCTGCTGTATTGTTCCCCTTCATTTCCTGTCACCTTTCCCACTTCTTCCTAGCTGTGGAGAACTGCTCAAATGTGTTGCATATACATTTTTGGACTTTCTTTTTTTTTTTTTTTTTTTTGAGACCTAGTCTCACTCCGTGCCCCAGGCTGGAGTGCAGTAGCGCAATCTCGGCTCACTGCAATCTCCGCCTCCTGGGTTCAAGCAATTCTCCTGCCTCAGCCTCCCGAGTAGCTGGGCTTACAGGTGCATGCCACCATGCCTGGCTAATTTTTGTATTTTTAGTAGAGACGGGGTTTCGCCATCTTGGCCAGGCTGGTCTAGAACTCCTGACTTCAGGTGATCCGCCTCCCAAAGTGCTGGGATTACAGGTATGAGCCACTGCGCCTGGCCTTATTTTTGGATAGTTCTATATTCTTATATTATTGGTGTTGCATTTATTTTACATAAATGTAAAATGCATTTATATTTACATAAATGTAAAATACATTTATATTTACATAAATACATTTGTGTATATGTAATGTATTTATGTAAATGTATTGTAAATACATAAAATACATTTATATTTACATAAAATACCTCTAGACATTGTTGTACATTTTTTACTCAGTAGTATCCTTTCTACGATCTAGCCATGTGCCTGAGTATGCATCTCATTCATTGATTTTTACCTGCTCCACGGCATCCCATGCTCTGTGTCCTCACGTTTGACTGCTTTGGTCCTTTAGTGATGGACACACGCCTGGACTGCTACCCCAGCCAGTGCTGGCATGAACCTCCAAAGATCCCCTGTGGATCTCTGCAGCCTCCGAGCTGCAGTCCCAGAAGGAAGCACACTGTGCCATGGGTAGTTAATTTCTTTTATTTTCTTTCTTTATTTTTTTTTTTTTGAGACGGAGTTTCGCTGTGTCGCCCAGGCTGGAGTGCAGTGGCGCAATCTCGGCTCACTGCAAGCTCTGCCTCCCGGGTTCCCGCCATTCTCCCGCCTCAGCCTCCGAGTAGCTGGGACTACAGGCGCCCGCCACCTCGCCCGGCTAGTTTTTTGTATTTTTAGTAGAGACGGGGTTTCACCGTGTTAGCCAGGAGGGTCTCGATCTCCTGACCTCGTGATCCACCCGCCTCGGCCTCCCAAAGTGCTGGGATTACAGGCGTGAGCCACCGCGCCCGGCCTAATTTCTTTTATTTTCTTTCTTTCTTTCTTTTTTTTTTTTTTTTTGAGAGACAGTCTTACTCTGTCACCTAAGCTGGAGTGCAGTGGCACCATCTTGGGTCACTGCAACCTCTGCCTCCTGAGTGCAAGTGATTCTCCTGCCTCACCCTCCTGAGTAGCTGGGACTACAGGCATGCACCACCATGCTGGGCTAATTTTTGTATTTTTAGTAGAGGCGGGTTTTCACCATGTTGGCCAAGCTGGTCTTGAACTCCTGGCCTCAAGAGATCCTCCTGCCTCCTCCTCCTGAAGTGCTGGGACTACAGGCATGAGCCACTGCACCCAGCCATCAGTTAATTTCATTAAGGGCCAGATTGCCTTCGAGTGTGGCATATAGGTTTATACATGTACTAGTGGTGCATACATAATAAGGTTTGCTGTTTCTCCACATTCTCACCAATACAGACATCTTAATTTTTACCAATCTGATAGTTGTAAACTGGTATCGTGTTTTATTTTGCATTTCTCATAATATTGGCGATGTGGATTATCATTTTAGGGACTCATTAGCCATTTCAGTTTCCCCTCTTGTGGCTGCCTGTAGTCTTTGCTTTTTTTTTTGAGACAGGGTCTCATTATGTTGTCCAGGCTGGAGCAGTGGTGTAATCAAGGATTACTGCAGCCTCAAACTCTTGAGCTCAAGTGATCCTTCCACCTCAGCCTCCCGAATAGCTGAAACTATAGGGACACACCACCACTCCTGGCTTAATTTTTGTTTGTTTTGAGACTGTTTGTTTTGAGACAGGGGCTCACTCTGTCACGCAGTCTGCAGAGCAGTGGCACAATCACGGCTCACTGCAGCCTTTGCCTCCTGGGCTCAAGTGATCCTCCCACCTCAGCGTCCCAAGTAGCTGGGACTACAGGTGTGCACCGCCACACCCAGCTAACTTTTTGTATTTTTGGTAGAGACAGAGTTTCATCATCTTGCCCAGGCTAATCCCAAACTCCTGGGCTCAAGTAATCTTCCCACTTCAGTTTCCCTAAGTGCCGGGATTACAGGAATGAGCCACTGAACCCGGCCTCATAATAGTCTTAATGTGTTCTATGAGGTTAGTTCCTAAGGGGAAGTGGGAAGGAGTAGAGGAATTTAATGCCTGGCAGCCCAAAAGTGGACTCTAGTATCTGTGACGGGGTGGGCCTGGGCATGCGTGCTTTGTCTCATTGGCCTGGGGTATTTGCAGACACCAGCCATGAAGGAGAGAGAAATGGGCACAACCCCGGCACTTTCCCCTCACACATCCCTGCTGCTGGCTCCCAGCCCCCCTACTCTGGGCTGCAGACTTCCCCTACAGCTGTTTGTAATCGCTTTCTGCTTTCCTGGGAGTTCTGTGCTATTTTCTCAGGTCCATCTACCTCATTCTTGCCTCTGGCTTTCCCAGGGTGGTTTCCGGGAACAAGCTGGCAGCCTGTGTTAGATTTCCATTTACTCAAGAGTTGGAATCCATCATGTCTGGCTTTAGTGCATAACTTTCAGGTTCATTCACAACATTAAATTGTGTATTAGAGATTACTTTAGGACTCCATTCAAGGCCTTTTTTACCAGTAAAAAGTACTTTATTAAAAAAGTGGCCGGGCGCAGTGGCTCACCTCTGTAATCCCAGCACTTTGGGAGGTTGAGGCGGGTAGGTTACTTGAGGTCAGGAGTTCAAGATCAGCCTGGCTAATGTGGTGAAACCCTGTCTCTACTAAAAATACAAAAATTAGCTGGATATCGTGGTGCACACCTGTAATCCCGGCTACTCAGGAGGCTGAGGCGGCGGGGGGCATCACTTGATCCCGGGAGTTGGAGTTTGCAGTGAGCCAAGTTCATGCCACTGTACTCCAGCCTGGGTGACAGAGCAATACTCTGTCTCAAAAAAAAAGTTTTTGCTGGGTACAGTGGCTCATGCCTGTAATATCAACACTTTGAGAGGCCGAGGTGGGTGGATTGCTTGGCCAGGGGTTCCAGACCAGCCTGGAAAACTTAGCAAAACCCTTTCTGTATAAAAAATACAAAACAAATTATTTGGGCCTGGTGGCATACACCTAAAGCCATTCTCCCACCTCAGATTCCCGAGAGCTGCTTGATTGCTTGAGCCCAAGTTCGAGGCTGCAGTGAGCCTTGATGACACCACTGTCCTCTAGCCCGGGCGACAGAATAAGACCCTGTCTCAAAAAAAAAAAAAAAAAGCTTCATGTTTGTGGTTTGCACAGATTATATTTCCTGTCTCCTTATAAATATAGCTGATGTCTGGAGCTTTGACTGTCCTTTGGGAGAATGGAATTGTCCTTTAATTCTTTTCTCTCTGTTTTTATAGGAATGATGTATTTAAAATCCACTGGCTGATGGCAGCCCTTCCTTTCACCAAGTCTCTTTCCTTGGTGTTCCACGCAGTATGTATTAGCATTTTGGGGATCATTCATGAAATTACGTATAATGCCTGTGTGAGCAGGCAAAAGGGGATAGATGGGTGGGAAACAGAGAATATATTTCACATAAAGCCTCCTTTTGTCTGGGAGGGCCTGGCCATGCAGGTAAATGATTACCACCTCCCCTCGTTAGACTTCAGACATCTTCTCATGCTGCTTACAGACCTACGATTTGTCTAGAACACTTACTATTTTCATTTCTTTGTTTGTTGTTTTGTTTTTACCATTTCTAGGGATGAGAGTGCCACCTGCTGACTTGTTTCCGTGACTTTTTTTTTTTTTGAGACGGGGTCTCTCTCTGTTGGCCAGGCTGGAGTGCAGTGGCGCGATCTGTGGTCACTCAAGCTCCGCCCCCTGGGTTCATGCCATTCTCCTGCCTCAGCCTCCTGAATAGCTGGGACTACAGGAGCCCGCCAGCACGCCCGGCTAATTTTTTTGTATTTTTAGTAGAGACAGGGTTTCACTGTGTTTGCCAGGATGGTCTTGATCTCCTGACCCCGTGATCTGCCCGCCTTGGTCTCCCAAAGTGCTGGGTTTATAGGTGTGAGCCACCGCACCCGGCCTCCACGACTTTTTTATGTTTCCAGATATTCCCTCATGTTCCTATGTGATTTGAAGTTCAATTCAGTATTAGCATATTTATCTGAGAGAAAATTGATGCTATAAAGCTGGAGGCATGAGAATTGAGCTTCAGCTTTGAGTATTTGGAACTTATGCAAATTAAAATGAACTTGCCCAAGGGGGTAAGATCACAACTTCTCCTGTCTGTGGGCCTCCAAGTGCCCATGGAGCACACTTGCAAGGGTGACAGTCTCTAGACATGTACTCTTTGCTATACTTGAAAGTGCGAAAAGGCAATAATATATCCTGTGACAGCGTCACAAAATGATAATGATTTGGATAATTTCCCATCTGGGTCCAAGTTAAAAGATTCTTTATGGAGCCATGTAGATAAAGAGTGATTCTGAAATGCAGTTGTTTGATTTCAGATTGACTACCACTACATCTCCTCCCAGGGCTTCCCTATCGAAGGCTGGGCTGTTGTGTACTACATAACTCACCTGTAAGTATGCAGGTCCATGTGAAATACACCATGAAATGACATACAAGTGGGGGTGGGTAACAACCTGCCCCAAGTTAGCCAGCCCTGCCCTCCCGTGGCAGCCTGTCTGGGCCTCTGCCATACTAGAGGAGTGTAGCTCATGGGTGGCTGTCCAGACTTGGGCACTCGGACTGAGCAGCATGCTCCTTCCTCCCTGTGGCCATTGGCTGTTCAGGCTGTGGGGTGCAGAGCTAACTTGGTGTGCCCTGAAGGAAGTGGTGCTCACTTATGATGTATTTCCTAAATTTGGCTGCCCGTCTTTTGTAATAAGCTTGTGAACTCATAGAATGAGCTATGCAATCTAACTGGCAGTGAGAGTCTAAAGAGACCTACCTGCTGGTGTCTGTTCCTTGTTTTCTCTTCCAGTTTGAAAGGGGCGCTACTCTTCATCACCATTGCACTCATTGGCACTGGCTGGGCTTTCATTAAGCACATCCTTTCTGATAAAGACAAAAAGATCTTCATGATTGTCATCCCACTCCAGGTAAAGGAACCCTCATCCTGTTTGTCACTTTCTTTCTTGGCACTTAGCAGGGCTCAGCTCCAAGCCTGTATGGCAAGAGGGAGTCAGCTCACCCTGAATCCCCAGCTTCTGATAGTGGAGGCTGAAGACTGGGATTCTCTTTCTGATTTCTGAATAGACTTCAGGTCATTGCACTGGGAGATGCTTGGCCATCAGTCAGCCACTGGCGTTTGGGCGCCTAGATTTTGAGTAGAGAGCTGCTGACAGTGTAGGGAGACACACAGTAACACACAGTACTGTTTTCTCTTCTGCATCATTTACTTCATAACTAAATGGTGCTGTTGGCGAGGAAGCTCAGAGATGTAGTGATTTTATTAATAAAGTATTTTAAAACCGTGAACTACACCAGTGAGTTTCCACAGGTAGAATATGGTAGTAGACATGAGGGGCAAACATTTCCTAAATCCTTACCATGTTTGGGGCTGAGGACTGAGGCCAGCCTTACAAGGCTGTGAGTCTATTGGGGGAGGAGCCTTGTCTTACTGGAAGCAGAACTTGGATGTAAAGAACTTACAATGAACAGAGGTTTTAGCAGGAACGCACAACTACCCTGCTGTGCTTGCCCAGACAGCATCTGCTTGACAGAGTTGTCCCCGTCAGCTGTTCTCACATTTTGGAGCGCAAAGTAAATGTGGAAGGTTGGGGGTAGAAGGGGACAACTCCTGAGGCACCCAGATCAGCCCTCCCAACTCTGGCAGAGTTTGCAGCAAAGCTCCTCTCCGAGTTCTGACAGACCTCATCCACCCTCACGTTCAAAAATGAGGAACGTGTGTTGACATCTAATGAATGGGACAGGCCAGTTGCTCTGGGTTTCCAAGGAGAGAGTAAGTACTCAAGTTGGAAGGATCAAGGAGGGCTTTGTGACAGAGATGGGGCTGGCCTGAGTGTTGAAAGAAAGGGATGTGACAGAGGCAGTGGCATAGCAGTAGATACACATGACCCTGCTGCCTGCTGAGCAAAACGTGCTGAGGGACTGTGTCGGTCTTTCAGCTGTTGAGCCACCAGGGCCACTTCTTTAGCCAGACTGAGTCCTACAGCCTGGTGAGGTCTTGGAGTTGTGAATGACGGAGCCTGCGTTGTCACCTGGCTGCGTGCTCCCCTTCCCTTTAGTAGATTCCCTCATCCCTCTAGAGTCTCCCCCCACCAGCCTGAACTGTGCTGTTGTGGGGCACAGCCTTCCAGGAAGCCAGTCCTGGGCTTCCCTGAAAGACAGACACACACAGTTCCATGGAATACCACTCTGAGAAAATAAGGACATTTAACAAATTAAGAAAGTTATGAGTATTAGACAATGGAACTAGTCTGGGAGGGGCCTTGAATGTCAGCCTGAAAAGTTAAAACTGCTTCTTTTTGGCCATGGGCAGTGACAGAAAGTTTCTAAGTAAGGAGTAGATGATGTCCATGCAAAATGGTGTTTTAAAAACACTCTTGGCATGTTGTTCAACATTGGGAACATTCTGTCTCTCATGTAGTGTGTGAATTAAGGACAAAATGGAATTTTGAATTTAAGATGTGAAAGCCTTTGTTTTCTACTTTGTCTTTTTATTTTTAGACAGTGTCTCACTCTGTCGCCCGGGCTGGAGTGCAGTGGTGATCATGGCTCACTGCAGCCTTGAACTCCTGGGCTCAGGCAATCCTCCTGCCTCAGTTTCCCGAGTAGCTGGGACCACAGGCGTGCACCATCACGCCTGACTAATTTTAAATTTTTTTTTTTTTTAGTAGAGGCATGGTCTCACTGTTTTGCCCAGGCTGGTGTCAAACTCCTGGGCTCAAGCAATCCTTCTGCCTTGGCTCCCCAAAGTTCTGGGATTACGGGTTTGAGCCACCACACCCAGCCCTACTTTGTCTTTTTAGATAGAGCCACAGATGCTAATCTTTTGGATAGACAGGGCTTCACGAGCAACATGGGACAGGGAAGAACCCAGAAGCTGGGTATCAATGGAGAGGCTGAAATTTCAGATATTTTTTGCATTAGTATTAAATGAAGTTTTAGGTAATTTGATTTCTAAGTCCTATATAGAAAGAGAAATTACACTTAGAGACTTGCTGAATAATAGCACTACAGATTTTACATGCAAAGTGTGGAGGATTACCTTTACAGCAAGTCAGGCAGAGTATTTGGGACCAGGGACTTCTCATAGGGTGTACAGGTAGAATGATCATGTCTGCATCCATTCCCAGTGGTAATCTTCAAAAGGATGTATTATAAGTGGTAAATTTCCCTTATGCTCTGCGGCATCTCAGTTTAGCCAGCGGAAGGACTTTTTATAAAGACTTATGCTAAGAGCCTAATAACGGGCCTGAGTATATGAGGCAAAGCCTTACCTTTGGAGGAAGAAGCAGTGTGCAGACACTGGTGAACCTCAGTGGAAGCACTCGCCGTGTCCTGTGTGGGGAGGACCTGGACTTGAATGATCCCATGAGCAGCAGTGTGGCCACTCAGCTGTGGGGCTGGAATCAGCCATTCTCACCGCTCTGGTCTCTGAAAACATAGTTCCATTGTCTGGCACTTAGATGAGTTATTGTCACTTTTCAGGCACCAGGGCCTGAAAAGTGTGGGCGTTGTGGCAAAATAGGGTGTTAAGTGCCACCTGTCCAGCAGTCCAACACCTGAGTGACTCCACTGGGTTAGGGGTACCTGAAAAGCAAAGTCCCTGTTATCTACTGCTGCATAACAAATCACCCCGAAACCCAGCGACTTAAAACAACAGTAACCCTTCATTCTCTCTCTCAGTTTCTGTGGGTTAGGATTCAAGAGTGGCTAGCTGGGTGGGTCTGACTTGGGTCTTGTGGTCACAGTCACACCGTGACTGGGAGCGTCTTGAAGTCTCCACTCGCATCTGTCTTCTGGGCTGAGAAGCTTGCTCCGGTGGGGACTGGGACAGCTGGGGCTCCTGGGGGGTCTTTCCATCTCTGCATGGTCTGTACAGCAGGGTAGTTTCAGGGTAGCCACACTTCTTACAAGAAGGCTTAGGGCTCCAAAGGTCCCAAGAGAGCTGGGTGGAAGCTTTACCTACCTTGGAAATCTCACAGCAGCCTTCCATCTTACTGTATTAGAGCAATTACAGGCCTGTCCAGATTCAGGGGGATGGCATAGAGACTCTCCTTGATAGCAGAGTGGCAGAGTTCTGGAAGAGCATGTGGGACCGGAAAGAATGCTGTGGTCGCACATTGCGGGTCTAGAGGCCAAGATGTACACCCCTCATTGGGGCTGCTAGTGTCGTAACAGTGCTACACCCATGCTTTGGGGCCTCAGCAAATTCTCATGTCTGTAGGTCCTGGCAAATGTAGCCTACATCATCATAGAGTCCACCGAGGAGGGCACGACTGAATATGGCTTGTGGAAGGACTCTCTCTTTCTGGTCGACCTGTTGTGTTGTGGTGCCATCCTCTTCCCAGTGGTGTGGTGAGTAGCTCACAGGGAGGGAGGCCACATGAAAGCTTGGCTGTCAAGCCCAACAGCTGAACTGGCCATTCCCAAATTGATCTCAGTCACATGGGATGTGTGTTTAAAAGTACAGCTTTCTGAGTCCCAGACTGACCTGAATCAGCCTCCAGGGGCAGAACCCTGTGTCTTTTTCCACTTACACAGGGGATTCTGGTAGAGCTAATCCATCACCATGAGCTGGCTTTTAACAGAGTTCTAAGACAATAGAGAGGAATTGGGAAATGAGAACTTGGTAGTAACTTAAAGTAGCAGCCTGAATTTGTGGTGGTGATAGGGAGTTGGCAAAATCCCATAAACAGCCAGTTCTTGCCAACTTAGGTGGAAATTGAGGAAGTTCATTAACATAAAACTAGTAATAGTTCTCAGCACACAACCATTTTTGATATTTTCAGAATGGATTGCTCCATTCCTGGAAATGGCAGTGTTTAGACGCATAGATTGTGCTTTGGGTCTGTGTAAAGAAGTGTTAGTGTCAAGTCAGTGGTTGATGAGAAAATATCCTTATTAAATCACATGCAAAGTGGTGGAAATTCAGAAGGCTAGCAGCAATAAAACACTTCACCCTTGGTGATCTGCTTCCATGGCTATTGGAATGCAATTCTTTTTTTTTTTTTT
>NW_016813389.1:2231585-2240335 GCF_001698545.2 Rhinopithecus bieti
TAAACCCGAGATGGAGTTTCACTCTTGTTGCCCAGGCTGGAGTGCAATGGCTCAATCTCGGCTCACTGCAACCTCTGCCTCCGAGGTTCAAATGATTCTCCTGCCTCAGTCTCCTGAGTAGCTGGAATTACAGGTGCGTGCCACCATGCCCGGCTAATTTTTTTTTTTTGTATTTTTAGAAGAGACAGGGTTTCGCCATTTTGTCCAGGCTAGTCTCAAACTCCTGACCTCAGGTGATCTACCTGCCTTGTCCTCCCAAAGTGCTGGGACTACAGGCGTGAGCCACCACACCTGGCTGAGGTGCTTCTTATTGCAATGCCCCATCCAATAAATTAATATTTTTGAGGATCCAGGGGTTTGTCAGTTACTCTCATTATTTATAACATGGTGCCAGTGGAGAGTACTTCTCATTCCAGCCAGTTAGATTCACTCTTCACCCTAATTCCATCATACATCACACATGATCTAGTATCAGTTCACCAGACAGCTACCAGCATAGAAGAGAGTATGAATGATGTTCCTACCTCAGCCTCCTGGGTAGCTGGGACCACAGGCACACACTACCATACCCAGCCAATTTTTTGGAGACATGGTTTTGCTATGTTGCCCAGGCTGGTCTCAAATTCTGGGTTCAAGTGATCTTCCCACCCCAGCCTCCCAAAGTGCTGGGATTACAGGCATGAGCCACCGCATCCAGTGGAGTATGAATGACTCTTCCTTCTCACTGCAGCCTCCTGCAATCCTGCACAGGAATTAGTCACTCGGGTATCTATAACATAGGATGTCCAGCATTGTTTCCAGATCGAAAAGAGTGCCTCATTAGGGAACAGAGGTTCACGCCCTACTTTTTTTTTTTTTTTTTTGAGACAGAGTCTTGCTCTGTTACCCAGGCTGGAGTGCAGTGGCACGATTTTGGCTCACTGAAAGCTCCACCTCCTGGGTTCACGCCATTCTCCTGCCTCAGCCTTCTGAGTAGCTGGGACTACAGGAGCCCGCCGCCACGCCCGGCTAATTTTTTGTATTTTTTTAGTAGAGATGGGGTTTCACTGTGTTAGCCAGGATGGTCTTGATCGCCTGACCTCGTGATCCGCCTGCCTATGCCTCCCAAAGTGCTGGGATTATAGGCGTGAGCCACTGCGCCCGGCCAACGCCCTACTTTTTACACATGCCACTATCAGAATAGTCAAATGTAGGGAACCCCAACAAGCTGTCAAGGTGTAAGCTGCCATTTCCTGCCCATTGTTAATTACAACACTAATGAGCAGATTCCAAATGGCAAAATTCCTTAAGGTAAATATCCTAAAAATTACTGTAAAATGAAAAAAAAGTAAGTACTGGAGAGATGATTCAAGATTAGTAATATTTTTTAGGCCAGGCGGATCATGAGGTCAAGAGATCAAGACCATCCTGGCCAACATGGTGAAACCCTGTCTCAACTAAAAATACAAAAATTAGCTGGGGATGGTGGCGTGCGCCTGTAGTCCTGACTACTCTGGAGACTGAGGCAGGAGAATCGCTTGAACCCAGGAGGCTGAGGTTGCAGTGAGCCAAGATCATGCCACTGCACCTCAGCCTGGCAACAGAGCAAGACTGTGTCTCAAAATAAATAAATAAATAAAATAATAGTAATAATAATACTTGTAAATATCCCGATTCAGCCAGCATTGCTTCAGGGCCAGCAGTATACTGGTTAGCTTTCGTGTGGTGGTCCATTCAGTTCTCAAGCAGATAGCTCCTCTCACAGGTGCGCAAATTACGGAGGATTTAAAGAATAATTGATTTGCTGACAAGAGTGAGTGACAGTGTCAGACCCCAGCTGCCTTCCCTCACACAGCCTGTCTGCCTGTGCCCTGCTTAGCCCTCAGGGTAGTCTCTCCGTTGGTGGCTTTTCATGGTGCCTCCACCTCTCACCTGCGGCTTCTGTAATAATGTTAATGTTCCTCTGCCTGAACCGTAATGATGGTCATTAGTTACCAGCACATCACAGCCCGAAACGGTGTCCCTGGAGGCTGGCATTTTCCAGCAATTTTAAAAATCTCCACTCAATGAATTTGTATGGAGCTGTATGTTCACAGCTCTTAGACCTAGACTCTAGAAGTCAACTGGTGACTTTCTTCTTGGGTTTATTCTCTCCTGGTGGCAGGTGAGTTCAGTGATGCTCCATTGTCATGGGAGTGTTGGGTGGGGGGTGGTTGTGGGAGTAAGAGATTAACAGGAGCATTAAATGATGGAGTTTTGTTTTTTCCTCACACTCTGGTCCCTGCTAGACTTACTGCCACAGATTTGGCCAGCAGAGGGCGACTTTACCTCAGGCGTGTTGATTATCAACCATACCCTATTTTAGGAAGAGTGCTCTAAAGTGATCTAGTCCAACCTTTCAGCATATAATTGAGGAATTCAGTCTCAAGTTACTAGAGCTGCAAATAGGAGTGCAGATTTGCCAGCTAACTTTTGTTCTCTAAATGTTTATTTTAGGTCAATCAGACATTTACAAGAAGCATCAGCAACAGATGGAAAAGGCAAGTTCCCTCGTGCTCATTTTGTGTTGCTCAGCTTGCTCTGAACCCACGTGCTGGGGCACTGCAGAGGAGTGGAGGCAGCCTGTAGCCTCAAGATGCTGTCTTCCTGGGAGGCGAGCTAAGGGAGGCCTGGGGCCCACTTCGTGAGAGCAGCCGGGGGTGGTTTGGAGAAGGAGGTGTTGAGTCAGTTGTATAAGGAGGAGGTTGGGGGTGACTGCTGCTTATTAAGATGATTCATTTCATTTCCACTCATGATTGTGATTGTCACCTTCTCAAAACTGAGTCAGGAAGAGAAAATCTTGTCTTGGAAGGGCCAGATAACACTTCACTGTGAGAACAGGAGGGATAATGGATTGGAGATGGCTATGTGTAAAGCAGCCCTGCCTGCTGATTTAACACACTTTCAAAATAGATGTGTCGGTATTCATTTAAAGCGAGACTCTGATGACAGAAGGAACCTTGAAAACTACCTGATATTGAAATGGTTGTGCCCTTTATAGCCCTTTTACATCTCCTTGATTTTCTAGTTATGCCTGCTAAATCAGAAGAGAAGCTGCAAATAAAATGTTTTATGTGGTTCTGGGCTTATTTGAATAATGTTCATGACCACAGGCTGCCATGGCACAAGTGGGAATTTCAGACCATAAGGGTTTAAGGAGCACTGCTGTCTCTCTGAAAGCTCAGAACGGTCTCTGGATCCATGGTATCATACACTCAGTGTGGATATTAACATTCTTTAAGGCAGGTTATGAATAATAAATAGGTGTTTGTTATTAATAAAATTTTGTTGCTGACCCTATTTTTGATTATAAAGCCAATGTAGCTTCATTTTAGAAAATTTAGAAAATGCGTAGTAGCTGTAAATCTTATTTCATCAACCTGGTATACAACTAATAACACATTATTTATTTAAGTTGAATTAAATATGACTTTGAGGCTTCAAGCCGTGGTCAGCCCTAGGTTGTTATTTAGGGCACAGTATTGTGGAGGATCTTGCCAGTTTGGGCCTGGAACAGATAGTACAGCATTCCTGCTGTCCAGACTCAAGTAACTTTTGCTCCTGGGAAGCCTGTGTGCAAGTCTCACCCAGGCTAGGAGCCTTGGTCAGTGCTCAGAGGCCAGCAAGGCCCACTCAGCTTCTATGACCTGCACCAGCCTTTGTTTTGTTTTCTTTCTAGTCCTGGGAATAGCCCTTCTCTCATTTTCTCATTTTTTTCCCTCAAATATACCAGGTTCCCTTCTTTTACCTCTGGAGTGTCCTCTTGTGATAGGTTCTTTTCAGTGGGTTTAAGCAGGAGTCACAGAGCTTTTGCTTCTAGCCTGGCTACATAGCCTTTCTTGGAGCCCAGTAAAGCACCCTGCCATCAGTAGAAGAACCCAAGGTAGGAAGTACAAATCCACCTCTGGGAATAACTGGGGATATTCTTTTTTTTTTTTGAGACGGAATTTTGCTCTTGTTGCCCAGGCTGGAGTGCAATGGTGCGATCTCTGCTCACTGGAGCCTCTGCCTTCTGGGTTCAAGCGATTCTCCTTCCTCAGCCTCCCGAGTAGCTGGGATTATAGGTGCCTGCTACCACACTCGGCTAATTTTTGTGTTTTTAGTACAGATGGGGTTTCACCACATTGGCCAGGCTGGTCTCGAGCTCCTGACCTCAAGAGATCCACCTGCCTCGGCCTCCCAAAGTGCTGGGATTACAGGTGTGAACCACCACGCCCAGCCTGTTTGGGGATAGTCTTGTCCTTATTTTTCTTTTATCCATGTTATATAAGAAGATAGTTGTATTGTATTTGTAACTTGGTGAACAGGTAGGCTTTTTCTTATTTTAATATATCGCGATGAGACCATTTAACTTTATTATCTTGTAAACTTCTGTATTTCTCATTGGTTCTTCCGGCTGTTTGGCTAAAATGTGTAAAATCCCAACGGCAGTGTTTCTTGTTGGCGAGGCTTGCCTGTGTGTTTCTCCTTGCTCGATCCTGCCCCTTGATGAATTCCTCCCTTCTTCACGTCCTCCCCGGCCACTGCTTTGTCCTCCTGACTCACCTGCCTCTTCAGTCCTCCATCTCGCTTCAGCAAGTGTGGGGTGGCTGTGGTGACTGCCGCTGGGACAATTTATTCCACCTGAGGTTGGTTGGTAGCTGAGGATCTTAGTAAGGTGCTCTGTCTGGAGTAGATGGCACAGCAGGTGAGGCAGCGCAGGGTCAGCGTTGTCCCCCAGCATCTGCAGTAAAGGGTAACTTCCTTTAACAGGAATGCTTTTGTCATGGCCTGAGCACACAAAGCAGTTTCTCATTTTTTCCACCAGGTGACAGCATGGGACCTCTTCAGCAGAGAGCGAAATCGATAAGAGCAGGAAGTCGCATAGGTAAACCAGGGTTCACGTTCCCCATTCTTAGGAAGACATCTGCTAAGGAAGCTCCCATTTCTCATCAGCAAAGATCACAAATCCTCTGAAAGAGGGACAGAGCAGATTAGAACGAGATTGTCGTTTTGGTTCATGGTCTTTTCCCTGAATTGATTGAGGCTGTGAAATGCTTTTGGGCATCACTCTGTACCCTTAAAAATGGTTACGCTTGCGACACTGCTGGAGCCAGAGCAGCCATGTTCCCAGCTGGAGCCTCCCCTGCTGAGAGGTCTCAGGAATGGCCTGTGCTGGAGCCGACCTCGGGTGTGACTGCAGGGCAGCTATGTGCTATGGAGCTTGCAGGAAAGCGGGAGTGAGCACGCTGCTAGTCGCTGGTTCTGAGATCTGTGGCCCCATCGGCCTCTGTGCCCCCATGGTTCACTTCTCCTGAGATCTGGAGGCGACTGGGAGCACAAAGGCCATGGGCAATAATGTCTCCTATTAGATTTGGAAGCTTTGCTGGATAGAGCCTGACATTCTGTTTCCTGTTCTCAGGCTCATTATTCCAGTGACTCATTTCATGGCCTTGACAGTAACTTGGGCTTTTATTTTTTTTAAGAGTTTTTGTAGAGATGAGGTCTCACTGTGTTGTCCAGGCTGGTCTTGAACTCCTAACCTCAAGCCATCCTCCTGCCTCATGGGGCCTCCCAAAATGCTGTCATTACAGGTGTGAGCCACTTCATCTGGCCACTTTGGGGTTAAGAATCTCATTTTTAGACCAGGCATGGTGGCTCATGCCTGTAATCCTAGCACTTTGGGAGCCCGAGGCAGGAGGATTGCTTGAGGCTAGGATTTTGAAACCAGCCTGGATGACATAGCAACATCCCGTCTCTACCAAAAACCATACAAAAATCTATGGCAGACCAGCCTGGGCAACATGGCAAAACCCCACCTCTACAAAAAAATACAAAAATTAGCCAGACTTGATGGCACACACCTGTAGTCCCCGCTACTTGGGAGAGTGAGGTGAGAAGATCACTTGAGCCCAGGAGATCAAGGCTACAGTGAGCTGAGATTGTACCACTGCACTCCAGCTTGGGCAACAGAGCCAGACCCTATCTCAAAACAGCAACAACAAAAGCCACTATGGCAAAGAATCTCATTTTTAGTTTAGATGCAGTCCAGGCCCAGTAATTGCAAGTGAGAGAAATGCTATTTGTAGTTTTTCTTCCTGCGTTTGGGGTGAATATAGCTTTCAGAGAGTGTTTTTTTGGCTTTTATTTCTTTGTCTCTGGATTCCTTTTGACCAAACCTGGGGGAAATCTAAAGGAAAGCATTGAGGCTGAAGCTGCCCACTGTCCTTTAGCCATGTCTTTGTCTCTCCTGTCACACGCTGTGGCTTCTCTCAGGTCCTCGGTCACTGAGACTCACAGCTGCACTGCATCCTCCGAGAGGGAGCTTAATTGAATCTCGCACAGACACACCTAGCGCTGGCTCCACTCTGTCTTGCCTGCCAAGATTTACTGGCTCTGACTGCCCTTGAGCCCGCATCCCCATTGCCTTCTCTTTCTCCAGTGTCATTACCTTATAGGACTGGTGTCGAGATACACACTGTAAATTTAATTAACAGTCTCTGCTGCTGACCATCCTTTTTTTGGCCTTGTGTTTTTGAGGAAAAGTCAGAAGATATATTCTGAGGAGCCTTAGCTTTCATGTGAGCCTCAGAAGTATTTAAATAATCCCGGTTGGCTGGCTGCAGAGTTGAGGGAGGAATGGCTTCGTTCCGAGGTGCCGCCGTGCTCTGAAAGGAGCCGCGGCCATGCGAGGCATTTGTTAGGGCAGCGGTTCTCAAGGGGGTCCTCAGGATCTAAACTACTTTCAGAATCAAACGGTATGAGTCTCTTGTACTGTTGACATTGCCTGATGGTGAAAAGCAATGATGCGTAAAATTGCCGGCACCCTCACGTGATTCCAGGCTGTGGCACCAGACTCTACTAGTAGCCCCTGCATTCTTTACTGTTACCTACTCACAGGGGGCAAAAAAGGCTCATATCAGTTAAGAATGGTCTTGATATAGTAAAACTGTTCACATGATTAAATCTCAACCCTTGCCTTTTAATGTTCTGTGAGACAGCATGGGAGGGGTGCACACAGCACTGCTGCTGGACCTGAAGTGTGATGAGTGTGGCCTTGAGGGAAAGTACATGTGCACTTGTCTGAATTGCAAGCTGAACTAGCTGCTTTTATTTTATTTTTTGTTGTTGTTTTTTATTTATTTATTTGAGACAGGGTCTTGCACTATTGCCCAGGCTGGAGTCCAATGATATAATCTTGGCTCACTGCAGCCATAGTCTCAGCCTCCTGGGCTCAACTGATCTTCTCACCTTAGCCCTCACAGTAGCTGGACTACAGGCGTGTGCTGCCATGCCCAGCTAATTTTTATATTTTTTGTAGAGATAGGATTTTGTCATATTGCCCAGGCTGGTCTCAAACTCCTGAGCTCAAGTGATCCATCTGCCTAGGCCTCCCAGAGTACTGGGATTACAGGCATGAGCCACTGTGCCTGACCAAGCTGCTTTTATCTGGAAGAATGACTGTTTTGGTGACACAGACTTGGGTTTTTGGTGGACATTTTCTTGAAAATGAACAAAGTGAACATATTCTTCAACAAAAACAACTAACAGTATTTGTTGCTAGTGATAAAGGAAAACTTGTATTTATCCCTGTAAGCCTGACAGTTTCCTAACTGACAGTTTCCCAGGTCTTTTTTTTTTTTTTTTTTTTTTTGAGTCAGGCTGGAGTGCAGTGGCACAATCTCAGCTCACTGCAACCTTGACCTCCTGGGCTCAAGTGAACCTCCCACTGCAGCCTCCGGAGTAGGTGGGACTACAGGTCTTTGCCACCACGCCCGGCTAATTCTTATATTTTTTGTAGAGACAGGGTCTCACTTTGTTGCCCAAGCTGGTCTCAAACTCTGACCTCAAGTGATCCGCTCACCTTGGCCTCCCAAAGTGCTGGGATTATAAGTGTGAGCCACCATGCCCGGCCAGTTTCCCAGTTCTTATAAGACTTCTGATGTAAGCAGAGGTGATATTAACAATGTGATTTTTTAGGAATTCTGTAATAAAATGTTTCTGTATCTGGGAGATCTACATAACACACTGAAACGGTGTCTTCCACCTGGCTAGTGCAGGATGTTCCAGTCATGCATTGGGGTAAAAGCTCTCCTGAAAGTGCAAGATGGACCAGGGGAGTTTATTAATGTAAGAGTGTGGAAAGTTCATTGATACATTTCAGATTCCCCACCTCCCTCATCTTTAGAAGCAACCTCGTCAGGCTTTAATGTAGAATCACAGACTATTCACAGTAATCTGAAAAGACCTATATCTATCTGTATGGGGCCAGATTTTCTTCATATATTTTAACCGAATACTCCCTCACAGCAAGTTGAATGCTGATTGAATCAAATATGAGGACCCAGCTGCATCTTATTAAGCTAGACATTAAAGAGAATTACAAAATAATTCCACTTTTCTCATTCTTCTTTTTTTTTTTTTAGAAAAGAGGTTTTTTATTTTGGGGCCAGGCAAAGTAGCTTATGCCTGTAATCCCAGCACTTTGGGAGGCAGAGGCAAACGGATCAGTTGAGGTCAGGAGTTCGAGACCAGCCTGGCCAACATTGTAAAACCCTGTCTCTACTAAAATACAAAATTAGCTGGGCATGGTAGCACACACCTGTAATCCCAGCTACCCAGGAAGCTGAGGCAGAAAGATTGCTTGAACCTGGGAGGTGGAGGTTGCAGTGAATTGATATCGTGCCACTGCACTCCAGCCTGGGCCACAGAGTAGGACTCCGTCTCGAATATATATATATATATATATATAT
>NW_016813389.1:2240563-2249525 GCF_001698545.2 Rhinopithecus bieti
TATATATATATATATTAATTTTAGAGACGGAGTCCTGTGTCATGCAGGCTGGAGTGCAGTGGTGTGATCATAGTTCATTGTAACCTCGAACTCCTAGGCTCATGTGGTCTTCTCATCTTAGCCTCCCAAGTAGCTGGAATTACAGGCATACACTACCATGCCTCACTAATTAAAAAAATTTTTTTCGTGGAGATGGAGTCTCACCATATTGCCCAGGCTGATCTTGAACTCCTGGCCTCTAGCTGTCCTCCTGCCTCAGTCTCCCAAAGGGCTGGGATTACAGGTGTGAGCCACTGGACCCATCCTGTTTTACTTTCTGATCCATATTTGTAGATGTAATCATATTAACAAAATCTTGGGGTCTTAGGGAATTTTAAAAGTGTGAAAAGGTCTTCAGACCAAAAGATGGAGAACTGTTGTGTTAGAGATGAGGCTTGTTGAGTCTCTCATGGACATGGGGATGTGAAGTTGAGTGAAAGTCTGTCTGGTTCTTCTCTTCCTTTGCCTATTGAGCTTATTCCAGACTTAGTTGGCCAGATGCTTGTGGTTATTTAAGATGTCTGTTAGCCCAGGGCAGCTTATGCCAAAGAACTCTGTTGTATTTGGGTGTGTTCATATAAACAGACCTAACAAGAAACCTACTAGGGAAGACAAGAAGAGAAATAATCACTGCGTGTGTCATGGCTGCAATTCATGTTTATATATTTAATTCTTATTTTTCATCCTTGCTTTCCTTTTCCTATTGGTGGTTTTTATCCCTTTGGGGAATAATAGACCTACTTGAGAATCTAGTGAGAGATACAGACTTTCCCGTGTCTATATAAAATTTTCCATGTAATATCATGAGATTCATGGATCCCAGATTTAATAACCTCTTCTGTAGATTAATTTAAATCATCTTATTACCCTTCTGCAGTGATTTGGATAGGAACACACCAGCCTCATTATGATGTGAGACTTACCCGGAAGGACTCATTCCCAGGAGAGACCCTCTTCCCTTTTTCTGCCTTTTTTTTTTCTTGCTTTCTCTTTTCTATCACTTCCACTGGAATGAACCTCAAAGAGCAGTTCTGCTCTGTTCTTTTTTGTTTTCTTTTTAAAAAAAATAGGCCAGGCACGGTGGCTGTCACCTGTAATCCCAGCACTTCGGGAAGGCGAGGTGGGTGGGTTGCTTGAGGCCAGGAGATTGAGACTTTCCTGGCTAACAGGGTGAAACCCCGTCTCTACTAAAAACACACAAAATTAGCCGGGCGTGGTGGTGGGCGCTTGTAGTTCCAGCTACTCGGGAGGCTGAGGCAGGAGAATGGCGTAACCCCAGGAGGCGGAGCTTGCAGTGAGCTGAGATCGCGCCACTGGACTCCAGCCTGGGCGACAGAGTGAGACTCCGTCTCAAAAAAAAAATTAGCCAGGCGTGGTGGTGCACACCTGTAACCCCAGCTACTTGGGAGGCTCAGGTGATCTGCCTGCCTCAGCCTTTCAAAGTGCTAGGATTACAGGCATGAGCCACTGTGCCTGGCCAATGTGTGTTTTTTATTAAGCTGGTTTAATACAGTGATTTTAAATTTCTTTAATCACCAAAACCCTCTTGTCATTACTTTTCGTTAGCAGATTGCACTCTATTCCTGTAATGCCATCAACCGAGTCACAGCTTCTGATCAACATTATGATATAATCCATTAACCAGTGGTACCACTCTCAGTTCATTTAAGCTGTACCCAAGAGCAGAGGCCTCTCATATCATCCGGCTGAGAGGCAGTCTTGTCTTGGACACATTGCCAGGCTTTTTTTAGGCCTTTAAAGTGTTGGGAATCTAGTACTTCAGGGGACCCACAGCCTCCCAGAGGACCTGGTTAGTGGTCTGAGGTGGCAGACCCTCCCTGGACCTGCCTGGGCCTGGTTCTTCTGCCTACTGGTGTTAACATGCATGTGCTTTCCGTGTGTCTTGAGACATTGTTGAGAACCACCAACTCTTCTCAATTGATGACTGCAGTATTTAGGGAAGGTCGGATTCTCTTGCTGAGAAGGTTCTGCCTGCTATTAACCAGCCTTTGTCATCAGGCATTGGGAAGTCTGACCTTCATTCTTGCCTAGCTCGCTGCTGTGATTGTGTGCAGTGGACAGGAGAGGTGGGCGGTAGTGTGCGCTGTGATTGTGTGCAGTGGACAGGAGGGGTGGGCGGTAGTGTGCGCCTCAGCCCAGCTGCAGCGTTGCGTCCCAAGTCTCACTGGCATAGCTCACAGCATTGCGGCTGCAGGTTGCGACTGGCAGAGAAACAGGAGAGACTGACGGGAGCTGAGTCTGAGATCAGCATGGCCCTCTGCACACCACCCTCTCGCAGGGCCTTTGGTGCACTGTGGTTCTAGAATCGAAGGTAAGTAGGAGCTGGAAACCTAACAGGCTTGGCAGCAGAGGTCTTTGTCAGAGCTAACTTTCCTGGTGTTGTGTGTGGTCTTTAGTGCTCTCAGGAGCTGTTTCTGCTTTCATTGATGCTTTTTATTTATCATTTAAGATATAATTTTGTTTACAATAATATGCACAGTCCTTAACTATTCAGTTTGATGACTTTTCCTATCTCCTGGGTCATTGCTTCAAATGTATATTGCAAATGTTTGTTTGTTTGTTTGTTTGTTTTTTAAGACAGACTTCTGCTCTTGTTGCCTAGGCTGGAGTGCAATGATGCGGTCTCGGCTCACTGCAACCACTGCCTCCTGGGTTCAAGCAATTCTGCCTCAGTCTCCCGAGTAGCTGGGATTACAGGCATGTGCTACCATGCCTGGCTAATTTTTGTATTTTTAGTAGAGACGGGGTTTCACCATGTTGGCCAGGCTGATCTTAAATTCCTGACCTCAGGTGATCCGCCCACAGTGCTGAGATTACAGGTGTGAGCCACCGTGCCCAGCCAGAAATATATTTTTGATTCATTTTCACATGACTCAACATTTTGAAGATCAAAGAATTTCATTCTCTGTGTAGTTGTTCTTGGCCACTCGCAGCCTTTCCCATACTTGCTCCTGATACGGTCTTTGAGTGGGATTAGTGGGATCTTTTCCTAGTGGAGGCCAGAGGACAGCTCGTGAACTAAACCCTCCCCAGAAGGGACATTTCAGGTCAGTGTGGTCCCAGGTCAGCCCGTGGCCTGCGTCCTTTGGTGCCTTTCTGGTGACTGAGAGAAGCTGTTCAGCCAGACTTTCAGGCCTGTGCCTGACCACAAACGGGGGATGCTCCTCTGTCCCCCATGCTGAGTGAGCTGAATGGAGCCCAGGACGTAAGCAGATTGTGGAAATGTTGAGACTCAGAGTAAGTCTGAGGTACTCTTAACGCCAGCCGGGTTATCCGTCATCTTTATTTCTTTAATTTTTGTGTTTGACTCAAAATTCCCTCTGAAGCACAGCAGAGAGGAAGCAGACAATGAGGATGAAGAGTAGGTGGGGGTGTTTCTAGGCTCTGAGGCTGTCCTTCCACTCAGGGAAGGATTGTTTTAGAAATTTTTCACCCTTTAAGTGGCTGTTGTGGGCCTTTGCTTCTGTGTGTCCCATAAATCATGTGGTATAAACTCCTTAGAAAGGATTCCTGCCTGCTCTTGGGCATTGCCCAGCCTTTTGAGTCATGACTGCCTCGTCCTGAACTAATCGTCCTGAACTGTGTCGTCCTAAAATCGCTAGTGGACTTTAAGGTTATGAACTGCCTATCACTTAGCATGAAGCGTAAGTGTTAAGAGCTTGGTCCTTGGAGGGAGGTGGACTTGAGTTTGCATATTGGCTTCTCCACTTACAAGCTGGGTGACTTTGGTCATTTACTAAACTTCTCCAGGCCTGAATGTGTCAGGCCTGCTTCCCCCACAGAGGCCATTGTGAGATGAAGCATGAGAGGTGCCCACCCCAGCCCCTGGCACATGGTGATGACTCAGTTGATGGCAATGACCAGTGCTGTTGTTTTTGTCCTTGTCACAGTTCCAGGATCCTCCTGGGAAGTCAGCTGGGAAGGAGGGGATAATCTGTCTCCTTGCCGGCCTTCTTAGTTCCTCTTTCACTTAGAGGGGAGAGGGGACCACCTAGGGCAGGGGCAGCGCCTCCTGTGCACTGTAGGGGGCATTGCTCTTCTGTTGCTGAGTCAGGGAGAGTATTGACTTGTTGGGCATTTGCAGGGGCTGTGGTATTTCCTGCCTCAGTGGGCACTTGTCCTGTTCTCATCAGTAAGAAGGACTTACCAGAATGGAGTGTCATGGTCATTTTCCTGAGAGTGAGTTGGAGGTAGAGGAACCCACAGGACAGGAGGTCAGCCTTACAGGACCCCCACGACCAGGTGGACATGACACCCTCCCCCACCCCCGTCTCCTCCTTCCCTCTCCGCTGTAGAGGTTTCAGAATGTTCATAGCTCGGCCTGATTCCATAAGATGAGCGGGGGCGGCCTGGGCATCTATACTTAAAGCTCTTCGGGTGATTCTGTTGTTCACCCCTATTAAGAACCATTGCTACAAAGGAATTCTCCTACACATGAGGAGTTCGATGCCTGGAGACGGAGGCGGCAGGCCAAGGGCAGGCACACCAAGCTGGGATGGGGCAGGGCTGGAAGGCAGGCCTCCTACCTGGGGCCCTGTTTCTCTTCCCACACTCATTCTTCACCATATTTGCTGCTCCTAATGGTGAGGTCAGAAATGCCCGCCCGGCCTTGGTGAGCCTTCACTCACACAGAAGCCCAACACCCAGCCTGCCACAGTCCGGTGGGCAGCAGCTGTCGGTGTTCCTAAGTCAGGGAAATCTTTGGAAGAACAGTGGAGGGAGGCGTGGGACCCCAGGCTGCAACCTGCCGCCTGGCTGCTCACTGCATCATGCTGGTTTCACCCTGCTCGGAGCGGGCTTAGCCCCTGCTCCGCGTCCTGACTCATCCTGTGCATATGGCAGCGCTGCTTGCAGGAGAGCCCAGGCGCCCTGGCAGCCCCCAGGTCCCCATTTGTTCCAGTTTTACTTACTGGATTCTTGCCAGAGGTGGCAGCCGCTGTGACACAGTATATGCTACATTTGGTATTGGGCTAATCCTATATGATACAAACACTGTCATGGCAAGTAGCCAACTGCTCACTGCAAGCCGATTGCTTTCTGTGTACTATCCCATTAATTCCCCCAGCAACCCTAAGGGTGGGTATCGTTATTCCTGCCTTAACAGGTGAAGAAACCGAGGCTCAGAGAGGGTTAGCTGACTTATCGGAGGCCACACAGGCAGTGAGCAGCAGAGTTGGAATTTGAACCCAGGATGTTCAATTGTGCAGGGTCCAGACTAAACCCCCCTGCCCTCCTTTTTCTTACTCCACAAGTAAGCTCAGTCCCTGCCTCTGCTGCTTCAGCTGTGACTGGAGCTCCAGTGCAAGGCTTGAGAGCCTCACCCCTGCCAACTGCTATCCGATAAAGGAATGTCTTATGCGTGACTGGAAATGATGGCATCACGACTGGTGGGTTTTTATTTTTAATCTGTTTGTTTGTTTGTTTGTTTTACTGAGACAGGGTCTCACTCGGTCACCCAAGCTGGAGTGCAGTGGCACAGTCAGGGCTCACTTTGGCCTGTGCGCCCCCTCCTACCTCAGCCTCTCAAGTAGCTGGGACTACAGGCATGTGTCACCATGTCCAGCTGATTTATGTTTACTTTTAGTAGAGACAAGGTCTCCCTATGTTGCCCAAGCTGGTCTCTCCCTCCTGGGCTCAAGTGATCCTCTCGCCTCAGCCTCCCAAAGTACTGGGATTATAGGTGTGAGCCAGCCTGCTGGGTTTTGGAAACAACGGTGAGCTCTGCTTATTCTAACTACATTTCTCAAAGATAGCACTTGTCCCCAAGGTCCATTTGTCAGTCTGAGCACCTACATGGCCTGGCATCTGCACCGTGGCGATGTTTCTTCATCAGTCCCCATGTGGGGTGCACAGGCTCACTTATGGAGCGGCTCATAGCCTACCTCCCTTCAGAGGGTGTCTTGCCTGAGCCTGAAGGATGTGACGTGGTGATGCATGATGCCAGGGAGGTGCCAGGCGGAGCACCTTCCTCTCCTTTGCTCTCACCCCACCCCGGGCCTTACTTGGTTAAGACCTGCAGTGCTTTAACCTCTTTGCTTTCTCTCAGTGCCCTCCCCATCTTCATTTCCTTCCCTGTGAAAGGACAGACCCGTCAGACTTTGCCTTAAAGATTCTCTGCTGTCTTCAACTTCATTACCTTGTTGCTCTTCCTTCTTTCCTACCAATCACTGAGGTGGGATCGGCCTGCTCTTCACTGCCCCATCCACTCTTTGATTGCTCTACATCGATGGACATCTTACTGCCTTTTAGAGGGGCCTCCGCAGACTCAAGGTCTTTGACCTCGTTTGGGCTTTTCCTCTTTTTTCTCTCCATCCTTCTTCCACGGGGGGATTGTTCTCAACACCTGATCATGGTGTTGTCTAAAGCCTTTGGGAGGCTGGTTCGAAGGTGGTTGTGACTCCTCTCCATTGGTTTTTATAGTTACAGATCGAACTCCTTGTTCTGCTCTTTCCCTTCTTCTCACTGCTGCAGTTGACTAGTTTAAAAAACAAAAACGGGCTGGCAGGGTGCCTCATGCCCGCAGTCCTAGCAGTTTGGAAAACAGATGGGAGGATTGCTTGAGCTCCAGAATTCGAGACCAGCCTGGGCAACGTAGTGAGACCCTGTCTCCATAAGAAGTTAGCTGGACGTGATGGTGTGCGCCTGTAGTCCCAGCTGTTTGAGATCATGTAAGCCCAGCAGGTTGAGGCTTCAGTGAACCATGATCACGCCACTGCACTCCAGCCTGGGAGATAGAGTGAGACCCTATCTCAAAACAAAACACCCTTCAGAGCAGGAGTTTCCAATCTTTTGGCTTCCCTGGGCCACATTGGAAGAATTGTCTTGGGCCACACTTAAAACACACTAACACTAACGATAGCTGATGAGCTAAAAAAGAAAAATAAAATAATTGCAGAAAAAATCTCATAATGTTTTAAGAAAGTTTACAAATTTGTGTTGGACTGCATTCAAAGCTGTCCTGGGGTGCAGGTTGGACAATCTTGCTTTAGAGGTTCCCTGGGACCCCCAAAACCAACGAGGAGAACAAGTTCAGTCTTCTGTGTGTTACTGAATTTTTGGCTTTACTCTTAGCCCTGCCTAGGCTGTGCACAGGCCAGCCGCTTTGAGCTACTTTTCCTTCCCTGATATGTGCAGCTCTCTCACCTCTGAGCCTCCACACCTGCTGTTCTCCGGCACTCTCCGCATTGCCTTCTCCCACTCTGGCTCATGGCTGAGCTGTGTTCAGGCCCTTTGAGAAACTCTCTCTTTCACCCCTTTTCCCTGGTCTGGCTTGGGAGCCCGTGCTTACCCCTGCCAGGGCACCTTGAAACCCAGGAATGAAAACATGACACTTCTCTGTCTGTCTGATTTTCTTGGTGAAGCAAGGTAGGAGTTTCCCTTGTCAGGACTTTAGCAAGCAAAATTCAGGAGAGACTTTTAAAGCATTTTTTAATCATTTAAACCGTCTAATTGTTGGTGCTGTGAAGAATCGAGTGTTCATGTTGAAGAGGTGTTTGGCTGGTTTGGGAGGGCCACAGTTGCGGTCGTGTCGCTGGTTCTGTTAGGCACAGTACAGTATCAACTGGTCATTTCATTGTCCCCTGCCGATGGGAACAGCAGGTTTGCATCCAGAGAGGAACACAAAAGGTTCATCCCAGAGGGTGAAGGTTAAAATCCCTGGGAGCACTTCATTATCCATATCTGATGCTTCTCAGTTCTCATGTCTTGTCCTCTGTGAAGTCCTTCCCATCCCCCAGGGGAGGAGGAGTACCTGATCACACGCCCGTCGGCAGTGGCTGTGTATACATGTCACTCAGTGAGTGCATAATTTGTGCTTCGGTGCCCTTGTCTCCTCACAGGATGGCAGCTGCCCCAGGGGTAAAGGCTGCAGCTGTCGTGTTTATTGCTGTATCCCAGGGCCTGGCTCAGAGTCGGGGCTTGGTGAGTTTGTATTGACTGAATAAAAGAGATGAGGCCAGACGTGGTGTCTCACACCTGTAATCCCAGCACTTTGGGAGACTGAGGCAGGCTGTTGCCTGCCTGAGCAACATAGTGAAAGCACATCTCTACTAAAAATACAAAAATTAGTCGGGCGTGGTGGTGCACACCTGTGGTCCCAGCTACTTAGGATTCTGAGGATCACTTGAGTCTAGGAGGTTGAGGCTGCAGCGAGCTGTGATTGTGCCACTGTGCCACAGCCTCGGTGACAGAGCAAGACCTCTCTCAAAAAAAAAAAAAAGAAAAGAAATGATGAGAACCAGAGAGATTTAATTTTTAATGTACTTTTTCTGTTGTTTTTTGAGACTGGGTTCCTTATATTCACCCAGCCTGGAGTGCAGTAGCGTGATCTTGGCTCACTGCAACTGCCACCTCCCAGATTCAAGCAGTTCTCCATCTCAGCCTCCCGAATAGCTGGGATTACAGGCGCCTGCCACCATGTCTGGCTAAGTTTTGTATTTTTAGTTGAAATGGGGTTTCACCATCTTTGCCAGGCTGGTCTTGAACTCCTAGCCTCATGATCCACCCACCTTGGCCTCCCAAAGTGCTGGGATTACAGGCGTGAGCCACCATGCCTGGTCTTTTTTTTTTTTTTTTTTTTTTTTTTTTGGAGACAGAGTCTTGCTCTGTCACCCACGCTGGAGAGTGCAGTGGCGCGATCTTGGCCCAGTGCAACCTCTGCCTCCTGGGTTCAAGCAGTTCCCCTGCCTCAGCCTCCCAAGTAGCTGGGATTCCAGGCACCCACCCGGCTAATTTTTGTATTTTTAGTAGAGACGAGATTTTGCCAAGTTGGCCAGGCTGATCTTGAACTCCTGACCTCAGATGATCTGCCCTCCCCAGCCTCCCAAAGTGCTGGGATTACAGGCGTGCGCCCGGCCTATTCCTCTTTTCTTTCCTTCCTTCCTTTTTTTTTTTTTTTTTTTTT
>NW_016813389.1:2251222-2288038 GCF_001698545.2 Rhinopithecus bieti
ATTTTATTTATTTATTTATGTATTTATTTTTATTTTGTTTTTGAGACGGAGTCTCACTCTGTCGCCCAGGCTGGAGTGCAGTGGCGCAATCTCGGCTCACTGCAAGCTCCGCCTCCCGGGTTTACTCCATTCTTCTGCCTCAGCCTCCCAAGTAGCTGGGACTACAGGCGCCCGCCATCTCGCCCAGCTAGTTTTTTGTATTTTTTAGTAGAGACGGGGTTTCACCGTGTAGGCCAGGATGGTCTCGATCTCCTGACCTCGATATCCTGTCTCGGCCTCCCAAAGTGCTGGGATTACAGACTTGAGCCACCGCGCCTGGCCTTATATTTTATTTTTGAGATGGAGTCTCACTGTGTCGCCCAGGCTGGAGTGCAGTGGTGCAATCCCGGCCACTATTTTTACTCATTTATAAAACTGGGATCACACTATCATGTTCTTTTGCAGCCATTTTTGTTTTATTCATTTAAAAAATTATTGGAGTATCAGCCGGGTGCAATGGCTCACGCCTATAATCCCAGCACTTTGGGAGACCAAGGTGGGCGGATCACAAGGTAAGGAGATCGAGACCATCCTGGCCAACATGGTGAAACCTCGTCTCTACTAAAAATTAAAAATAAAATAAAATTAGCTGGGCGGGGTGGCTCATGCCTGTCCAACATGGTGAAACCCCATCTCTACTAAAAAATACAAAAAAATAAAAAAAAAAAAATTAGCTGGACATGCTGGCGCATGCCTGTAGTCCCAGCTACTTGGGAGGCTGAGGCAGGATAATTGCTTGAACCTGGGAGACGGAGATTGCAGTGAGACGAGATAAGAGTGCCACTGCACTCCAGCCTGGGCAACAGAGCGAGACTTGGTCTCAAAAAAAAATTATTGGAGTATCTACCTCTCTCTTCTTTCAAATTTCCCTGCAGAAAACTAGTTACATGTTGTGGTAATAAATTTTCCTTAAGAACAAAAAAAAGACAGTTTTTTTAAAACCTAAAAACAGGACTCTGATGGACATGCAAAATTGTATCAGCTAGCACCAAAAGACAGAGCTTGTTAGGAATTATTAGGGTCATAATTTCTTAGACAATATAAGGTACATGCCTCCCAGAGTTAGTTTGCTTCCTGAGTCTTGAAAGAACATTTCTAAGTCTTTCATCTGTGAGTTTGGCATTGTCACTTTGGACAGTCCTTTGCTCAAGCAAACATCAGACTTCAGTGGTAGAGAGAGATGCAAGAGCAGACACTCCACTTGGGGTTGATTTTTTTTCTTTCCTTCTTTTATTTTTTCTTTCCCATGGATTTTATATCATCCACCAAATAGGCACAGGTCATCACAGAACCTCTCTTGTTGCGTGCAGTGATAATGAGTGGTCCTTGGCCAGCTGAGCTGAGTCCCCATGCACAGGCCATGCTCTAGTGGCCAGCACATTGAGTCCTTGTCACTGCACGGAGAAATTAAGGCATCCTGTCTTGCTAGAGAACTTGGTAGTATTTGTACTTCTGTGAGTGTGGACCTTGAATGCTTGCAGCATCTGCCAGAGAAGAGGACAGAAGCCAGTAATTTCCCTGTGTGGCTTTATTTTGCTCTCACTACTGGTAAATATTCCTTAAAGCCTGAGAATAAGCAATACAATCTGTGGAGATTGAAATCAAGGGCTTCTGTCTGTGGATAGGGTGAGGAAGGGTTAAGAACAGCCCTACTGAAGTGTCCGGTGCTCCCCATGGGTGTGGCTGTTAGCAATATCTTGGTCACCTGGAGAGTGAAGAAATTCAAGTGTAACTAGCAGAGTAGCCATGTCTCTCCACTGCATGTATTAATTCACACTGTAAGTGTCACATACTTTTCTTTGAGTGATTCTGTTTTCTGTTTCCTAGTTCATTTATGAAAGCAAATTGTTAAAGTGGCGTCCTGATTTTCATGTTGATTTGATTTCCTGTTTCTTTCCTCCTCATACAGATTGTGTGTTACATATACTTCACTAGGATCATTGCATTTCTCCTCAAACTCGCTGTTCCATTCCAGTGGAAGTGGCTCTACCAGGTATGCTGCTCACAGGGCAGAATGCCAGAGAATTTATGCCTGAGGATAAAGTCTTGAAGTGTAACTTAACAGTTGTTACTAATTTGTCTGGGAATGACCACGAAGACCTTCCATCTCTTCTTTTTTTAAATTAAAATTTTCTTTTTTTTAGTTTTTGAGACAGGGTCTCTGTTGCCCCGGCTGGAGTGCAGTGGTGCGATCTCAGCTCACTGCAACCTCCACCTCCCGGGTTCAAGCGATTCTCCTGCCTCAGCCTCCCGAGTAGCTGAGATTATAGGGATGAACCACCATGCCCGGTTAATTTTTGTTTTCTTAGTAGAGATGGGGCTTCGCCATGTTGGCCAGGCTGGTCTCAAACTCCTGATCTCAAGTGATCCACCCACCTCGGCCTCCCAGTGTTCTGGGATTACAGGTGTGAGCCACCACGCCCGGCCTCCTTCCATCTCTTCTGGCCTATAATTGAGATGATCTGTTTGTCCAAAAATGCTGCTGGATTCCATGAGGAATCTGAAAATAATTGCATTCTTGATTTTAGTTTTCAGCCTTAAAAGTCTGAACAGAAAAGCCTCAGGCAGAGAAAGATTTGCCCTGAATAATTAGAACTTAGATGAGATGTGGTCTTTTCCTTTAGTTACAGGGCTTAGAGTAGTTAGAAATCAGACTGCCCTTCTTCTTTGCCCATTTTATTATTTTGGTAATAAAGTATCTTTGCAATAAACTAGAACCAGCTTAACTACTAGAGTAGCTACCAAATGACTTTTTTCTTGAATAACTCACTTCATGCTGTAGGCGCTGTAGGAGGAAGTGGGTGTGTAAGGAGATCTTAAAAGCTCCCCACGAAGACTGGTTAAAGCAGAGCAGAGCGCAGCCTCTGAAAGGTCATCCCTGGGCAGGACGCTCCTCGTTTAAGCCTCGGCAAGTCTAAGGAAAATGCCCTCCAGCAGGAAGTGGCATTTGAGTGAAGAACCAGCAAGTGGTGGGTTGTGGGGGATATGTCAGTTTGTTGAGTTGCACTGCTTTCTGAAGAACAGTTTTGCTAATCTCTTTATTTTGGGGTGGTTTTTAAACTTGCAGCTCCTGGACGAAACGGCCACACTGGTCTTCTTTGTTCTGACGGGGTATAAATTCCGTCCGGCTTCGGATAACCCCTACCTACAACTCTCTCAGGAAGAAGATGACTTGGAAATGGAGTCTGTGTAAGAAATCTTTCTTCCCTCTTCCTTAGCCCTGACCCCTTTGCCTAACTCAAAGCAGTGCAGTGTGAATCGAGCCAGCTGCTCTCAGCATTTCGTGGCTCCAGGGGTGGTTCCTCTATTTTTAGCAGAAGGAATGGACACTGGAAACGGACAGGCTGTCTGATTTGGTTTGAAGTACAGTATCTGCCAAGCCTTGCTGGGTCTTGTCAGGGAAGATGGAACTTGCCATTCCACTAAGCATCATTGGAGCCTGCTTTCAAGAACTCAGTGGCAAGAACTTAGGAATATACATGGCCAGTTCACGAGGGAGAACAAGGATCCCACTTTCTGTCAGGCCCGCCATCGGGCGTTTATGTCTGAAAATGGAATCTTCTGAGTCATCTCTAAGTCTGCTAATGATCCTCAGACATCCTCTATCGTCAGATAACTACGTGGCTTTTCACAGCACAATGACTTTGACCTATATCTGAGCACTAATAGGGGCTTTTCTAAGTCACAGAGTGAGTGACTCTAGGGTCCTATTTTCTGGGAAAGGGCGATCATTGTCTAGAAAAATGAATAGTGATTAAGCATATTTGCTTGTTAGCTCTGAAATTTGATAAGCCAGGTCAATTGCTGTGTTTGATGATTAGCCTAAGGCAGAGTTTTCCCTTCTTGGTTCACTGGTATTAAGTGTTCTGCCCCCAGCCCTGGCAGTCTTTGAATTCTTCCCAATTCAGAGGCTGAGACTCGGCCCATGCTAGGCTCTGCTTGGCTGTCAGCGGGTCAGGCAGCATGAGACAGCTGTCTGTGCTCAGCTCCACAGCAACAGTAAAGGAAGGCAGGTCCTGCCAGTGGGCTCCATACAGCATCTCCCATGCAGAGGAAGAAACTCCTCCTTCTAAACAGTTCAGTGGAGTGCAGGAGGACCATCAGCTGTGCCTTTCCTAGAAGTAGCAGGATCTGAGCAAGCGTCTGTTGGTTGAAGAGGCACACATGTGTCAGGCTGGTAACCAGCAGCATCAGGAAATAACCTAAAACATGGTGTGTTTATCATTCCCCTGCTGGGAGGCTTTAGCTTGGTCCAGCCCCGTAACACGGGGTCTTTGGGTACGAGTGGCTGAGTCACAGCATCGTCTCCTTTACTGCACTGTACTCCACCGTGGTAATGGGGGCGTCCCGCTTCCCACATCCTTTCCCTCAGCCATTACGTCTTGGAGTCTGGATGCATTATGAAGGTATTTTTGTTTCATAGCAACAGTTTTTTGAAAATTTTGTTTTGGTGCTTGTTTTCTCTCTGACAGTGCGGCCCACGCAGCTGCTCTCTCTGCAGCCATTTCCCCACCAGGCCTGACACAGCTTCTCTCTCTGGGGCTGGGGATGAGGACACCATCCAAAGTAACACTGACTTTCTCTCTCCTTCCCCGTCTATTTCTTTGACCGTCTCTCTTTAGGCCTACCAATTTTAGCAAAAGAAGTTATCGGTAAATAATCAGCAAGTTAAAAAGTACTGGATGTAGTATCAGACTTGGTAGCTGCCTCCTAGGCTGTGGGTATCCTTAATAATCTGAATTACTTCTGTCATCTTGAAGAGTGAGAGTGGAAAGAAGTGTTTGGTGTGGGTTCCTGGGCCAGGAGGTTTTCTCCCTGGGGTTCCCATTCCAGAACGCTGTCCTCATTCATGGTTGCTGTTCACCTTTTACCCCTCCCTGCATTCTTTCATGTGGGCAGAAAACGAATGTGGAAATGGGAACTGGAGACTAATAGAATTGTCTCTTCACCAGGTCTCCCCACATTTCCAGTCCAGAAAACACTTTTTAGTTATAGAAATGGATGTATCAGCTGGGTGCGGTGGCTCGGCCTGTAATCCCAGCACTTTAGGAGGCCGAGGCAGGCAGATCACGAGGTCAGGAGTTCACCCTGGCCAACATGGTGAAACTCCATCTGTACTAAAAATACAAAAATTAACTGGGCTTGGTGGTAGGCGCCTGTAATCCCAGCTACTCGGGAGGCTGAGGCAGGAGAATCTCTTGAAATCAGAAGGCAGAAGTTGCAGTGAGCTGAGATCACGCCACTGCACTAGAACCTGGGCGATGAGAGTGAAACTCCATCTCAAAAAAGAGAAGAAAGAAAGAAAGAAATGGATGTATCCATGGACCACTTAGACCTAAGCCACATTCGATTGCAGTCTTGTGTGGCAGAAGGAATCTGTGTCCCATTCGGCACTTTCGGTTGCAACTACAGAGACTTGGGGCTTTGCAAGGAAAGGGGGTTACTGTTTAGATGTCAAGGAAAGAACGCTTATCTGCGGCGTAGATTGCTGGTCGGATGTTGGCCCTTCAGCTGTTCGGCCCCTTAAGTGTTTGCACCAAAATTAGGACACCTAGTGAGGTGCCTGTGAAGCTGCTGAAGCCCCACCGCCGTGTGTTCCTGCCAGCGAGGCTTTTGGGTGTTCATCTGACTCAGGTCTCTCTTCTCACTGCTGCAGAGCCTGAGCTGCCAGAAGCGTTGCGGGCGCCCTCTCTGCAGGGGGCTAGCCAGGTTTCCTCACGTCCTGGGGGCCCCAGGTGTCCCTTCAGCCTCCTGGAGGTTTGCTGGGGGAACAGGATGTAGCGCCCACCCCACCCTGGGCATCTGCCATCAGGTTTCTTCCTCTCCTTGAGTTCACTTCTGCCACTTCCAGTCCTGGCCACACACTGAAGCTCCCTGTCACCCGCCCTGCTTGTGACAACCTCCTGTACTCCCACACGCCCTTACTCCCATTTTCCCTCTTCTCCCAGGACTCACTCAAGCCCGGGGTTGCCTCTGCTACCCCCTCACTGCCCCCGGCCCCTCCTGAATGCCAGGTCCCCATCCTCCTGCTCCGTGTCGCCTCAGACTTGAAGCCGTACTCTTACTGCATCACACCAAACTGGCCCCTCCCCAGTGATCCCTACAGGCCTTGGTGACACGAACATCCACCCAGTCTCCCGCAGCCATGCCTGAAACACCTCCCTCCTCCTCGGCCCGTGCAGAGCGTCTTGGAGGCCTCACTTTGTGCTTGTCGCCCATAGTCCCACCCTGCCTCTTTCTCTTGTGCCTGGGCTTTGTGGTGGCTGACCTCTTCACTCCCGATCCTCTCCCCTTCTGTCCATTCTTTTATTCGCCTGGAGACAGGGTCTCACTCTGTCACCCAGGCTGGAGTGCAGTGGTACTATCACAGCTCACTGCAGCCTTGACCTCCCCGGGCTCAGGGAGTCCTTTCACCTCAGCCTCCTTAGCTGGGACCACAGATGAACGCCACCATGCCCAGCTAATGTTTTTGTATTTTTTTGTAGAGATAGGGTTTTGCCATGTTGCCCAGGCTGGTCTCAAATTCCTGGGCTTAAGCGATCCTCCCGCCTCCACCGCCCAAGGTGCTGGGAATGCAGGCATGAGCTGCCCTGGGAATACATGTGTGCCCGGCCCTTCCTGTCTGTTCTCCCAGCCTCTAGAATCACCTGTAGAGTGTTTTTGCAGTGCCAGTTTCCTGGCCACATCCCTGGAGACACTGATTCTCACCTCCTTGTGCTCAGGATTTGTGCTTTTCTCACTCCCTAGGGCAGCCTGAGCAGGAGGCAGAGCTGAGAACCGCTGGAGTAAGAATCAGGGCCATCCTTGGGTGACCAGGCAGACTGGCCCTCGACAGCCCTGCCGTCCTGTGTCTGCCCCTGGCTCTCTCCCTGCCACTCTTCTTCCCAGACTGACTGGAGGTATTAAATATATATACTGTAGGCTGGGTGCAGTGGCTCAAGCCTGTAATCCCAGCACTTTGGGAGGCCGAGGCAGGTGGATCACCTGAGGTCAGTAGTTTGAGACCAGCCTGGCCAACATGGCGAAACCCCGTCTCTACCAAAAATAGAAAAATTAGCTGGGCGTAGTGGCATGTACCTGTAATCCCAGCTACTTGGGAGGTTGAGGCACGAGAATCACTTGAACCCAGGAGACGGAGGTTGCAGTGAGTCGAGATGGTGCCACTGTACTCCAGCCTGGGTGACAGAGCGAGACTTCATCTCAAAAAATAAAATCAAAATATATATACCCTGTGAGTACTTAGCACTCTCTGACTGCACCAGGAAATGTCCTGGGTTTTTCCTTCATGCTTTTTACCTGTTATATTTCTTCTTTCTGGAAACTCCTCTGACCTCCTCCCACCCAGCTCCTCCACGTCTCATGACAGGCTTCCTGGCTTCCCCGGTTCCCCAGCAGAGGGGATTCTTCTCAGCCGGAGCCATCACCGAACCCGGTTCCCAGCACTCCTGTCTCTGCTGGAAGTGGCTTTGCAGTGTTGCTCTGGAAGACCATCTCTTCGCCTGGTCTATGGGCCCGCTGAGAGCAATAAGTCCGTTTCTTTTTCCTCTAGACCTAGCATGAGGCCTGTCTTGAAGAATAAAAGTTGTCTTCTCTCTTGCCCCACCATGTGGAAAGGAGTATTTTTTTAGAGAAAGAGAGGGAGAAAATGTTTTTCCCAAGTCTGCTGTCAGGCCCGTACCTGGGTCCCAGTGAATGCGCTTTGCCTCTTAGAGTCAACGTGCATTGAACTCCTTGTCATTTTTTAACAAGATGCAGTAACCGTAGGACAGCTGTGTGATTACTGGAATGTTTCTGGAAGACATGGGGTCGCATTTCTTTTTAGTCTCAGTCGCTGTGGAGAGGCACAGGGGCTGCTGTGTGGCTCGGGGCAGGGGCTTCTCTGGCTCATGCAGAGGCCCTACCTCCTGTGTCCCTGTCTAAAGAAGGTCCCTTCAGGAGCAGCCCTGTGCACATGGATCCCTCCTGGGGAAGGTGTCTTCCTAAAGAGGCCAGGCCTGAGACACAAGCCAGCTGGCAGGAAGTGACGCTGAGCGGCTTCAGCTGAGGCATTTTCGTCTTAGGGGATGCTTTTAGACTCACTTATAGCATCTGTGGGATCTGGCCATATACCTTGTCCCAACTTTGCCATAAGTACAAATAACCTGTGAGTCTAAAGGACTTGTCTGAGAAAGGTCCTGGCTGGGGGTGACTCTTTGAGCCTGGGTATGATAGCACCATGATGGCAAAGAATGAAGAGACAAAGGAGGGGAAGTTTTCTTCCCTTACCCCATACAAACATTTACTTACCATGAGGTCCAGCTGCATGCACTCTAGACGGGTCACATATACGGCCACTGTGTCACCGTTTGTAGGGGAAGGGGTTAGGTAGTTGGCAGAGGGATGGGATGGGTCCTTGGAAAGAGTCTGTTGAGTTGATTGATTGAATTTATTTTACTGATGAGGAAATTTCTTTTGGTCCACAATGGGAGAGCATAAATCCTCATTGTTTCCTAGTGTGCAGGGAAGATGCTGGGCCAAGTGGCTTTTGACACCCGGTATCTCTGCCTAGTTCTCCCGCTACTCACAGAGCCGCCCACTTCCCTCATAGACCAGCTCACGTTCTGTGAGGCAAGAGATTATCCTCTCGAGATGGTGGGGCCTGTGCATGCGATTCCTTTTTTTTTTTTTGAAACGAAGTCTCGCTCTGTCATCCAGGCTGGAGTGCAGTGGCCGCATCTCGGCTCACTGCAAGCTCCGCCTCCCAGGTTTACGCCATTCTCCTGCCTCAGCCTCCCAAGTAGCTGGGACTACAGGCGCCCGCCACCTCGCCCGGCTAGTTTTTTTTTTTGTATTTTTTAGTAGAGACGGGGTTTCACCAGGTTAGCCAGGATGGTCTCGATCTCCTGACCTCGTGATCCGCCCGTCTCGGCCTCCCAAAGTGCTGGGATTACAGGCTTGAGCCATCGCGCCCGGCCACAATTCCTTCTAATGGAAAGGACTGCCTTGCTTAGCTCCTCATGCCCCATGAGACCAGCGATCTCCCATTTTTAATTCTCGAATTCAACGAATGGCTCCATGGGGCCTCCTCAGAACCAGGCACCAACAGACAGAGCCCCGGGAGCTCACAGAGTGGAGGCAGAGGCCACGCGCTGAGGCACAACCACATGGCCCAGCCCCCGCCTGCAGAAAGCAGCCAGTTCTCTGTCCGTAGCGGCCAAAGAATCTTTGATTCTGGAAGGTTCCTCTAAACCTGTGTTCTGTCCCCTGGCTCAGAAATGATCAGATTTCGATCTCATAACCGTCACTGTCACCTATCTATGCACCACAAAAATTCCGCAAGCTGTGACAAAAAGATTCATGACGATTGTAATAATGATAGCTGGTGTTTATTGATTAGGCATTCTGGAGAATCTCATTTTTCCTCATGACAGTTCTGGAAAGTGAGAATTAAGTACAGAGAGGTCAAGTGACTTGGCCAAGGTTACACAGCTAGTAAGGAATGGGCCAGGAATCAAACTTAGATTTGCCTGTTTCGAAAACCAACGCCCATCATCAGTCCTATCCACCGTGCTGTGGCAGAGATGGCCTTTTACTAAGAGACTATGAGATGTTCCTAATTGTTTCTTCTTTCCCTGTTCAGTGTGACAACATCTGGGGTGATGGAAAGTATGAAGAAAGTCAAGAAGGTGACCAACGGCTCCGTGGAGCCCCAGGGCGAGTGGGAAGGCGCTGTGTGACAGAGCCGACCCTGAGGATGGCACTGTCCAAGGAAACTGTTAACTTACTCATAGTCCTATTGGAGAGCAGGAGCAGCTCCTCCAGTGAACTATTGGCACCTCCGACAGTGACACCAGGGCACATGGCTGGAGCACAGTGCCGCGGAAACCTGATTTTGTACTCTCTTTTATGGAAACGATCTGTGGCTGGTTCAAGGCAGCTGGATCCTCCTTCAGGCGGGAATGGGAGGGTGGGCACAGAGAGGAGGAGAGGAAGAGAAAAGGAAGAATTCATTTTTTATTTAGGTTTATTTTTTTCTTCTTCATTTGGGAGCTCTAAGGGGTATGCAGTTGTGACCCCACGTGTGGGGCAGCGTAGCAAGGACGGCTGGTGGAGGGGGAAGGAGGGTGCGAGGCATCGGTCTGAGGCTTTAGGAAATGTCTACTGAGGACCCCGGGACTAATGAAGAAGGGCGGGGAGAGTGCCGTTGCCTGTTCAGGAGACAGAAATGAATGAAAACAGGTGACTGGAAAGCAAAGTCAAAACCCAGTTGAGGATGTAGCATCTGCCCCAGGATTCCTGCCCTCAGCATTGCCTCAGACCCTTATTCCAGATGCTCAGAGTGACCAGGACAGCAGCCCCTGCGGCCTAGTGGTCTTCTTTCCAACAGGAAAAGAAGGCTGTGATGTCACTGTCAGGGTCATGCCCTGTGGCACAGCCCAGGTGGTGGGAGGTGGTTTTCTGATTGAGATGTTGCCTGATGGATGGAAAGAAATGTATTGTTAAGTTCAAAAAGCATTAGCCTGTGGCGTTCCCTGGACATCCACTCCCTGACCGCCCAGAACAGCACCGTCTTGGCTTCCCTTCGTGTTCGTGGCTTTGTTGTGTGTGACCAGAATTTCGGGGGAAATGGAAAGGAGTTTTCTTTAAGGAGCAGCTGGGGGCAGAATAGGTAGTATTTAAGCAAATACTTAAGTCCAAGCAAATCATCCCCATTAAAAAGCTTTTCCTGTAGGCCAGTAGGATTTCTAAATAGATGAATTCAACAGACTTGGTCCCCACAGTCCAAGATTATGTATGTGAAGAAAGTGAGCACGATTCAACAGTTTCACTCTCAGGGATTTTGGGATGACGAAATCTTTCACAGAAACTCAGTGATTAAGTTCCCTTCCACACTTCCGGAGCTTGGCAGTGAACACAGGTAGCCACCTAAAGTGAGCAGTATTGCAACTCAGAAAATCATCTGAACAGTGGGACAAGCTCAGAAGGTCCGTTGTGACTGAGGGCTTAAAAGGAGACCAAAACATGGCCCCATCAGGGAAGCTTCTTAATGCTTGGGGGGCCAGCTAGGTAGGGTTGCTTCCAAAAGCTGGAGCCCACCCCTGCCTGGGGCTTGTCAGAGAGCCACACCTGCAGGGGAACAGGGACCTCCCGGGGGTGACAGTCGTGGTCTCTGAGAGTTTTCTCACCTCTGGCTTAGAAGGGTCAGGCAGAAACCACAGGATGTGGGATCACACTGACTATCCCAGGTTTGGGAGCCTGAAAAAGTCTCCATTCAGAACATGGTTGTTTTCCCTGTCCCGTGCCATTTTATCTTCCTAAATGACTAATGAGGGAGCGGGTGTTCTTTTTCTGCACTTTGATTCGCCATCTGGGTTCTGTAGGGTGCTCTGAAAGTGCGACCTGCCTTCTGGCTCATGTGGAGGAAGAGCAAGCGCCTTCCCAGGCCACAGCTGCTCACCTCTCGGCAGATATTTTAGGCGAGCATCCGTGTGTCTTCCCATCTTCAGGAGAAGGGTGAATGTGCCCTAAGAGTTCACTCCTGGACCTTTTTAAAATTCACTCGGGACTGTGTGACAGAAGGGAGTTGGAGGGAGGATGGGAATATTTTTAACACTTTGTTTTCCTGTGCAGAAACACAATACCAGTTTTTGCAGAAATGTGTCTCACTCTGTGACTCCAAAGCCCTCCTCAGTCCTTCCCTCAGAGGGACACATTTGCTGTTTCTCCCACAAGCAGATGTTGTGGATGAGGTGATAGACTCCTTGGCAAGAACGAAAGGTGTGATGAAACCTCCCTGCTCGGAAGGGTCTCCGTGGAGGTGTCCTCATTTCACATGCTGGGTTTCGCATGCAAGGAAGCCAGGGAGTGAAGGAGCTAGAGAGAGGCAGGCATGTGTGTGGACAGTCGCTGGAGCCGCAGCTGTCAGACTGGCACGGGAACGCCAGTGTTGAGTGTTCAGATTCCACACGTATGTCTGGGCTCGCTCACAGCATGGCCAAGTGTCTGCAGTGCTGGTCCTGACCCTTCCAGAGCAGCAGTGGACAGATGAGCTAAGACTGTTTCAGAAACAAAGATGGCCACAGCCTTCCTAACAAGGAGGTCATCTGGCCATGTCTGTATTGTAACTGGCAAAAGGCTTCAAGTCAGATTGATGATCAAGAAAAGTCAAAACCCCAGCCCAAGATTGAGAAAGCAGGTGGTGGTTCCAAGCTTTTAAGAAATTATTGAAGCTCTCCATCCTGTTCTGTGAGTGTGTCTTCTCTTTCTCCTTCACGTCATAGCTATCTATAACCCACCGTTCATCTCTGCTCTTGCATAAAGATGACCGATGGCGTCCAAAGCCAAGTGGCTTCACCAGCTGACAAGCCACCCTCCTGCAGCCTGAGTTTCACACTCCACTGGGTTCGTTGTCATGTGGTGTTTGAACGGTTAAGCCCTTGCAGTATTTCAGGGATGGGGCAGAAAATATCGGATGCACATAGCAGAGCCATTGGTGGTATTTACAGCTTCGCTTTGTACTCCTCACTGTTTCTGCCTATGCAAAATATCCATGTTTCCTTTGAGAAATCTGTTGTGGACTGAAAGTGCTGCTGGCTGTGAAATTTAATAAAATGTGTATGTTTTGCTAGAAAATTATTTCTTGGACAATAGCAATAGTCATTGATCTCTAAATCCTGGCTTCTAACAGTGGCTGAGGACTTAGCAGCCCATTTCTTGGCCCCTCAGTGCTTTAAAGTGTAAGTAGCACTGCATTTGATGATGTTGAATATGACTCTGGCGAATCGTAGGAGGCGCTTGTGAGGAGATGCTTGCTTCAGTGTAAAAGATGCTCATGGCCTGAGTCAGTTGAGTTTTCTTTGAAGAAACCACTTTAGAGTGAAATATCCAGGGTTTCCCCGCCCCTGACATGTCCAGCCTGCCAAGGCAGCACACAGCCCCATAAGTCCACTTTGTGTGGGTGAGATTTCCTCCTGCATGATGACCTCATCACTGTCTCTGCTGTCTCTTGTCCCACAGCCTCCCTCCCTCTTCCCTCCTCCTCTGCCCTCGCCCCTCCCCTCCCCCTTGCCCTCTTCCTCCCCCTCCTCCTCCCTCCTCCACTTCCTCCTTCTCTTCCATCCCTTCTCTGCCCTCTTTCTCCCCGTGCCTATTGATCCCACATAGGCTCATTCTGGGCACGGGCTAAAGGCTTTGGTGCATTGCAGCATTTTCTCCCAGCAACTGTGTGAAAGATGCATTTTCTAAGCGAAGGAGAATTCTCTCAAGAGCGTGCATACTCGTGCCATATATTACTGCTTTGGGTCATATAGAATGGTCTTCCTCCGCACTAAAATGGGTGTCTTGCTTTGGTACTTACAACAGTCTACTCCAGGCACCCAGTCCTTACAGACCAAGGAAGAGCATAGTGATGCCTGTTGGAATTGCAGATGCATTCTGGCCTTCTCCCCCGTCCTGAAGCATTTTCTTCGAGGAAGGCGTTTAGAACATTAGGTAGTCTGCTGAGGTTGTTGGCCCAGCTCCATACACCCAGTAGAACAGCGGAACAACTCATGCTTCATGCTGCCAAGCTGCTGTACTTCAAAGGAAACAGATCCTAGCCCATTCCCGCACCCCTGCTTCCACACTCCACACTTCACCCCTCTGCTTTTCTCTGACCCGCCCCTGGCCTTGTAAGACTCACCGTAAGCCAAGTCCAGGGTGCCTGTGGCCTGCGACTTGATTCTTCCCTTTAGGATTCAGCAAGTTAATGAGTTCCCCGCTACAGAAGTTAAGACTTTGACTTGATACCTCTTGGTATATCAAAAAGGTATTCATCCAGAACGTACCAAATGTTCTGAAAGACCTGCTCTTCACTCCGGTTTTCCCTAGCGTGTTGCTGGCAGGGCGTCTTTAAAAGCCATCTACCTGAGTTGACGCTAATACTTGTCACCACCTGGAATGTAGTTATTGGTCGGCAGGCTGAACATACTCCAGATTCCCCAGAGGCCACTTTTGTAGCCCAGCGATGCATCTGAGCCTCTCTGCGTGGTTTATGCTTGAAAAATAGATAATGCTTTTAGATGGCTCACTGCCAGGCCACGGGCCCCGCACATCTCAGGCCCTGTGTGAGGGAGCACACTGAGATGGTGCAGGAGTGAGTGGGCATGGCTTGGCCTCGCTGCCTCAGGGACCTGTTGGAGTTCTGGCAGCAGGGCATCTGCAGGTGAGACAGCGTTCTGGGCAGAGTCAGAACGGTCAGAATGAAAGAGAACAGCTAACTCACCCAGAGGACAGCTTGTTTTGAGGCAGGGTTTTGGATTTTGGAGGGGGCAGCCAGATGAGGCAGTGAGCTTCCAGAAGGTCAGCCTTTGGAGCACATAAGTTAACTGTTAACAGGGTCCAGAAGTTGTGTCCACACGGGGGCTTTGACTCTTCAGACAGCTTTTGCAGATCGTAAATTGTGTTTGCCTAGTCATGTGACCTCAAAAGAAGTCAGACATATTTAATCCAGAAATAGTTTCGTTTGAGGGAGGGCTTGCAGGTCTGTAAATAGCATTTGCTTTCCTGGTTAGAGATTGGGATGCAGAAGGAGTTTTCAGTATTTTTTTTTTTTTAAACACTAATCATTGAAGAGTATTTATGTAAACATATAATGTATAATGGGTGGGGGATCCAATCAGGGTGATGTACGGGGTGAATTCTCTTGCCGTGTTGCAAAATGTGTAAAATAAAGATGATCTGGCAGAACCGTGTGTGTATGAGATCCAGGGAGTCGCCAGCTCCTGGTGCTTTCTCTCTTCCACCTCCCTCTCATAATTTTTTTTTTTTTTTTTTTTTTTGTTCATTAAATTAGTTAACTGCCTCCCACCAGTTCCTACTGACAATAGTGACACCTACTAGAGAAGTTGCAGGCATCTTAGCAGATCTGTGGCAGCGCAATGAAGACCCAGATGCCTGAAAACCGGTTGTAGGTTACTGATGTCCTGCTTATGCTGGAGGCGGGCGAAGCCTTGTGAACCAGTGTCAGGGCACTGCTGCCATTTGAGGGGAGATGACAGGCCTGGTGCAGAGCCTGCACTGTGACAGGCGCAAGGGCACCTCCTACTGCATCGGTTAGCAGTAACTCTGGGTTACCCCAGTTGGAAGCAGAGAAATCCAGGATTTTAGACTCAAAGCATTTTTAGAAGTCATTCAGTTCCAAAGCCCATATTTTACTAAGAATGTTTTAAATTGAGGCCTATTTTACCTGCAGTAGAATCCTTTTTTTTTTTTTTTTTTTTTTTAAGACGGAGTTTCGCTCTTGCTGCCCAGGCTGGAGTGCAATGGCATGATCTCGGCTCACCACAACCTCTGCCTCCCAGCTTCAAGCAATTCTCCTGCCTCAGCCTCCTGAGTAGCTGGGATTACAGGCATGCACCACCATGTCTGGTTAATTTTGTATTTTTAGTAGAGACGGGGTTTCTCCATGTTGAGGCTGGTCTCGAACTCCTGACCTTAGGTGATCTGCCCGCCTTGGCCTCCCAAAGTGCTGGGATTACAGGCGTGAGCCACTGCACCTGGCCAGAATCCATCCTTTTTAAATGTAGAGTTTGTTGCGTTTTGACAGATGGATGTACAGTCCTGTGGCCTCTACCACAATCAAGATGGAACATGCCCGTCACCCCATGCAGCCCCCTTTTGCCCCTTCCCGGTCCAGACTGCCCCCTTTCTGAAACTACCACAGCCCCGGCTGATTCCACCATAGTCTCATTTGCCTCGTCTAGAACTTCATGTGAATGAAACTGCACCGGGTGCCCTCTTTTGTGTCTGGCTGCTTTCACGCAGCATACTGATTTGTGATTCATCCTTCCAAAGCCCTGCCTTCAAAACTGCAAAAATGGGCCTAAAGAAGGTTCTGCCACTGCCCACCCACATCCTTCCCCTTTTTCCCCCAGGTAGTAAGTGTCGGAGCTGAGACAAGAACCCAGGCCTGCTGACTCCAACCTTGTTGGGATAATAAGGATTAAGTCAAGGACTTGGCCCAGTGCCTGACACAGGAGACTTGGCCCAGTGCCTGACACAGGAAGGCCTCAGAGAAATGACTGTGTTGGTTACTGTCGTTGTGCTTATAAAAATGTGAGCATAGGCTAGGTGCAGTGGCTCACGCCTGTAATCCCAACACTTTGGGAGGCCGAGGCAGGCGATCACCTGAGGTCAAGAGTTCAAGACCAGCCTGAGCAATATGGCAAAACCCTGTCTGTACTAAAAACTACAAAAATTAGCCAGGCGTGGTGGCGCGTGCCTGTGGTCCCAGCTACTCGGGAGGCTGAGGCAGGAGAATTGCTTGAACCCCGGAGGTGGAGGTTGCAGTGAACCGAGATCCTACCACTGCACTCCAGCCCGGGTGACAGTGAGACTCCATCTCAAAAAAAAAAAATTTTGAGCATGAACATCAGTTCACCAGATCACAGAACTTCAGAATGAAAAGGAGAGAGAATCCCTGTCCATGGCCAAGGTTTCCCAGTTAGTGGCCATACCCCACCCACAGCTCTTTCTGGAGGCCTTGCCTGTGCCACAAAGCACCAGCAGGAGGCATGGGGTATCCTGAGAGTGGGGAGCCCAGGATTCAGAACCCAGGATGAGAGACGCCAAGGCAACTCAGGAAGGGGACAGCTGAGAAAAGACTCGGGAAGGACCTTGCTGATCATCTAATCTAGTGGTCCTCAAACTTAGCGAGCACCTGAATCCCTAATAGAGTCCCTGGGGCACCCGAGAGTCAGCATTGCTAACACACTCCCAGCTGGTGCCAACATGGCAGATCTGGACCACACTGAGAACAGATCCAATCCAGTTTTCTTCCCGAGTCTTGGGTCCTTCTCCAGCTGGCGACACGGACAAGGGCCCACCTTGCACACAGCTCTTGTGGGACAGAAGTCAGCGGCTCTGTCCTGCCAGGGGGCATTGCAGTGGGGACAAGGTAAGAGACGGCAGGCAGGTGCTGGCAGGGGCCTAGCTGTCCTGCTGCTCCCGTGAACCATCCAACGTGGAGCCCCCTTACTGTTCAGGTCTCTCTGGCTCCTTCTTCCCCTACCACTAGCGTGGAGCTTTGCCAGTTAGAAATTCAGGGGCTGGGCCAGGCGCGGTGGCTCAAGCCTGTAATCCCAGCACTTTGGGAGGCCGAGATGGGCGGATCACGAGGTCAGGAGATCGAGACCATTCTGGCTAATACGGTGAAACCCCGTCTCTACTAAAAAATACAAAAAAACTAGCTGGGCTAGGTGGCGGGCGCCTGTAGTCCCAGCTACTTGGGAGGCTGAGGCGGGAGAATGGCGTAAACCCGGGAGACGGAGCTTGCAGTGAGCTGAGATCCGGCCACTGCACTCCAGCCCGGGCGACAGAGCGAGACTCCGTCTCAAAAGAAAAAAAAAAAAATTCAGGGGCTGACTGAGGAGGAGCTTGAGAAGCCTCGGCGCCCGTGGGTTTGGCGTTAGGAAAGCCCACGCCCGCGAATCTGACCCCGGCTTCAGTAGTTGTGCCTTGCACCCTCCTTTGATCAGTGTCAGCAGAGGAAGAGCCACCTGGCACAAAGCAAGGGCTTAGCAAATGAGAGCTCTTCAGTGCCTGTGGCGGGCCGGACTTCATCTAGCAAGACCACCTCAGAGGGTGATAGGTCGTTTCAAGGTCATTTCAGAACATCCTCTCTGCTTCCTCTGTTTGCTGAGCTTCACATCACTAGGACCCTGACTGCACAGACACCAGCTAGCCAGGAGCTCCAGTGTGAGGCCGAGGAGACCAACCTGCCCTGCTGGCCCCAAAGACACAGGTCGTACCAAGCTGATGTATTGACTTACTCTGAATATAAGCACCCACAAGCACTCACTCTCTGCAGCACTGGAACAGGCCTGGGCATTGCAGTTGCTTGGTAAATACTGACTGGACTTGAACCTACACCAGCGTCCTGGGAGGAACAGTTCTGTCCCAGGAGGTCTGGAAGCCAGCTTGGTGATCAGCGGGTATTGTCGGGGGAGCCAGATGCCTCCCAGGTTGGCCGCCCTTGTCGGCTGCAGCATCTCATTTCTTCCCATTGTGCAGGAGTCTTGTCATGTCATTGGTCATCTCCGGCTGGTCCACTCTGATTGGCAGCTGTCACTGCTGGAAAAACTAACAGTCAACAACTCTAGTCTGGTAGGTAAACTGTTTTGAAGTCAGAGAAATAACTGGGTCCTGATAATCGCGAGGCTGGGGGCTTTCTGGTTGTTCTGATAAAACAGGCAGTGCAGGCTAAGTCTGGAGCAGATATTGGCCCCAATGTGTGTTTCTGAGAACAGCCTACCGCTCCCAGGCCCCAGGACCCTGGGTACATCCTCCCTGCGCCTACCCGGGCTCCTTATCACAGCTGCCCTCGGGTGGCCTGCCCTTCACCAGGAATCTGTCAGGTGGGCAGATCGGTAGCTGTAGACTTCCTCAGGCTAAGTTACAAGGAGGCTGGGTAAGTACCCACCGTAAGGAAAGAAAGCGCAGACTTCCTTCCTGGAGGCTGGTATCGGCTTTGCCCTCCTGTAAGCCACCTGCATGGTGGGGCGTTTCTGAGAATCTGTCCTGAGCCCCTTGGCACTGGCCTGCCCACCCCCACGAAGAGAAGCACGCTCAGCAGTTGAGAACTGGATGTTGGGGGGTCGGTGTGACCCACTTGGGAGCTGCACCTTAAACTGCTCCTTCCCAGTTTGCCAAAGGAACGCTGACCTCTGCAGAAATAAGGAAGCTGCTCATTAACACACATCCGCAGCAATCGAGCTTGCGCCCTGCATCAGCCATTCTAGTGTATGTCCTTAGACATAACTGCGTCTCTGTCACCCAGAGCCCTGGTTTCAGTTGGCCCCCGCCGCCTGAGGCTGAACATCATTCAGCACATGCTGGTAGGGGCAGGGCCGCAGATGAAATGAGTAAGTCTGGCTGTTCCACATGGGAGAACAGTCCTGGGGAGGGGAGCAAGCCACAGGGTGAAGCCATGGGGCACAGCTGAGCGGCAGCACCGCGTCTCCTCCCTTCCCACTTGCTTCTTCCCTCTACCTTTGCAGCCATCTCGCTGTCCATCGGCCCCCTCACTCTGCATCTTCCCCCTTTCCATGTCACCTGGCCCCTTCCATCAAGCAATCAACCTTGTTCAAGTTTTCCATTAACAAAAGCAGCTAACAAAAAAAAACCCAAAAAAACAGCTGCAGGCCCCCGTCCCCCTTCAGAGCTCTCTGGGGTCCACTGCTTCACCTTCCAGACACCCCGGCGCACTGCGGGCTGGTTTCCACCCTGCCACAGTCTGGCTAGAGTGACTCACAACCTCTGGGGGCTTGGCTATTGTCTTCCTTGACTTTAGCAGCTTTTAACACAGTGGGACAGTCTTCCCCATTGAGATGCCTGCCACCACCCCTCATACGCTCCATTGACCAAATTCAACTTCCTGTGGTTTTCCAGGCTCTCCAGCTGCGTGGCCATGGTCACCTCGTGTCAACCCTTTAGTGCTGGGTCCTGGGCTGTGTCCCAGCTCCGGCCCTGCCCAGCCTCTCCCACTCTCTGGCTTCCTGACACCCAGGAGTTTATTTCAGCCTAACCCTGTCCTGAGATCCTCATGGCTCATTCTGCTGCCTCCTGGGCTGGTCCTTTTTTTTTCTTTCTTTTTTTTTTTTTTGAGACGGAGTCTCGCTTTGTCACCCAGGCTGGAGTGCAGTGGCACAATCTCAGCTCATTGCAACCCCCGCGTCCCATGTTCACGCCATTCTCCTGCCTCAGCCTCCCAAGTAGCTGGGATTGCAGGCACCTGCCACCACGCCCAGCTATTTTTTGTATTTTTAGTGGAGACGGGGTTTCACCATGTTGGCCAGGGTGGTCTCAAACTCTGGCCTCAAGTGATCCGCCTGCCTCAGGGCGCTGGGATTACAGGTGTGAACCACTGCATCCTCCTGGGCTGTTTTAAAGGGACATCAAAAGCCATACTTTCTCTTTTTTTCCTTCTTTTTTTTTTTTTTTTTTGAGACGGAGTCTCGCTCTGTCGTCCAGGCTGGAGTGCAGTGGTGCGATCTCGGCTCACTGCAAGCTCCGCCTCCCGGGTTCACGCCATTCTCCTGCCTCAGCCTCCCTAGTAGCTGGGACTACAGGCGCCAGCCACCACGCCCAGCTAATTCTTTGTATTTTTCGTAGAGACGGGGTTTCACCTTGTTAGCCAGGATGATCTCGATCTCCTGACCTCATGATCTGCCCACCTCGGCCTCCCAAAGTGCTGGGGTTGCAGGCGTGAGCCACCGCACCCGGCCTATACTTTCACAATGAAATGACCACGCCCCTCCCTGATCCTGGTTAAAAAATAACCAAAACAAAACAGAAACCCACCTGGCCCTTATCCTGGATGCTTCCCTCTCCCCACCGTTGCCTCGTCCCATGGTTAAAGTCCACCCGCTTTTGTCCCCACTGCTACTGCCCAGGCAGCCACCCTCATCTAGATGACAGCACCAGCCACCTGCCAACTGGCAGCCAGGCCTCTAGTCTTGCCCTGCTTCTAGCCTATTTGCCACGCGTTAGCCAGGGTGACTCTTCGAAAGTGCTTGCCCTCTGTGTTAAGTATAGAGATTACAGAAGTGAGCGAGGAGGGTACAAGATCAAGATAAAAAAATATATTTCTATACACAATAAACAGTTCAAAAATAAAATTAAGGAAAGAACTTCATTTACAATAGCATCAACAAAATGAAATACTTAGTAATAAATGTAACAGCTACAAAACTTATACTCTGAAAACTATAAAATGTTGAAAGAAATTAAAACCTAAATAAACGGAAAGACATCCCATATTTGTGGACTGGAAGACAATATTGTTAAGATGACAATACTCCCCAAATTGATGTACAAATTCAATGTCATTTCTATCAAAATCTCAGATGGCTTATTTGCACAAATTCACAAGCTGAAGCTCATATGCAAATACAAGGAATCAAGAATAGCAAAAATAATGTTGGGAAAAAAAGGACAAGAGTTAATGAACTCATTTCTCAGTGGGTTTTTTTGTTTGTTTTGAGATGGAGTCTTGCTCTGTTGCTCAGGCTGGAGTGCAGTGGCACAGTCTCGGCTCACTGCAACCGCTGTCTCCTAGGTTCAAGTGATTCTCCTGCCTCAGCCTCCCAAGTAGCTGGGATTACAGGCATGCGCCACCACACCTGGCTAATTTTTATATTTTTAGTAGAGTCGGGGTTTCACCATGTTGGCCAGGCTGGTCTCGAACTCCTGACCTCAGGTTATCTGCCCTCCCAAAGTGCTGGGATTACTGGTGTGAGCCACGACGCCTGGCCACTTCTCAGTTTTAAAATTTACTACAAAGCTACAGTAATCAAGAGAGTGTAGTACTGGCAGAAGTATAGCTATGTAGATCAATAAAACAGAACTGAGAGTATGAAAGAGTTGCCCAAGCTGGAGTGCAGTGGCTATTCCCAGGCATAAGCATAGCTCATTGCAGCCTCAGACTCCTGGTCTCAAGCCATCCTCCTGTTTCCTCAGTAGCCAGGACTACGGGCTTGTGCCACCACACACAGCTCGGTTTTTTGTTTGTTTGTTTTGTCTTTTGTTGTTGTTGTTGTTTTTGTTGAGACTACCCTGGGCTGGTCTCAAACTCCTGGCCTCAAATGCTTTTGTTTTCTGAGATGGAGTCTCGCTCTGTCACCAGGCTGGAGTGCAGTGGCACAGTCTTGGCTCACTGCAACCTCTGACTCCCTGGTTCAAGTGATTCTCCTGCCTCAGCCTCCCAAGTAGCTGGGACTACAGGCATGCACCACCATGCCTGGCTAATTTTTGTATTTTTAGTAAAGACGGAGTTTCACCATGTTGGCCAGGCTGGTCTCGAACTCCTGACCTCAGGTGATCCACCCACCTCAGCCTCCCAAAGTGCTGAGATTTACAGGTATGAGCCACTGTGTCTGGCCAAAATTTACCGTCTTTCACATGTATAGTCCAGTCATGTTAAGTACATTCACCGATCTCCAGAACTCTTTATCTTGCAAAAATGGGTACCCTATACCTATTCCACAACTCTCTGTTTCTTCCAGCTCCTTACCTCCACCCCTTGCCAACCACTGTTCTGCTGTCTTTGTGAACCTGACTACTCTAGAGATTTCATATATCTGGAATCATATAGTATTTACCTTATTGTGACTGACTTATTTCTCTTACCGTAATGTCCTCGAGGTTGCTCTTTGCTTATTTCTGTTTTGTTTTTTTGAGACAAGGTCTCCCTCTGTCACCCAGGTTGGAGTCAGTGGCATAGTCAAGGCTCACGGCAGCCTCGACCTCCTGGGCTCAAGCAATCCTCCCACCTCAGCCTCCCTAGTAGCTGGGACTACAGGCATGCACCACCACGCCTGGCTAATCATTTTATTTTGTGTAGAGATAGGGTCTCACTATATTGACCAGGCTGGTCTGGAACTCCTGGACTTAAATGATCTTCTCACCTCAGCCTCCCAGAAATTCTTTATATATTCTGAATATTAATCCATTTTCAGATATATGATTTACAAATAGTTTCTTTCATTCCGTGGGTTGTCTTGTCACATTTTTTATAGCGTCCTTTGATGCACAAAAATTTTTAATTTTGATGAAGTCCAGTTTATTTTTATTTTCTGTTTTGTTGCCGATGCTTTCAGCATCCAACGATATCCAAGAAATAACTGGCAAATCCAATATCACGAAGATTTCCTCTATGTGTTCTTCTAAGAGTTTTATATTTTTAGCTTTTCTATTAGAGCTTTGATCTATTTTATTTTTGTGTATAGTGTAAGACAAAGGTCCAACTTCATTCTTTTTTTTTTTTTTTTTGAGACGGAGTCTCGCTGTGTCGCCCAGGCTGGAGTGCAGTGGCCGGATCTCAGCTCACTGAAAGCTCCGCCTCCCAGGTTTACGCCATTCTCCTGCCTCAGCCTCCCGAGTAGCTGGGACTACAGGCGCCCGCCACCACGCCCGGCTAGTTTTTTGTATTTTTTAGTAGAGACGGGGTTTCACTGTGTTAGCCAGGATGGTCTCGATCTCCTGACCTCGTGATCCGCCCGTCTCGGCCTCCCAAAGTGCTGGGATTACAGGCTTGAGCCACCGCGCCCGGCCTCCAACTTCATTCTTTTGCATGCAGATACCCAGTTTTCCCAGAAACCACTGTTTGAAAAAACTGTCCTTTTCCCATTTCTCCAAAGAAGGTACACAGCCAGCCAGCATGCGAACAGATGCTCAGCATCATTAGCCATCCAGGGAATGTAAATGAAAATCACGGTGAGATTCACTTCACACCCACCAGGGTGACTGTAATCAGAAAGACAGATGATGACAAATGTTGGTGAGGACATGGAGAAACTGGCACCCACATCCACCGCTGGTGGGAATGGAAAAGGGGGCACCTGCCCTGGAAAAGTCTGACAGTTCCCTCAAGAGAGTAAGTGTAGAGCTACCATATGACCCAATAATTCTACCCCTAGAGACAAAGGGTAAAATGTTTCTCTTTTTTTTGTTTTTGAGACAAAAGAAATAAAAACCAGGCTGGGCGCAGTGGCTCACGCATATAATCCCAGCACTTTGGGAGCCCAAGGTGGGTGGATCATCTGAGGTTAGGAGTTCGAGATCAGCCTGGCTAATATGGTGAAACCCCGTCTCTACTAATCATACAAAAATTAGTCAGGCGTGGTGGTGGGCACCTGTAATCCCAGCTACTTAGGAGGCTGAGGCAGGAGAATCACTTGAACCGGGAGGTGGAGGTTGGAGTGAACCAAGATTGCTCCACTATACTCCAGCCTGGGTGACAGAGAGGGAGACTCTGTCTCAAAAAAAAAAAAAAAGAAAGAAAGAAAGAAAGAAAGAAAAGAAAACAAAAGAAAGAAAAGAAAAAAGAAACGAAAACCTATCTCCATACGAAAACTTGTCTACAAATGTCTGTGGCAGCATTACTCATAATAGTCAAAAAGTGGAAACACCTCAGCTGTCCGTCAACTGATAAATGGATCAATGAAATGTGGTACAGCCACCCCATGGGAGGTGTGTGGTGCTGGTTGCACAGCTCTGAATAGACTAAAAGCCACTAAAATGTACTTTTTTTTTTTTTTTTTGAGAGAGAGGGTCTTGCTGTGTCACCCAGGTTGGAGTGCAGTGGCACCATCAAGGCTCACTGCAGCCTCCATCTCCTGGGCTCAAGCAATCTTCCCCTCTCAGCTCCCCAAGTAGCTAGGATAACAGGTGCACGCCACCATGTCCAGCTAATGTTTGTATTGTTTATAGATAACGAGGTCTCCCTACGTTGCCCAAGCTGGTGTCAAACTCCTGGGGTCAAGTGATCCTCCCTCCTTGGCCTCCCAAAGTGCTGGGATTACAGACATGAGCCACCATGCTCAGTCAGAAGTGCATACTTTAAATAGGCAAATTATATGGTATGTGAATTATATCTCTTTAAAGCTGTTTAAAAAATGGACAAGATAGGGCCGGGCACAGTGGCTCACGCTTGTAATCCCAGCACTTTGGGAGGCTGAGGTGGGCGGATCACCTGAGATCGGGAATTGGAGACCAGCCTGACCAACATGGAGAAACCCTGTCTCTAATAAAAGTACAAAATTAGCCAGGCGTGGTGGCTCATGCCTGTAATCTCAGCTACTCGGGAGGCTGAGGCAGGAGAATCGCTTGAACCCGGGAGGCAGAGGTTGCCGTGAGCCGCCATCGAATCACTGCACTCCAGCCTGGACAACAAGAGTGAAACTCCGTCTAAAAAAAAGAGACAAGATATACTATGATTTGAGTTGAGAGGTGCCTGTTGGGGCACAGCGTTATGTACTCAGCCCTGGCTAGGTGTATTCAAGGAGGGCTGCCTGGAGAAGGTACTAACCAAACTCTCCTGTGTAGGATGAATTAGCTTGATAAAGTGGATGGTGGTGGGGAGGTGTTCACACAGGGGGAACAGCATGTGCTAGGGCTGGTCGTGAGAGAGTGCTGTGGGGGACCTTCCTGGCTGCCTCTCTGGCCTTTATCCCTTATTTTTTATTTATTTATTTTTTGAGACAGAGTCTCACTCTGTCACCTAGGCTAGAGTACAATGGTGTGATCTCAGCTCACTGCAACCTCTGCCTCCTAGGTTCAAGTGATTCTTGTGCCTCAGCCTCCTGAGTAGCTGGGATTCAGGTGTGCACCACCATGCCTGGCTTTTTTTTTTTTTTTTTTGTATTTTTGTAGAGATGGGGTTTCACCATGTTGCCCAGGCTGGTCTTGAACTCCTAACCTCAAGTGATCCACAGCCTCGGCCTCCCAAAGTGCTGGGATTACAGGTGTGAACCACTGCACCCGGCCCTTTCTTCCCTATTCTAGACTGGACCTCAGATTCTTCAGGCTTGTGGTTTAGGTGGGACTGACCGCCACTCCTAGCTCTAAGCTTGGGCCTTGATTAGCTGAAGCTTAACACACGCCTTTTCTCTCCTCCCTGCCCCTTGTGTTAATTGGTTCAAGAATAGACAAACGTGCCCCTTCAGGCCAGTCTGGGCCAATGAGACCCAGTTCCTAAGACTTGATTGGCAGGGTCAGGGGTGGGGAAGAAGTGGGTCATTTTCAGCAAGATAGGAACACTGAGTAGAAGCCCTAAGCTGCTGCCTTCAGCCAAGCAGTGTGCCTTCCTGGGAATGGCTCCACTACCAAGGAAGCAGAGCCAGACATGCAGAGAGGAAAACCAGATTCTCTTTACAGCCTGTGAGCCCTGGATCAAGCCTTGCCTGAAGGCATTGTTGCTGGACTCAAGTTTCATGAGTCAAAAAGTTCCCTTTTTGCTTTAGCCAGTTTGGGTCAGGTTTTCTGTTGCTGTAAAGTACTTTTGCAGGTAATTGTTACTGGAAAGGGGTCCAGATCCAGACCCCTAGAGAAGGTTCTTGGATCTTGCACAAGAAAGAATTTGGGGTGAGTCCATAAAGTGAAAGCAGGTTTATTAAGTAGGTAAAGGAATAAAGAAAGGCTACTCCATAGACAGAACAGCCCCAAGGGGGCTGCTGGTTTTTTTTTTTTTGTTTTTTTTTTTGTGAGACAGAGTCTTGCTCTGTTGCTCAGGCTGGAGTGCAATGGCGTGACCTTGGCTCACTGCAACCTCCACCTCCCAGGTTCAAGCGATTCTCCTGCCTCAGCAGTAGCAGGGACTACAGGCATGTGCCACCACGCCCAGCTAATTTTTGTAGTTTTAGTAGAGGCGGGGTTTCATCATGTTGGCCAGGCTGGTCTCAATCTCCTGACCTCAGTTGATCTGCTCGCCTTGACCTCCCAAAGCTCTGGGATTACAGGAGTGAGCCACGGTGCCCAGTCTGGTTGCCCATTTTTATGGTTATTCCTTGATGATATGTCAAACAAACGATGGATTATTCATGCCTCCCCCTTTTAAACCCTATAGGGTAACTTCCTGACGTTGCCATGCATTTGTAAACTGCCATGGTGCTGGTAGCAGTGTAGCAGTGAGGTTGGCCAGAGGTCACTCTCCTCGCCATCTTGGTTTTGGTGGGTTTTGGCTGCCTTCTTTATTGCAAACTGTTTTATCAACAAGGTCTTTATGACCTGTATCTTGTGCCGACCTCCTATGTCATCCTGTGACTCAGAATGCCTTAACCGTCTGGGAATGCAGCCCAGTAGGTCTCAGCCTTACTTTACCCAGCCCCTATTCAAAATGGAGTTGCTCTGGTTCAAACGCCCTGACAGAAGGAACACACGAGGCATTGGGGAGCCTGAGGGTCTTCACAGTCTCTCTGGAGCATCTGGGAAGGCTCCCCAGATAATGTTGGGGAGGAATTCTGAAAGAGGAGTAGGGGGTAATCAGGGAAGGGAGGGCAGCGCTGTCACAGGGAGGATTGAGACAAAGTGTCCCTCCTGCGAATCTGCGGAGGAATTCATTCATCAGCAGCGGTGGCCTAAGAGAGCCCTGCAGGCAGGTAGGCAGGCAGCCAGGTGGGACGCATTAGCGAGGGCCCCAACCCCAAGCCAACACCGAGAGCGTAAGAGGGGGCTGAGTTGGCTCTGCCCCCAGATTAGCTCATCCTCCCATCTTGTTCTCTTTTTTCTGAGACAGAGTCTTGCTCTGTCATCCAGGCTGGAGTGCAGTGGCACGATCTCGGCTCACTGCAGTCTCTGCCTCCTGGGTTCAAGCGATTCTCCTGCCTCACCCTCCTGAGTAGCTGGGATTACAGGCACATGCCACCATGCTCGGCTAAGTTTTGTATTTTTAGTAGAGACAGGGTTTCACCATGTTGGCCAGTCTGGTCTTGAACCCCTAACCTCAGGTGATCCGCCTGCCTTGGCCTCCCAAAGTGCTGGGATTACAAGCGTGAGCCACCGTACCCAGCACTTCTCGTCTTATTCTAAGGTGAGGTCCAAGGGGATCACCCAGGAACCCTGGCTGGGGAGTCTGGGTGTGCTGTTTCCTGGGCCAAGTCCTTTCCAGCTACCACTCTGGGTTTTGGCTGGAAGCAAACCTTCCAGGCCTCAGCCCTGGATAAGGCTGATTTTGTTGTTTTTGGGGAAAAGCTCCTTTGCCTCATCTGGAGTTCCCATTCTAGAGGGCTCCTTTGCCCTCCCTGTTTTTCGGTGAGTTTGCCTCTTTTCCTGCCTTTTAGTGTCCAGTCCTCATAAAATCCATCAGTGGGTGGCTGCATTGATTTTTAATCATGTTTTACCTCTGTGGAATGAGTCTCTCTGGACCCTTTGGAACTGCTCTGAGCATCAGGCATCCAGAGCATCTTGCACTGGGCGATTCAGACAGAATTATGAACAACGCTGCATTACTCCCCTGGAGGGGCCTGCTGGGAGCCCTGTCCATGCGGCAAAGCAGGCAAGTGTCTAGGGTCACTCAGGAGGCAATGGGCCCAATTGGTGCAGGACCTTCCAGGCTAAGGGCTGAACCTCACCCTCCGGCCTGTAGACCATCCGAGACAGTTGGTAACGACTGGCGCTTAAGTCACCCCAAGCCACGAGCCCATGTGGAAGATGCTTAAACCTACCTATTCCCTTCTCTCTAGTCTATTTTCATTCTGTCCACCCAGTGGCCAGCAAGACCCTGTCACCAGCTTGGTGTTGACAGGTATCTTAGTCTGTGTGGGCTGCTATGGTAAAATACCATAGACTGAGTGGCTTATAAACAACAGAAACTTATTACTCATGGTTCTGGAGGCTGAGAAGTCCAAGACCAACATGTCTGCAGATTCCATGTCTGGTGAGGACCCATTCCTCATTGCTGTCTTCTCACTGTAACCTCACATGGCAAGATTTCCCTAGGGCCTCTTATTTATTTTTTGGGACAGAGTCTCACTCTGTTACCCAGGCTACAGTACAGTGGCATGATCTCAGCTCACTGTAACCTCTGCCTCCTGGGTTCAAGTAATTTTCCTGTCTCAGCCTCCTGAGTAGCTAGGACTACAGGCACATGCCACCACGTCTATTTTTTGTATTTTTAGTAGAGACAGGGTTTTACCACATTGATCAGGCTGGTCTCGAACTCCTGACCTCAGATGATCCACCCACCTCAGCCTTCCAAAGTGCTGGGATTATAGGTATGAGCCACCGTGCCCGGCTGGGACCTCTTTTTAAGGGCACAAATCCCATTCATGACAGCTCTATACTCATGACCTGATCACTTCCCAAAGGCCCATCTCCTCACAGCATCATCTTGGGAGTCAGTATTTCAACATAGGAATTTAGGGGAGGCCAGTGTGGTGGCTCATGCCTGTAATCCCAACACTTTGGGAGGAAGAGGCAGGATGATAGCTTGAGCCCAGGAGTTCAAGACCATCATGGACAACATAATGAGACCCTGTCTCTATATGTTTAAAAAAAAAAAAAGGCCGGATACGGTGGCTCAAGCCTGTAATCCCAGCACTTTGGGAGGCCGAGACGGGCGGATCACAAGGTCAGGAGATCGAGACCATCCTGGCTAACATGGTGAAACCCCGTCTCTACTAAAAAAATACAAAAAACTAGCCGGGCAAGGTGGCGGGCGCCTGTAGTCCCAGCTACTCGGGAGGCTGAGGCAGGAGAATGGTGTGAACCCGGGAGGCGGAGCTTGCAGTGAGCTGAGATCCAGTCACTGCACTCCAGCCTGGGCGACAGAGCGTCTGGGCGCGGTGGCTCACGCCTGTAATCCCAGCCCTTGCCCTTTGGGAGGCCGAGGCGGGCGGATCACGAGGTAAAGAGATTGAGACCAGGCTGGCCAACATAGTGAAACCCCTTCTCTACTAAAAATACAAAAAATTAGCCGGGTGTGGTGGCACACGCCTGTAGTCCCAGCTACTCAGGAGGCTGAGGCAGAAGAATCTCTTGAACCTGGGAGGCGGAGGTTGCAGTGAGCCAAGATTGTGCCACTGTACTCCAGCCTGGGTGACAGAGAGTGAGACTCAGTCTCAAATGAAAAAAAAAAGAAAAGGAATTTTAGGGGAACACAAATATTCAGTCCATCACAGCATATTTCCTTCCAGTGGAGCAGGGCTGGGGACCACGAGGAGCAGGAGAAGCTGGGTGGTCAGGAGCTAGACAAAGGCCAACCTCCATGGGCTGCCCCGCATTTTTGCCTCTTCTTCCACTTCCTGCCCCTGACCTGGCACCTGGCTCTGGGCAAAGGCAACTGGGTATTGCTGTTGTTGCTGGACAGGAATGAGGGCTGAGGAGCTGCTCCACTCCCCTGTCTCCATATTTCACCTGTTGGGAGAACAGGAGGAGGGGCTAGGTCACTAAGTTGGGTGCATTTCAGAGCCCAGGGAGCAGATACCATTGTTTTGCAAATGAAGCCCAGGGAGGTAGGGGGCTGTCCCAGACCTCCTGCCTTGCCTCAAGTCCTAGAAAGTGTTCCAGAGCTTCACCTAGGCCTCTCAACCCTCAGCCCTGTGCCCTCACCTGAGGGGCTTTTCCCACATCCTTTTTTTTTTTTTTTTTTTTTTTGGAGACAGGGTCTCACTCTGTTGCCCAGGCTGGAGTGCAGTGGCATGATTTCGGCTCACTGCAACCCCTCCTCCCAGGTTCAAGTGATTCTCCTGCCTCAGTCTCCTGAGTAGCTGGGATTATAGGCACCACTATGCCTTATTTTTTTATTTTTTATTTTTTTTGAGACGGAGTCTCGCTCTGTTACCAAGTTGAAGTGCGGTGGTGTGATCTCGGCTCGCTACAACCTCTGCCTCCTGGATTCAAGCGATTCCTCTGCCTCAGCCTCCGGAGTAGCTGGGACTACAGACACATGCCAACACGCCTGACTAATTTTTTTTTGTATTTTAGTAGAGACGGGGTTTTACCATGTTGGCCAGGATGATCTTGATCTCCTGACCTCGTGATCACCCGCCTTGGCCTCCCAAAGTACCGGGATTACAGGCATGAGCCACCGGCTAATTTTTGTATTTTTAGTAGAGACAGGGTTTCACCATGTTGGCCAGGCTGCTCTTGAACTCCTGACCTCAGATGATCTGCCCACCTCGGCCTCCCAAAGTGCTGGGATTACAGGTGTGAGCCAACGCGCTCAGCCTTTTTTTTTTTTTGGAGACAGAGTCTCACTCTGGTTACTCAGGCTGGAGTGCAGTGGCGTGATCTCAGCTCACTACAGCCTAGACCTCGTGGACTCGGGTGATTCCTCCACCTCAGCCTCCTGAGTAGCCGGGACTACAGGCATGTGCCACCATGCCTGGCTAATTTTTTTTAATTTTTAGTAGAGATGGGTTTTGCTATGTTGCCCAGGCTGGTCTTGAACTCCTGGACTCAAGCAATCTGCCCGTCTTGGCCTGAGTGCTGGGATTACAGGCATGAGGCTCAATTTGAAACATTCTTCCTCTCTGTTCCTCAGAATCCACACAAAGTCCTGTCTGACCACCTGCAGAGGGTCAGTCTTCAAAGACCAGTCAGGAATCCTGGGCTGAACATGGAACCTCAGGCACGGCGGGCGGGAGCCAGGCACCACCATTGGCACAGCAGCCAATGAATGAGGTCTCGAGGCAATTGAGGATGAAGGGCACCTGCAAATGACAGGTGTCTGGACCCCAGGAAGGGGCTGTCAAACTCCATCTGTGGAACCTCAGGAGCCTTGCTGGTGGGGTCCCCCCAGGCCCTCCTACAGCTGCTTGGAGGAAGAGGCTATGGGGGTGGAGGGCTGGTAAAGGGAGGCTGACTTACCCACACAGCAAGTGCTTGGTAGCCCTAAACACTGGGACCCCTCTGCCTTCTGCCAACCCCAGCAAGGTGCCCACAAAACTGGGCAGAGTAACATGGTGGGTCACAGCAGAACACACATCTCTTTATAGCTAGATTTTGTTTGTTTGTTTGTTTTTTGAGACTGAATCTCACTCTGTTGCCCAGGCTAGAGTACAGTGGCATGATCTCAGCTCACTGCAACCTCCACCTCCCAGGTTCAAGCAATTCTCCTGCCTCAGCCTCCTGAGTAGCTGGGATTATAGGTGCCCATGACCACCTCTGGCTAATTTTTTTTTTTTTTTTTTTTTTGGCAGAGTCTCGCTCTGTCGCCCTCGCCCGGACGGAGTGGCAGTGGCCCGGATCTTCAGCTCACTGGCAAGCGTCCGCCTCCTGGGTTCGGCCATTCTCCTGTATCAGGCGAGTAGGCTGGGAGCTACAAGGCGCTGCCAACCTCGCCCCGGCTAGTTTTTTTTTGAATTTTCAGTAAGAGCGTTTCACCGTGTTAGCCAGGATGGTCTTGATCTCCATGACCTTGTGATCCGCCCGTCTCGGCCCCTCCAAAGTGCGTGGGATTACAAGTGCTTGAGCCACCGCGCCTGGCCCATTCAGCAGTGTTGTTGTGGCTTCACTCTCAGTTGGGCATGGGGCAGGCAGCAGTGACAAGACACACACAGCCCTGCCCTCATGGGGTGGGGCTCCTGGATTGGCCCACATACAACTCATGTATGGGGCCTGAGATCTTGGGAGAGCTGGGCCAGGACCTGTCCCTTGGATCTGTCTCAGGGAGTCCATGTCTCAGCCCTGGCTTGGGAAACCAGCAGGTGTCACCCTAATGAGCGGTGCTGGGATAGGCCAGATGGCAGGGAGCTCCCTGGCACCAGAGTGCAGAGGGGCTGCGGTGCCTGGCTCCTCCTCCCAGCTCATGGTCTGAGCGTCTCTGAGCTCGGCCCTGGGAGAGCCCGCTGCTTGGAGGCTCAACTATGAACCTGATCAAATCATCCACCCCACACCGGGAGAAGCAAAGCGCCGGGTCACCTTCTCCCGTCTGCGACATGGGCACATTGGACCTGGTGGTCTTTGAAGTGTCCCTCACAGCTTTGAAGGTTCTCAAATCCTGTCATAGATGGTATTTGGGGTGTCTGCCCAGCACCCCCTTTCCTGAGGGTAGACCTCTGGAGCCATAGTGACATGATCCCACCCTCATTGGCCACAGCTGATTAGACTGTGCCAAACACCTGGCTCATGTAGGCCATTCAGATCCTCCCTCCCAGATTCGGGTGCTGTGACTCAGCCGTCAGTCTGGTGGGCAGGTGAGCTGGGGGGAAGGTGAGATCCAGGCAGGGGCAGAGGCTCAGGGAAAGCTGTCTACAGAGACAGAAACTACCCGATAGCTGGAGTCCTGGAACTTTTCCTTTAGCCTCTCCCCACCATTCGTTCCCCATACTTGCAGACAAAGCACCTAAGTTACTTTGAGGCACTTCTCCGGCCACACCCCCGCCTACTGGAAGCAGCCTTGGCGAAACTGTCCAGCAAGCTACCCTGCTTACCTCCTGTCCGGTGTGGTCCTGTGACCCCTGCATAGCTTCTCCTGGGACTTATTTATTTTGAGACGGAGTCTCACTCTGTCGCCCAGGCTGGAGTGCAGTGTTGGGATCTTAGCTCACTGCAACCTCTGCCTCCTGGGTTCAAGCGATTCTCATCCCTCAGCCTCCCGAGTAGCTGGGATTACAGGTGTGCGCCACCATGCCCGGCTAATTTTTGTGTTTTTAGTAGAGATGGGATTTCACCATGTTGGCCAGGCTGGTCTCAAACTCCCAACCTCAAGTGATCCACCCGCCTTGGCCTCCCAAAGTGTTGGGATTACAGGCGTGAGCCACCATGCCCGGCCTCCTAGGATTGAATTTTGAGCAAATGGCTCCACAGAGGGAGGAGAATGCGGCCAGGGCTGATGGCTGTGTCCAGGGCTGAGAGCTGTGTCCTGGGCTGATGGCTGTGTCCTGAACTGGCAGCCTGGAGATCCCATGCCCTTGTTCCTGCTGTGTCCACCTCAGATCCTGCAGATTCCCAGGCCCTGCCCGTCCTCCTCCCCTGAGCGCTTCCACATGCATGTTGCCAATTCTGCTGCCACCTTTGGTCTCTGTTGCAGGCCACCCTAGAGCCCAGGTGCTTGGAGAGAGGAACCAGCTCCCTCCCAGTGGCTGTCGTCACTGTGGGTGCCCTGGCTGGCTCTCCTGCCTTTCTACTAAGTTCCTCTTTTTGCTTCACTGGCTTGGGAGCTTCTAGCCTTGCAAACAAAGATTCCCTGACCTTCCTTCAGACACAGATGAAAACCGTGAGTGAGAAAATGACAGGCACTGGGGAACACAGCTGGCTCCCCTGGCCCCCAGGAGAGGCTGTACAGTTCAGCCCACCATTGCCCCATGCTGGGATACCAGGAGGCCATGGCCAGCTGCCCAGAGTGAGAAGAGCATCACTTGGATCCTCACCAAAGCCTCGATACTCACTGGGAAAGGTGAAGTTCAGAGAGGGCACGTCTTCCCCAGGCAGCAAGAGGCTTCGAGGACCAGAACACACTGCCTGATGGCTCCCTGGAAAGAGAGCAAAGAGCTCCCTTCTCACATGCAGGGCACCTTAAGAAAATCGAGGAGGGGTTGGGCACGGTGGTTCACGCCTGTAATCCCAACACGTTGGGAGGCTGAAGTGGGCAAATCACCTGAGGTCAGGAGTTCAAGTCCAGCCTGGCCAACATGGCAAAACCCTGTCTCTACTAAAAATACAAAAATTAGCCAGGCATGGTGGTGCACCTCTGTAATCCCAGCTACTCCAGAGGGGCCATGCCGGTAGCAGAGGGCCGAGGGCTGTGGTCAGCCTGCTGCAGCAGGAGGACATGAGCCAGGCCTGTCCAGAGGGCTTCTGCATCCTCTTCTGGAATAAGGACCAGGGAGGTACCTGTTTCATGCCCAGAAGGTCATGATAGTGCCTATCAGCATTAAATGCCATCTGGTCCTCACCTGTCAAGGAGCCCCATCCCCTGGTTCACTGGCTTAGGGGTGCCCCCAGGTCAGGGTTTCCCCAGCGTGGGGTGGGCACCCCTGGTGACCTAGGAGACAGTGACATCAGGGATCACACAGCCTCATACCATACAAGTTTGCACCACTGTACTCCAGCCTGGTGACAGAACAAGACACTGTCTAAAGAAAGAAAAAAGAAGGAAGGAAGGGAGGGAGGGAGGGAGGGAGGGAGGGAAGAAGGAAAGAACGAAAGAAGGAAAGAAAGAAAGGAAAGAGAGAGAGGGAGAGAGAGGGAGGGAGGGAAAATAAAAGAAAAGAAAAGGAGGGAAGGAAGGAAGGAGAGGGAGGGAGGGAGGGAGGGAGAGAGAGAGAGAAGAAAGAAAGAGAGAGAAAGAAAAAGAAAGAAAGAAAGAAAGAAAGAAAAGGAAAGAAAAAGAAAACTGAGGAGGGAGGCCTTTGTCCCCACCCAGATGGGCTTTGCATCTGTCTCTCAACAAGCAGGCTGCGTGTTCATTCACAAATGCACTAGGCTCAGCGGCTCCATGTCATGACTGCTTCTCCCATGCAGGAGAGGCCAGCTTCAAGGTCCACAAACAGCCTGTGAGGCAGCCGGCACCCGGGGCACCTCCATCCCCACTTCCCACGGAGGAAACCAAGCCTCAGAGGCCACATGCCCGGCCCCAGCCCGCACAGCCGGGACTATAGCACTCAGACTGCTGGCGTGGGGACCTTTCCACAGGAAGTTTAGTGACATGATTTCTTTTTTTTTCTTTCTCAATAATAAGTATTATAATAATATTGCTAAAACAAATATATTATTGTCAGTAATAATAATAGCCAGGTTTTACTGAACAGTGCTAAGCATTCTACACACATCAGTTAATTCTCATAACAACCCTGAGGGGAGGTGCTATTTTTATTATCCCTACTGTCCAGATGAGAAACCTGAGGCTTTAAGCGACTGACCTAAGGCCACACAACCTGTAAGTGCAGTCCGGCTCCAGGGCCTGTGCTAACTAACCTGTGTTCCACCCTGTTTTTCTCTTGCACAGCAAAAAAAAAAAAAAAAAAAAGGACTGGCCAGGGGGCCCAGTAAGAGTGTGACCACCGTGGTAGACAGCTCTGATGTGCAGGGATGCCCACCTCCTGGTCCTGTCTGAATACAGCCTTGCAAATTGCCATTTGCCCTGAGTGGAGAGTGATGTACTCCAGGTGAAGTCAGCCTGCCACCTGGCAGGGGAGGTGGGAGAGACTATAGAATTCTTCCTAAGGCAGCACAAAGACACCTGTGCTCCAGCTGACTCCTCCTCCCCAGTGACTATGATTGACAGCATAAGGGATCAAGCCACTCCCTCCAGCTGAATCTGTCCTGCCTCCCATTCCTCCCGACATAATGGTCCAGCAGCCGCTATCCATGGGCTGGAGTTGGCAGCCTGCTGAAGAGGATGGTGGGGTCAAGTGAGAACCAGCTCAGCTGGAACCAGTGCATGGCAACTGAGCTCCTGCTATGGGCTGGCCACCTGCTGATGTGACGTCAGATGCTGAAGGAGCTGGTTGCTGGGTGGGCTGTCTCCAGCACTGTCCATCCTGTGAATTTCAGCACTGTATTAGTCTGTTCTCATGCTGCTGATAAAGACATACCCGAGACTGGGTAATTTATAAAGGAAAGAGGTATAATGGACTCACAGTTTCACGTGGCTGGGGAGGCCTCACAACCGTGGTAGACAGCGAAAGGCACGTTTTACACGGTATCAGGGAAGAGAGAATGAGCTTGAGCGAATAGGGAAACTCCTTATAAAAACATCAGATCTCATGAGACTTACTACCACGGGAACAGTATGGCGGGAACCACCTCCATGATTCAATTATCTCCCACCGGGTCCCTCCCACAACACATGGGAATTGTGGGAACTACAGTTCAAGGTGAGATTTGGGTGGGGACACAGCCAAACCAATCAGGTACATTCCATAGCACCTACTCGGGAGGCTGAGTGTTTCACTCCCTTCACCTGAGCCTCCTGCCAGGGTTTAATGTCGCTCCACTCACCTGCAGGAAATACTCTCCTCGCGCCACAATGTCTTCTCCCAGGGGAGTAGGGACTCGGACAACAATGGGCTCCTCATGGTTCTTCTTATTTTTTTAGAGTTGGGATCTCTCTCTGTCACCCAGGCTGGAGTGCAGCGGTGTGATTGCGGCTCACAGCAGCCTCTTTGAACTCCCAAGTTCAAGCAATCCTCCTGCCTCAGCCTCCTGAATACCTGGGACTATAAGCGCACCACCAAACCCGGCTAATTTTTTTTTGTTTTGTTTTGTTTTTTGAGACAGAGTCTCGCTCTGTCACCCAGGCTGGAGTGCAGTGGCACGATCTCGGCTCACTGCAAGCTCTGCCTCCCGGGTTCACGCCATTCTCCTGCCTCAGCCTCCCAAGTAGCTGGGACTACAGATGCCCACCACTACGCCCAGCTAATTTTTTTTTTTTTGTATTTTTAGTAGAGATGGGGTTTCACTGTGTTAGCCAGGATGGTCTCGATCTCCTGACCTCGTGATCTGACTGTCTCGGCCTCCCAAAGTACTGGGATTACAGGCGAGAGCCACTGTGCCTGGCCAAAACCTGGCTAATATTTAAAAACTATTGGCCGGGCG
>NW_016813389.1:2289334-2296942 GCF_001698545.2 Rhinopithecus bieti
AAAAAAAAAAAAAAAAAAAAAAAAAAAAAAAGAAAAAGAAAAAGAAAAAAGAAAAAAAAAAGAGAGAGGAAAGAAATATAATCTAAGCACATCTGAAGTTTTTCAACTCTGTCATCCGGGCAGGAGTGCAGTGGTGCGTTCTGGCTCACTGCAGCCTCCATCTCCCAGGTTCAAGTGATTTTCATGACTCAGCCTCCCGAATAGCTAGGACTGTAGGCGTGAGCCACCGAGCCCGGCCGTTGTTTATTTGTTTGTGTGTTTGTTTTTGTTTTCTGAGATGGAGCTTCGCTCTTTTGGCCCAGGCTGGAGTGAATGGCGCGATCTCGGCTCACTGCAACCTCTGCCTCCAGGGTTCAAGCGATTCTCCTGCCTTAGCCTCCTGAGTAGCTGGGATTACAGGCTCGCGCCACCACACCTGGCTAATTTTGTATTTTTTGTAGAGAAGGGATTTCACCACGTTGGCCAGGCTGGTCTCAAACTCCTGACCTCAGGTGATCCACCTGCCTTGGCCTCCCAAAGTGTTAGGATTACAGGCATGAGCCACTGTGCCCGGTATTTTTTTTTTTTAATTCTTTTTTTTGAGACAGGGTTTCACTCTGTCGCCCAGACTGGAGTGCAGTGGTGAGATCTTGGCTCACTGCAACCTCCGCCTCCCAGGCTCAAGCCATTCTTCTGCCTCAGCCTCCTGAGTACCTGGGATTACAGGCATGTGCCACTACCACCTGGCTAATTTTTTGTATTTTTAGTAGGGATGGGGTTTCTCCATGTTGGCCAGGCTGGTCTTGAACTCCTGACCTCAGGTTGATCCACCCGCCTCAGCCTCCCAAAGTGCACATCTGAAACTTTAAACTTCCTAGTTGGCACATTAACAAAAAATTTTAAAAGGTGAAATTAATTTTAATACTATATATTTAGCCCATTACATCTGAAACATTTATCAATTCAATATATAATGAAAATAAAAATATATTAATTAGGTGGTTTATATTCTTTTCCTTGTACGTGAACCTTTGGAATCGGTGTGTATTCTGTGCTCACGGAGCATCTCAACTTGGACTGCCCACATTTCAGGTACTCAGTGGCCACATGTAGCTGGGGGTCCTCCCTGTTGGACATCACAGGTCTTCTAGGTGTTTGCTACAATAGGGGAGTAGACATCTGTTGTGAGGGTTTGGATGCCATGGTTTGGTTGGTTAGAGGAACAGAGATGAGGCAGGCAGGGCTTCGTAAGCCTTGTTGAGGCTTTCCCCTGAGAGCAAAGAGAAACTTCGCTGCGGGGATGGATGTGGAAGACTCACACTAGAAAGTCTCACTCTGGCTCTGGTATGGGGATTTGAGAAGGAGCAAGAAAGATGCTGTGGAAATCGCTTTGATGGCTTGGAGAAAGAGTGGTGGTGGGATGCCACTGATTGTGGTGGAGGTGCAGAAAATTGTCTAGCCTTAAGGGCTTTTTATTTTTATTTATTTATTTATTTTTTTGAGGTTGATTTTCCCTCTTGTTGCCAAGGTTGGAGTGCAATGGCCCGATCTCGGCTCACCACAGCCTCTGCCTCCTGGGTTCAAGCAATTCTTCTGCCTCAGCCTCCTGAGTAGCTGGGATTAGAGGCGTGTGCCACCACGCCCGGCTAATTTTGTATTTCTAGTAGAGATGGGGTTTCTCCATGTTGGTCAGGCTGGTCTCAAACTCCTGACCTCAGGTGATCCGCCCACCTTGGCCTCCCAAAGTGTTGGGATTACAGGTGTGAGGCACTGTGCTCAGCCTCTCAACTTGGGAGGTTGAGGCAAGAGAATCACTTGAACCCTGGAGGCTGAGGTTGCAGTGAGCCGAGATCGTGCCATTGCACTCCAGCCTGGGCAACAGAGTGAGACTCCATCTCAAAGAAAAAACAAATAAACAAAATCAAATACAGATGAGATTCTGAAATTAGTGGTGATGGTTACACAACATAGCAAATATACTAAAATGGCTGAATTGTGTGCTAATTTAAAATGATGAAATTTATGTGAATTATATCACAAGAAAAAAATGCAAGGAAAAAATGCAGATGAAAGAATAAATAACAGAAACACATAATCTACCTATACTAACAACTGATAGGACCCCCTGGCAGTCTGTCCTTCAGACGGCTTCCTACACGGGTGCAGAGTTATCTTCATTATTCTACACACAGTGGTTTATAACCTGGGTTTTTAAAATTATTTACCTTTATTTATTTTGATACAGAGTCTCACTCTGTTGCCCCAGCTAGAATGCAGGTGCAATCTTGGCTTACTGAAACCTCTGCCTTCCGGGTTCAAGCGATTCTCACGTCTCAACCTCCCAAGTAGCTGGGACTACAGGCAGTGCACCACCATGCCCGGCTAATTTTTATATTTTTAGTACAGACAGCGTTTCACCATGTTGACCAGGCTGGTCTTGAACTCCTGACCTCAGGTGATCTGCCTACACTGGCCTCCCAAAGTGCTGGGATTACAGGCATGAGTCACTGCGCCTGGCCTGGTTTTGTTTTTTTGAACACAGACCTCAACATCCTCCTTGGGTGTTTCGCAGACATCTCAGGTCCATCTCTGAGATCATCACCCCCTCTTTGAACCTGGTCCTCCTCTGGTGACCCCATTTTGAGAAATGCATCTGTCCCTCAGGTGCTCCTGGACACCACCAGGGGGCCACCCTGATGCCTTTCTCTCCTGTGGGGCTTCTCTCCCCATCCCAGAGATCCATAGTCATGCCTTCCTCTCTTGTCCCTCTAACCCATATCTAATCAATGGCCACTCAATTTCCCAGGTCCTCAATGGCGCGTCTCTGCCTTTACCCTGCCTGCTCCAATCTGCACAGCAGCCAGAAGGATCCCTTAACCTGTAAATTGGCCATGACACCCCAACTGGAAGATGGGCTGCACATTTTTCGTTTGTTTGGTTATTATTATTATTTTTTGAGATGGAGTTTCACTCTTGTTCCCTAGGCGGGAGTGCAGTGGTGCGATCTTGGCTCACTGCAACCTCCACCTCCCAGGTTAAGGAATTTTTCCTGCCTCAGCCTCCCGAGTAGCTGGGATTACAGGCATGTGCCACCGTGCCCGGCTAATTTTTGTATTTTTAGTAAAGACAAGGTTTCACCACGTTGGCCAGGCTGGTCTCGATCTCCCGACCTCAGGTGATCTGCCCGTCTCAGCCTCCAAAAGTGCTGGGATTACAGGCATGAGCCACTGTGCCCAGCCTGCGCTGCACGTTTTTTTTCACTTAAACATCAAAATCGTGTGGCAGAAAGACCTGGAACCTCTGCTTCTTGGATTGCGACCAGGGCATCAGAGAGCCGATCTGAGTCCTTCATCTGGTGGCTCAGGCTCAGCATTTTCAGCTGATGTGGGCAGGGACCTTTTCAGCTGAAAACCAGATCAGGAAGAGGGACGGCTGGTCCCAAGGCCCAGCACTTTCCCACATGCTGTCACCACACCACAGGGGTCGGAAACACTCCCCCCACCCTTCCCCAAGCAGTTCCCATGCTTCTCCCTCCTTCCTAAAACACGTTCTTCCCGGCTTCCAGGACTACCTCCTGGTGGTCTTCCTACCTCCCCGCGGGCACCCCTGCTGTCTCCCTGACCTGACCTTCTCTCCCTACACTCCCTCCCTCGGTGACCTCATACTGTCTCAAGACTTTAAAGGGCATCTCTGCCAGGATGGCTCCCAATGCATACCTGCAGCCTGGACCTGTCCCTGAACTCCAGACGCCTGTGCCACCTGCTTTCTCCCGTCACCACTTGGACATCTAGTAAGCATTACCTGTCTGCAGTAAGATTCCAGCTCTTCCTGTCCAAACCTGTCTACTCCCCATCTTAGCAAATAGAAACCCCACTCTTCCATATGCTCAGCTCAGAAACCCCGGCCTCGTCCTTGAGTCTCCTCTCTCTGTCTCACACCTTCCAGCCCTCAAATGTCTCTCCTGCCTTCCAGCCCCAAATCTCTCTCCTGCCTCTAAGCGTACTCCATCCACTCCTGCTTTCCCCTGAAACCCCTGCCCAGGCTGAGCCCCGGGCCCCGGGAAGTCTTCAGATGGGGATGGGCTTGCTGGTCTGGAGGAACCCATTCTGCAGAGGAGGTGGGATGGGCCCCAGCCGAAGGGATCTGGTGTAGACTTGGGAGCAGAATGTCTCCCAACCTTGAGGACCAACTCAGAACAGACAGCAGTGAGGGAATCCTGCTCTCACTACCCTCGAAATGTCACCGAGGCTAGCCAGTTCTCTCCGTGTCCTCCACGGCCACACTACACCTGGCTACCACCACCTCCTGGCTGATGATACAGTGACCTCTGGCAGGCCCTCATTCCTACCCGTCTGTGCCTGGAGTCAGTTCTCCCTGCAGCAGCAGCCCAGGGTCTGGCTAAGCACATCAGATCCTTTGAGTTGGGAGTCTGACCTCGCCTCCCCACTCTGCGCCTTGCCCTTTAAAACCCACCTTACTGCACCCCTGCAAGGCCACACACAAGGCTGCACATGGGCCAGCTGGGCTCCACCTGGGCTCTGCCACAGGGCCCGGGCGATGCTCCCCTCCACTCTCAATGAGGCTCCTTCTCCAACAAAAACCACACACCTCCTGCCCTCAGCCCTTCCCATTTTCCTCCCTGCCTCATTTTTCTTCTTCCACCTGTGAGATACATTCTACTCATGCAGCATATTTATGGTTTTCTTTTCTTTTCTTTCCTGCATTCAGGCTGGAATGCAATGGTGCGATCTCAGGTCACCACAATCCCTGACTCCCAGGTTCAAGTGATTCTCCTGCCTCAGCCTCCCGAGTAGCTGGGACTACACAGGCGCACCACCACGCCCAGCTAATTTTTGCATTTTCAGTAGAGACGGGGTTTCACTATGTTGGCCAGGGTGGTCTTGAACTCCTGACCTCATGATCTGCCCACCTTGGCCTCCCAAAGTGCTGGGATTACAGGCATAAGCCTCTGCACCCCTGTGTTTCTGGTTTCTATGCTGCACTTATGCATATTGTTTACTGTTTATAGCACTCTCCCCTCACTAAAGTATAAGGTCCCTGATGACAGGGATCTGGTCTATGTCCCCAGGGCCCTGGCACATAGCAGGTGCTTAGTAAACATGTCCCAAATGATGGGATGAGTCTATGAAGTCCCTGAGTTCCCTGGCAGGTGTTCCCATGTATGTTCCCCCACCCTCTCCATTCCTTGCATAGTGTTTGTTGCCAGCGTGATTTTGTGATCACTGTGCAGCAGGTCGGGTCAGATCCGTAAGCTCCCATGTTGGTCTCAGTGCCCAGCACGGCACCTGGCACAGGAACAGTGAGCAAGAAATACTCACAGGATGAGCACCCAGGTTTCTTTTGTGTGCATGTGTGAATGCGTGTGTGTGTGTGTGTGTGTGTGTGTTGAGACAGGGTCTCATCACCTAAGGTGGAGTGCAGTGGTGCAAACAGGGCTTCCTTCAGCCTCCACCTCCTAGGCTCAAGCAATCCTCCTGCCTCAGCCTCCCGAGCAGCTGAGACTACAGGCATGTGCCACCATGCCCAGTTAATTTTTTTTTTTTTTGTATTTTTTGTAGGAACGGGGTTTTGCCATGTTGCCCAGGCTGGTCTTGAACTCCTGAGCTCGAACCATCCACCTGCCTCGTCCTCCCAAAGTGCTGCGATTACAGGTATGAGCCACCATACCTGGCCCTTCCTTCCTTCCTTCCTTTCTTTTTTCTGTTCTCTTTTCTAAGGTGTGTGTGTGTGACAGAGAGAGAGTCAGGGTCTCTCTCTGTCACCCAGGCTGGAATGCAGTGGCACAATGATGCTCACTGCAGCCTCGACCTGCTGGGTTCAAGCGATCCTTCCACCTCAGCCATCCGAGTAACAGGGACTTAGGTATGTGTCACCAAGCCCAGCTAACATTTAAAATATTTTGTAGAGATGAAGTCTCCCTATGTTACCCAGGCTGGTTTTGAACTCCTGAGCTCAAGTAATCCTTCCACCTCAGCCTCTCAAAGTGCTGGGATCACCGGCATGAGCCACTGCAACCAGCCTGAGCACCTGGGTTTCTATAGGGCTTTAACTACTACCGCTGTCATCCAGTCAGGCCCTGGTCCCTGTGCTGGCTCTCCCTCCTCCCAAGCAGGATGCTCAGCACAGTCTGGTCAACTCTGAGCCCCCCACTATGGGCCCCTCGCTGCTGTCCACTCTGAATTGGTCCTCAAGGTTGGGACATTCTGCTCCCAAGTCTACACAAGATCCCTCCCACTGTGCCCACCTCCTCTGCAGAATGAGCTCCCCAAGCCAGCAAGTCCATCCTCATCTGAAGACTTCCTGGGGCCCAGGGCTCAGCCTGGGCAGGGGCTTCGGGAAAAAGCAGGAGTGGATGGAGTATGCTTAGAGGCAAGAGAGATATTTGGGAGCTGGAAGGCACTCGGCCCTGCTCAGGGTTCCTCTGAGCTTTCTGGACCCTCCCAGGTTAGAACACTGTGGAAAGAAGGAAGAAAAAGAGACCCCATTCCTGCCTCATCCCTGCTGGGCCCCGGGGGGAGGGCTGCCTCATCCTCCCCGCTCTCTCCCCTACCCCAGGGCCCCAGCACCGGGTGTCATATTCCTTCCTCCACCCTTCACTCATTCACAGAGATTTGCTGGGTAACTAAGACACCTCAGGCGGTCTTGTAGGTTATGGAGATGCCTCTGCCCTCTGGGAGGCTGTTCTCCCATGGAAGAGACAAACAGGATGCAGAAAACATAGGTGACATTTGTGATGGATGCGAAGGAGAGAAACTAAAGCTGGAAAGGAGGATGGGAGAGGTCTCAAGAGGTGGTGATATGTTGGATGAGGTGGCCCGGGAAGGCCGTGCTGGACTTACCCACTGGACCACCCCCGCAACGCTAACCCACGGGCCTCTGTCCATTCAGGTGGGGCCTGTCACTCCAGCCTCGCCTCAGAGAAACAGCTCTGAGCAGCTCTGACCTGTCACTCCAGCAGCTCTGACCCATCACTCTGCTGAAGTCCCTTCATGGGCGCTGGTGGGCAGGGGCCCAGCTCCTCGGCGAGGGGCCTTTCCGGGCCTGCCCCGTGGGCCCTGCCCTTCTCCCAGGTCCCCTGTGCCCGCATTGCTGCTCAAGCCCACAAGCCGGGGAGCTGTCCCTCGGGCGTGCAGGCCTCCCCGCCTCTCCAGGTTGCCTGGGCCAGAACGCTTTTCCATCCACCCTCCCTTCCTGACCCTGGGCTTGGAGGTCACCTGCCCCAGGCCGAGAGTAGGTGCCCCCACCGCTACCAGCGGCACCCTGCACAGCCCTGCCCGCCCTGCGAGAGCTGAGGCGCTCCTGTCCCGTGGGCCGCCGTGTCCGCGGCACCCCATGAATCCGTGCGGAATGAATGAATGTCTCCGGGCCGGGACTTGGCCTCATCCACATCCAATCTTCCGGGCCCTCCCCGCCGCGGCGGGGGCCGGAGCGCCAGGGCTGGATTCGGGGAGGGGGTGGCTGCCCCACCCTGGGGCCGCGTTAAACCGAGGGGACGCCCCTCTGGCGGGCTGGCGGGGCCGGGGTCCCGCTGGCGGAGGCCGTGGCCAGGCGGGTGCGGGGCGGGAGGTGGCGCCGGGCGCTGAGTGGCGGCTCCGGGTCCACCCCTGG